>NC_138776.1:40857538-41262538 GCF_965119305.1 Pelophylax lessonae
GGACAATCAGGTGTATAGAGGACACTTTGAATAGAAGTTCAAGAGATTGTGTTTTTTGCAGCCTTTAGGCCCGGTTCACACCTAAACAGATTTCATCTCATAAAACGCTCATCTCTGAAGTCTCAAAATGCCCAACAAGCAAAATACCATTTATTTCAATGACCCCTGTTCACATATGAGCGCGTTGTCGCCTGGCGCAAAACGGCTGACGCTCAGAAAAGTACATGAGCTTCTATTTTGGCAGATTACAAGCGTTTTTTGTTAGGTGTCAATGCCTGGTGGGCCTGATATCCCTCTCCCCCCAACTCCCGGTGAGACTGAATTGGAACATTTTTCTTTTGGGAGGAGTATAGTGGTTTTCTCCATTTATACATTTATATGTACCTTGATTGAATTTGGATACATGGACATGTGTGGATAGTGGTGTCCCACAAGTGGATTTTTATTGTTCATTTGAACCTTCAGTTACTGCTACATTTAAGGTATACTCTTCCTCCCCCCCTTTTTTTATTGTCTTTGTTTCATGTTGCTGCGTTTTCTTGCCTATGGATTTTTTGTGCTCTTTCCCCTGAGGAAGCGAAAATTGTCTTCGCAAAACGCGTCGAGATTTCAGCATGCACAAAACGATCAATACTGTTGATGTTCAAAGTGACCAATAAGTATTTCTATATATACTGGTTATGTGCAATATTTCTAATCAAGTACCATGTCTGTTATATTTAATACTTTGCATTGTCCATTTTATTATTTGTTGTAGAATAAAATGTATGTAATTTTATATATATTTTTTGTGTGGTTGTCTCTTTAACCACTTAAGCCCCAGAAGATTTTACCCCCTTCCTGACCAGGCCCTATTTTGTGATTCGGCACTGCATGACTTTAACAGACAATTGCGCGGTCGTGCGGTGCTGTACCTAAACTAAATTGACGTCCTTTTTTTCCCACAAACAGAGCTTTCTTTTGGTGGTATTTGATCACCTGTGCGATTTTTACTTATTGCACTATAAGCAAAAAAAAAGCGTTAATTTTGAAAAAATAATAATATTTTTCAAATTTTTTTATATGAAATTCCCCCCAAAAAAATTTAAAAATCAAAATATTTTAACAATTTAGGCCAATTTGTTTTCTGCTACATATGTTTGGTAAAAAAAAAAAACGCAAAAAGCTTATTTTGATTGGTTTGCGCAAAATTTATTGCGTTTACTAAGGGAAAGATTTCTGTCATTTTTGTTGTTTTTTTTTAACATTTAATTGCGGCGATCTGCAATTTTTTTGCGGGACTGCGACATTTCGGCGGACAGATCGGACCCTTGACTGACATTTTTGACATTTTTGGGGTTACCAGTGACATTACTACAGTAATCAGTGCTATATATATGCACTGTTACTGTAAAAATGACACTGGGAGGGAAGGAGTTAACTTTATTGGTGATGCAGGGGTTAAGTGTGTCCCTAGGGGCGTGCTTCTAACTGTTATGGGATGTGGCTTGTTGTGTAACAACAGAGATATACGATCCTACATAGCAGGACCGTATGATTTCTGTTCTTACACAGGGGAGAATGACAGGTGGCTTTGTTTACATCAGCCGCCTGCCTTTCTCCCTCTGCAGCGGATGATTGCGAGTGGCCGGTGGACATCGGGTCCGCCGGTCACATGCGCGGGGGGGGGGGGGGCCGTGAACGAGCGGGGGTGGGAGCGCCTCATTCTTTTTGTTTTTACACAATACTTTTGGGACTAAGACACACCTGTCCTCTGTATATGTCAGCCCAGCTCATCTTTGCCTGCTTCCAAACACTGGCAAAAAAAAGCCCCAAAAAATGCCTGAAAACAACACGCTCAGGTGTGAATGGAGCCTAGATCTGCTCAGCAGGAACAGTAGGCCCTGTTCACACCTGAGCGTATTTCAGCTCATAAAACGCTCATCTCTGAAGACTCAAAAGGCCCAACAAGCAAAATCCCATTTATTTCAATAACCCTTGTTCACATCTAACCATGTTGTCGGCTGAAGCAAAACGTCTGAAGCTCAAGAAAGTACAGGAGCCTACTTTTTGGCAGATTACAAGCGTTTTTGTTAGATGTCAATGCCTGCCTCCAAACACCTGCAAAAAGGCCTGAAAAAAGCCAGAAAAAAACGCCTGAAAAAATCCCAAAAAAACGCCTGAAAACGATACGCTCAGGTGTAAATGGAGCCTAAAGAGGGGTACACACTATAAGAAAATTGGGCGAACGATCATCCGATTTTCCTCGTTGTTTCACAGCAAATTGGGAATGATGAAGGAAAATGCGTACGAAAATTCTTGTATGACAAAGGCTTTTTTTTGTTGTTTATGGTTTTTGATCATGCGCAGTCTTTCTTTTCTGATTTTTCTTGTATATGTGAGCTCACTGCTTTTTACTTTTTGTATTACATATTAAAAATCCAATGAAAACTATTTACTAAAAAAAAAAAAAAAAAATGTTTTTAAAGCGTTGCCTATGGAGATTTTTAAGTACCGTAGTTTATCGCCAATCCACGAGTGTACGCAATTTTAAACCGTAACATGTTAGGTACCTATTTTCTCACTGTAATGTCATCTTTCACAATATACAAAAAAATCAGGCTAACTTTACTGTTTCGTTGTTTTTTTTTTTTAAATTCAGTGAAGTGTATTTTGTTCCAAAAAAATTGCATTTGAAAGACCGCTGCGCAAATATCATGTGACATAAAATATTGCAATGACCGCCATTGTATTCTCCAGAGTCTTTGCTAAAAATATATAAAATGTTTGGGGGTTCTGAGTAATTTTCTAGCACTAAATACTGATTTTAACTTGTAAGCAACAAGTGTCGGAAATTGGCTTTGGATAATGGAATGCTGAATGTGGGAAAGATGAGAGCACCAAGGATATAATATGAGATCAGTAAATCATTATTTCATGGGTCAGAAGGTCACAAGCCAACTCTTATTGGGGGCTCCCTGGTCCCCTTCATCAGGACTTATGTGCTAAGCTGGGCTGGATGAATTCCATATTATACATACAGTATATCAGATCTACTTGGCTAACCAGTCAAACAACCAATTATACTGCTTTCTTTGTCCATGTTGGGGAGATTCACCTACTTTTTTCTGCTCTTTTGATCATTATTGCAAGAACAAAAAATAAGGGTGTCCTGTCAGAATACTTCTACCAGGGCCGGCCCTACCATGGGTCCCACTGGATCCATTGGACCCAGGCAGAACTTGGAGAGGAGCAGCAAATTGACTCCCAAGATTTTTTTTTAGAGCAGTTTTTTGTGTCATAAGTTTGTGCCTTGTTACGGGTGGCATTTCCCCATCTCATACTGCCGCCCGTAGTGCAAACTGATGAGTATGAGGAGGCAGAGCGTCTCCTCCGGGGTACTTCCTTCACGTGACCGTGGTGTGCGCAATGACGTCAGACATCAGTGCACTCCATCTCACGCAGGGCAGGCTGGACCTTCTAGGGCGGTGACAGGAGGAGTGAGGACAGACAGTGGGCGTTTGGTGAACCGGTCCGGTGGTGAGTTATGGAAGAAGATAACAGTATATATAATATTTTCTAAAGGTTACATTTATATAGAATAATGGATGAGGGGGGGGCTTTTGTTGGGCTTGATTTTTTTTTTTGGGGGGGGGGCAGCATTTCATTCTTGGACCCAGGTAGCATAATGTCTTGGGCCGGCTTTGACTACTACCTATCAGAAATTGTAACGGAAGTGATGTTCTGAGGAACAAATGCTTACTGCGCATGCTCCATGCATTCTTACAAGGCCGCTATGCGTTCCGATAGGTTTCCTAATCTGAAAGAACACAAAGGCAGCAGAGGGCATCTTTTTACACCCAGGAAAGTCTTCAATTTCACACTTATTTTAGCACTAAACTATCCTTATGTAATTAAATATGTTAATACATTTTTATTATGATATTATTCTAGTAAAAACATCGACAAGGCTGCAGGCAGAAGGTGGTGACGGCTATCTTGGTACACCCTGCATGTTGTGTCACATTAGGAAACCTATTGAAATGCATAGGGGCCATGTTGGAATGCATACTGCATAACGTATGGTTTCTTCACAGTAAGAGATGTGAAAATGTGTAATAGACTCCCTCCAGAGGTGGTTCTGGCCAGCTCACTAGATTGCTCACTCGCTAAAAAGGGCTGGATTCTTTCCTGGGTGTACTTAATATTAGTGGGTACTAAATTTTTTTTAGGTAAAAGTTTATCCAGGGAATATGCGATTGCCTCTTGGGGGATCGGGAAGGAATTTTATTTCCCCTGCTGGAGCAAATTGGATCAAGCTTTGCTGGGGTTTTTTCACCTTCCTCTGGATCAACTGCGGGTATAGGATTGTGTATATGGGATTATATGGTTGGGTTTTCAATACTGTTTTTTTTTGTTGGTTGAACCAGATGGACTTGTGTCTTTTTTCAACCTGACTAACTATGTAACTATGTAGCTATGCATAGAGCATGCGCAATAAGCAATTTTGTTCAAAATGTCACTTTCAATGGATTTTTTGATGGATAGCCATATTCTGATATAACACAGACAAACCCAAAAATCTTTCAAAAATGCCTAGGAGAGGATATTCTCTCATTTCCTGTTTGTTCTGTGCACAGGAAGTGAAGGGAAATATCCCCAGCAGTACACAGACAAAAAAACCCCTTATAGATTTAAAGGGTAACTCCACTTTCATGGGGAAAAAAATAGCAAATAAAGAAAAATAATATAGCGTATACAATTGTGACACAAATCATATTGTAATTGAATGTTATTAAAAATTACCTTTCCTTTTCAATCTGCAGCTGTTGTAATTTTCTGAAAATGCAATATGGCTACCTGGAGCTGTACTGTATGTTCCGTGAAAAAACCATACCCGTGAGAAAACCATACCCTCGTCACTTCCGGTTCCGCTACGGAGGGTATGGATTTTTCACGGTAGTTAAACTTGCGGCGGGTACATTAAAACACTTCGGGTGCAACATAAATCATCTCCTCTCCTATCGCTGTAACATCCCTCATCTCCGGTAATAAATATAAAAGCGGATCACGGAGCCGCGATCGCCGTCACATTTACGTCTCATACACCCGCCGCCGCTTTTATATTTATTACCGGAGATGAGGGAAGTTACAGCGATAGGAGAGGAGATGATTTATGTTGCACCCGAAGTGTTTTAATGTACCCGCCGCAAGTATAACATTAGAGACAGTGCCGTGATAATTTCATGCCCACCGAGCATGCGCACTTCTCAAATTCTTTCTTCTTCAATCACGTATCCGGGGCTCTGAGCATGCGCACTACTGCGCTGCTCAGCTGTTTCAGACCGGAAGTGACGAGGGTATGGTTTCTTCACGGGGTATGGTTTTTTAACGTTACACTGTACACAGAATGAATACTGACCACACCCCCAGAAACATCATTTCCTGCTTGTGTGATTGGCTCACCAATTTTCCCAGAAGTCTGCACTAAGATACAAGTCAGATTTCTGGCATCCCTTGCAACAAAAATGTCATTTTTGGTGAGATACTCCCAATAGGAACACGTCTAAAGGGATGCAGGCCCAGCAGCTTTCCTCATTAGTGCCCTGAAGCTCCCACAGCTGATTGATAATTATGAAACCACTCCCATTTGACCCACTCAGCACAGAGGAACAAATAATGATTTCTTCAGAATAACAGAAGGTCGGAATCTGCAACAAAGTTTGTTAAAATCCGTGCAATGAACAGAGATCACCCAGAGGGGAATGTTTTTTTTTTTCAACAAAAGTGGAGTTACGCTTTAAAATACCACAATCGGTTTTAGATACATTTCAATGTTTTTTTTCCTAAATAAATAACTAGGATAGGGCACAAAGCGCTGCTTTAATGCTGTCCTACCTTCATCCACAATTATAAAAAAAAAAAAAAAAAAATGAAAATGTATACGCACAGAATAATCAGGAATAAATGATTAAAAGCTTGAGGTCATTTAAAATCATAATGTTCATCAAATTAAAATGTATGAGCAGATAGGAGGCATCTATTATCTTTTTTTCCTTCATATGAAAATGCAGGAACCAATAATTACCACACGCTATTATTAGACTGGCTCGCTCTCCCGACCACGGAAGTAATCTACTGTTATTTATTTTTATTTGCTGTACAATATTTCACTGGCGAAATGAATGTATTCGATGGACAAGTCAATTATTTGGAGTGCTCCGCTGATATGGATTGAGTCATTAGCAATTAGTGATTAATCAACGCCAACATCCTATTACTGTGCCTATAAATACACATATAAACAAAGATGTAGCATATTTAATAAACGAATGGCAGTCATTAGCGAGTAATGACGCCGCAATCGTATGTAGCAATAATTCATCGCCTTAAGTAAGACTGCAGGGTAAGAGGAAGGTTTCCTCTGTACATTATGCAACGGCATTATTTTATGTTTTCAGTACATTCTGAATATACATTTTCAAGTAATTATCAAGCAGTTATAATAGCCAAGGCTTTAGACGAAAAGGCTTTTATTTGTCTGTTCAGCCTGTTGGAGGGGGTCTACTTACCCTGCACATGGGGGTACCTTTGACACGGAGCACACTCATCAATGCCCAGGACCAGGAGGAGACTGCAGCCATGTGAAGAATCTAAAATTAGGGCAGTTCCCCAACTTAGAGGTGAGCCTTCCATCATCCAGTTTTCCCGCGTGATTTGCAGTTTCGCCTTCAAGGAACGATTGACACTTATGTCCAGTGGTTGCAGCCCTTTGGTCAAACCATCCAGTTAATGGTAAATTCTCAAACTATTTTCATATATAAGGCGCACCGGATTATAAGGGGCACTGACGGTTTTTGATCCAATTTTAGGATTTTCAGTGCGCCTTATAGTCCGAAAAACTCTCTTGCCTGCTTCATGCCCAGGAACTCTGCCTGGTCCTGAAATCTCCCTGTCATGCTTACCCCTAATGCAGGTGGTCAGACACTATAGCTAGCTTCTGTGGTCTTAACGTATAGCAGCCTGCTTTCCAATAAGGCAAGCAGGCCTACCGGTACTTAGTTGCCCCCGGGATTTGCACAATCCTTAAGTGCTTGGCTACTATGCCAGGGCATGTGCAAACTGGGCAAAGCAAACAGGTACTTGCGGTTGGCAGACAGACAGTGGTTCAATGACAGTCCAGGTACAAGGCAGGCAAGGTTCAGAATAGTCAGGGTTGATTCATAGTCAAAAGGCAGTCAGAATTCAGAGAGTAGTTGATATCCAATGCGAGGTCAAAAATCGTGGAACCCAAACAGCAGATCAGGACAAACAGATATAGAGCTTGCACGTATTACACACGTTATCACAAGTCTGAGACTGCAGGCTTAGCTGGCTCATATCAGGTTTGGTCTTCACCCAGAGACTGACCATAATTAATCACCTTGAATGTGGACAGACAGACAAGGAGAATGACACAGCCAAAACCAGGATGTTGGAACCAGCAGCTATGATGGGGCAGAAACGCACAGGCTCCTGAAAACTCTCTTGTCTGTCACCTGCCCACAACCTCTGTCCAGATCTGACTTTTCTTCTGCCTAGCTTTTGCGTACAGTCAAACCAATGTTGCTACCTCTTTGGTGTTGCAATCCTAAGGGCAATAGCCGGTGACAGCTTGGAGCGAAGAAAACCAGGACCAGTGGAGTTTCCTGCCTACCCATCTCCACCATCAGGAACACTGGTGAAGACCAGCTGTCACTTAGACTCCATATCTTGGTGAGCCCCTGTCACATGCCAGAGAGAGCAATAACAGTGGTTATTGGATAGAATAAAGAAACATAGGGGAAAAATAGAATGCATTAAACCAATAGCTTAGAGTAATTTATATAAATGAGTTCTATCATTAAAACATGTTAGATGAAGTCAACAGGTTTCAATGGCTCTAGGGTGAGACAAACAGGGGGAGAATATTTGGGACTTTATATGAGGATGTGACATGGTAGGGTCATATACCTCCATCCCTAAAGCAATTGAATAAACATAAAGGAGTTTGGGACTTTAAATGAAACCGCAGGTGCAATCTGGGGAACGGCTCTAGGGTGTTGGATAATAAAGATGTGCTCAGGCACAAACAGATACAAACAGAATCCATTCCCTTGTGTGCCAAAAAATGCAACAGCATCTGGTTTTTAGATTGTTCTGAAGAAACCTTTGGTTTTGGCATAGGTAGAATATTCTGTAGGATTGACCTTTAGCTACTCAACTCTTGGGAAGGACCTTCAATGAAATTAATCCTTCTCAGTAAGTTTGGGTGTTGATAGGTGAGGAGCGCTGTAAACAAAGTCAGGATGCTCAAAACTTTGAAGGCTCTTTTTATTTTGGGAGTTTTATGACATCTCTTTGTTTGGACCCAGTTGGTGCCTGGATCTCTTATACCTTGGGTCACTGGAGGCTTACAATGTGAAAAGCACTCGGCGCAATGCCTCTCGACTAGTTTTTTTGTGAAGCTCCTCGACCAGGTTCCATGCCGAGCCTTTGCCCTGCTGCATACTGAACACAGGAGGTCTTCTGCTCACATTTTATCAAAAAAAGAAACGTATTCTCTGATTGGCTGAGGTCAAAATTGTGACATCTCCGCCCCCCGCTTCACCTTGTCCAATCAGAGAATGCCTTGTTTTCATTGAGAAAATTCAAAGTGTTTCCTAAATTGAGCCCGAAAGCTAGTGGAAATCACTATAGTAGTGGTGCCTACTACAGTGATTTCCAGCTTCCACCTGGATCCCACATGTATAGGACTTATATACTTTCATTGGTTCAAGATAGACAAATGTAACTATGTAAACATTTCCATACCTAAAGTTCAGCTTTAAGGAAGAAATAGACACAGATCTGTAAACCATTTGCAGGAATGTCCATAACTATTAAAAAATATGAGATGTCAAAATAAAAATGACATGCAAATAATTTAATTAATACAAAATAATAATTTATAAGCGTGCAAACTTTCAAAAAAATTATATTATTATAAAAAAAAAAAGGTACACTTTTCATTTAAGTACTAAAGTCATAAATTCAGTTTTAAGAAACACAATATGACCTGGGACTAGTAGGGTCAGCAGGTTATCAGGTCTCTATCTACTCCTGCCCCCAGGTAAAAAAAAAAATGATTGATCTGTTCATAGAACTCCTAATTTCCTCAACAGTCTGAGTCCCATGCAGTCGTCTCTATCATTAAATCACAACATTCCACCTGAATATACCGAGCCCGGGACCGTTTGTCAAAAATGACAATCCCGACATCGAACATTACTTATCTGCAGAATTTCACTGTACGGATAATCATCTCCCCGCTCGTATATTTTTTCAGGAAATTGTCTCCTTATTTATTTTTGCATCTGTTTTGCGGACTAAATGAGTAAGAGGGAGGAACGGAACTTTCCGGAAAACGGCTGTGGCGATAAATCTCCCCATTTCTTTTTTTTTTATTCCTTTATGTAAATCCTCGTTAAATTCAGCCGCGATTTATTCTCCCCCTCAAACTTGTATTTCACTTAAATAATCTCTTATGCTATTTATTTTGAGGCGCAGAAAGATGCACTGCTCAGATTTAAAGTCAGGACGGTAAATAATCTTACTCTGCGGAAACAGTTCGCTTGTCTAAAAAATGCAAGCGTAGGTATTCAGAACTTTCTCATACTGTATTAGCTTTATGTTTGACTCTTTTTATTATTATTTAGGTGTATATTTTAAAGGTGGGCTCTGGGTAAAAACCAAAGCGAAACACTAATTCTTGTCTTGGGGATCATTAAAAAGCAGTTTTACTTACCTTGTCCTTTGCTCCTCCAGCAGCCAATGCTCTTCTCTTTCATGTGTGTTGTGGGCAGTGTTGGGGGTAACTAGTTACAAAGTAACTGATTACAGTAACTACATTACTTTTTTTGGTAACGAAGTAACGTAACTAGTTACAATACTAATATTGGTAACTATACTACTTTACTAGGCTATAGGAGGTAACTACACTACTTTACTAGGCTATAGGAGGTAACTACACTACTTTACTAGGCTATAGGAGGTAACTACACTACTTTACTAGGCTATAGGAATGCGCTTTCCTGCATTATCCAAGCAGTGCGATACAATCATTATTTCGAAGAATAGAGAGGGATGAAGTTTATGACTTTTTGTTGCACTTTATGTTTTATTCTGTTTTTTCAGGTTTTTTTCTCAGGTTTCCCAAAGCCTGTGTTTATACAATAAACTCTATGCAGAAAGAGTGTCATGTATCTTCTTCTACACGGTCAATTAAGAAAGAGGAAGGTAAAGTAATAAGTAGTGAAGTTACTTTTTGAATGCAGTAACTAGTAAAGTAATCTCGTTACAATTTACAGAAGTAACTAGTAACTAGTTACATTTTTTGAGTAACTACCCCAACACTGGTTGTGGGCTGGTAGGATGAGAGAAGATCAAAAATCCAGCATTGAATCAAACAGTAGAGGCACCCAGTGCGGAGTACTTAAAGTGGAATTTCATTCAGAAGGGAAGGTTCTGCTCTTCCTCCCTGCCCAACCCCCCCCCCCCCCATCCTCTGCGATACTTGGAAAAAAAATGTTTCGGGGAGGGGGGAGCAGGTACCTTATTTTGGCAGTTAAGTCCCCCTCCCTGCCTGCAACCTTCTGGGACACGTTACAGGACCCAGGAGGTTGCAAGGCCATTCACAGGGCACAGCATGGTTCACACATTTGCAGTAGGAAATCAGCTGTGAAATGGCAAGGAGTCACAACCGGCTTTCCACAACTAAAATGCTGGCAGCAGGAAGCAAATACCCGCGAAGAACTGGACTGGATGTGGAAGGTGCTGGATCTCTGGACAGGTGAGTGTCTGTTTATTAGAAGTCACTGCTTACCACTTCCCACCCAATGACGTTGCAGACTTTGAATAGGGAATATCTGAATGATGCCTGAAGCTACAGACATCATTCAGATATCTTTTTTTTCCAGCAGGCGGTTCTCTGCACCGCAAAAACAATCATAGTGGCTGTTCAGCCGCTTGATAGTTTTTACAGGTGGAGGGCCCTCTGGTGCTTCCACTGGCTCGCCAGTGCGATCGGCGAGCCAGGGAAGGAATCCACTGGTGGGGGAGGTTCACCATAGAGAATACCGTAGACCAGATGGTCCCTGGCAGTCTCTTTGACCTTCAGAGGCTGGGCCTGACATTATGATGTCATGTCCGGCCTCGGCAGTTGTAAACACGGGCGTTGCCTCTGCTGGGAAGCCAAGATTATTTTTTATTTTTTTTTATTTTAGGCTTTCCAGTCTAGAGGTGAGATCTGGGGACTTATAGACCCACGATTTCACTGTAAAGAGGACACCTGTTATGCCCATTTCCTATTACAAGGGATTTTTATGTTCTTTATAATAGGAATAAAAGTGATTAAAAAAATAAATAAATAAATAAATGTAAAAGGAAAGTGTCAAAATATAAACATAAACTGTGTCCCACAGAATGGATGTGACCCTTTGCTTGCCTTTATCTGGACTTTTATCTGGATGTGGTCCTACGAGGGACTATACCTCCCACTGACACTAATGATGAGGCACAATTTCTTCCACTTACACAAACAACTGGACACAATTCCTTCCATTGACACCAATGATGGGGCACTATTCCCTCCATTGACACCAATGATGGGGTTCTATTTCTTCCACTAATACCAATGATGGGGCACTATTCTTTCCACTGACACCAATAATGCGGCATTATTCGAACCACTATTACCAATGATGGGGCACTATTCTTCCCGTTTTTACCAATGATGGGGCACTTTTCTGCCTTCTACTGACTACAGATGCTATGTAATTTTTTACCCCCACTGACCACCAAGCCCGAGATATTATCTACTCCCAGGACAGGATGCCGGGACATTTTCTATTCCCACTGGAGAAAGTCTGGCCCCCTAAAGCCTGCAGGATATATGCAATAATCTGGCCCTTTTTTTTTTTTTTTTTTTGTATAAAGTTTGGAGAACTCTGATCTTTATCAGCATTGTAATAGCAATACAAATAATTGTTTATGTTGACAATCCAATATAAGATTACTTGAAAAATCTCCTTTAATGTTGTTGGTACTGCCTGTCTGCTTGCCATTTTTTACACAACTTCCTGGATTTCCTGCAGGATTTTTAGCTTTTTCTCCATTTTTAAGGACTATGTATCCCATGGTTTCTTGCTTACTGCAAGCAGTGATTCCAGTACTGACTAAAACTCCTCCTCTCAAGATCTCTGTAGTTCACAAGGCAGGAATGTGAAATTTGTGACACAGCAGTTCCTACTCACAGGGCATAGTGATTACATGTCACAGAATTCAAGGAAGTCAATGTGTGGAGATCTTCACAAAGTAAGTTTAAAAAATTCAAGATCTTTAAATTATTATAAGGAGGTCAAAAATAATTGAAATGCAATGTGGAAATGAAGATATGATTTTATATTTTGACCATAGATATGCTCAAAGGAGGACCTTTCATTATAATGTCAAATATAATTTTCTGCACATAATTTGAACCCTAACTTAGAACTTCTTTGATTTGGTCCCTTTTGGGTTCTAAAATATACAATTTAAAGGGTTTTCATATACAGTGTCTGTTCAATAAGTGCAAAAAAAATACCTGTTGATCTGCCAGAAATTGTGTAAGCTGATAATTTCCTGTTATCTTTGCCTGTGGTGTTTCCATTAGCATTGCCCAAAGCTATCTCTGTGGACTGCATAAGACCTTCACCCTTTATTAAGTAGAGGAGAATAGGAGAAGTGTTATGTATTCCTAACCCAAAGTGTATCTTCCTTCATTTCTAAACCGGTAATCCTTCCATTAAAGAGGAGCTTCAGTTTAGCCATCATTGCATTCAGAACCACTGGGCAGATATGACTTTAGTCCTTCAGAGGTGAGCTTTTCGGTCTCCTTTGCATCACTGTACCATAACCTAAATGGTTGTGTTGTTCCCCTGAACTTAAAAATCATACACCATACAGCCAGTAAAGCCACAACTTTCAGTAATGAGGGCTAAGAAGCCTGAAACAGCTTTATGCAAGTTGGCAATACTGGCTGTGTAAAATGAAGGCTTTATCTGTGCAATACACCAGGGAGCGAGAGCGTGTCTCCTCCCCTCTGCTGAACACAAACCACATGCTCTCAGAATGAGGAGTGGTGTACATTACCTGGGGTATCCCCATGTTGATGAGGACAAAGGCCTATTCCCCACAACCCTGGTCCAATGATCATTCCCATGTAATTGTCCTAATTTAGCCATATGGACAATGATGTCAGTGCTATCCCTTTAGCCATGTGGACAGTGATGTCAGTACTATCCCATTTGTTCACATGCCTGGGGATTCCTGGTCAGTAAATCAATGGAGCCAGGTACAGACACCTGCTGCTTCCTTAACGTGTAAGTTCACCTTTTCAGAAATAATAGAAAAGTGAACTAACACCCTACCCCCCCCCCCCCATATTCTGTTGTGCTGATCTCCTTAAGTGATGAGCTGTCAGCTGGTATGTTATTCCAGGTGTTAGGACCTGGATCTGAACCTGTAACCTTTGCTGTGTCTGGCAGTATGTCTTCTTGCTGAGCCACTTGACATGCTGGACAGCTCCCTGGAACATTTCTTGGACAATCTTGCCTTGTACCTTGTTTCTGGTGAACCTTGAACCCTTTGCTCCTCCCATGAACTTGCAACTTAAACCATGTCTTCCCGTTTGCCAGATTATTGTGCTCTTCAGCCAATATCTAGCTCTTGTCACTCCTGCTTCAGTCCATAGCTTCACTACCACTTGTTACTGGCCCTTGGTTTGCTCCTTGACTACATTTCCTCTTGATTCTAACCTGTTACCACATGTAACTGACCTTTGGCTTTTTCCTTGACTACGCTTCTACTTGATCCCGACCTGCGACCACTTATTACTAATTTTTGGCTTGTTTACTGACTATGTTTCTGCTTAATGTTAACCTGTTATATCTGCTACTAGATCCTGGCTTGCATACCTCCTGGTGGGGTGATCCTGAGGACTGCGACCTGGTACTAACATGCAAAAAAACATTTCCACCATCAGGAGCTCTGGTGAATACTAATTAGTGCTTAGACCCCACACTTTGGATAAGCCCTCGTCATTCGCCAGGGTGACCTGCTTGCATACCTAGAGGGAACAGATGGGGGTGCCAGCCTAGGTGTAGTAGTTTAAAAGACAAGTTTATTGTAAAAAAATGTAGTGGCTACTCACAAAGGTAGTACTTTAATGGACATGTCTCAAATAATAGCATCTGGGTCAGATGCAGTTGTCACCCAGAATCTTTCGCAGGTGGTAAGCTTCTCTGGAGCCTGGTACATCCGCATCAGACCAGAAGCTGTCAGCCAAAAAGCTAACAAACAGCGTAGAATGCACAGCAGGCTGTGCCGGAGGCGACATCCAATGGGAGACCTCAGAATGGTCTCCACTCTTATTCATCCCATAGGTGTTCTATCGGGTTGAGGTCAGGACTCTGTGCAGGCCAGTCAAGTTCCTCCCCCCAAAACTCACTGATTTGTGTCTTTGAGCAATAGTGCCCAGTCATTTTGGAACAGAAAGGGGCCATCCCTAAACTGTTCCCACCAAGTTGGGGGCAAGAAATTGTCCAAAATGTCTTGGTATGCTGATGCTTTAAGAGTTCCCTTCACTGGAATCAAGGGGCCAAGCCCAACCCCTGAAAAACAACCCCACACCATAATCCCCCCTCCACCAAATGATTTGGATCAGTGCACAAAGCAAGGTCCGTAAAAACATGGATGACTGAGTTTGGGGTGGAGGAACTTGACTGGCCTGCACAGAGTTCTGACCTCAACCAGACAGAGCACCTTTGGGATTAATTAGATTGGACACTACAAGCCAGGTCTTCTTGTCCAACATCAGTGCCTGACCTCAAAATGTGCTTCTGGAAGAATGGTCTAAAAATTCCCATAGACACACTCCTAAACCTTGTGGATAGCCTTCCCAGAGGATTTGAAGCTGTTATAACTGCAAAGGGTGGGCCAACTCAATACTGAACCCTACGGATTAAGACTGGGATTCCATTGTAGTTTATGTGTGTGTAAAGGCAGGTGTCCCAATACTTTTGACAGTATACTGTATATTACTTTTGACTTTCAATGTAAAAGGGACAGAGGAACACCCAAACAGGCAAAGTTGGGTCCGGACTGAAGCGAAAGCTCATTCCTAATGGTGAAAAAGATAACTGGAGGGAAGCCATCCTTAAAAAAGAGCCCTACACACATAACTCACTTATGTTTGATAGATAAAGATCACTATCTACATTGTGAGATACCATTGCCCTCTGCTCTACACCTGCCAAGTCCTGTTTGTAACTTCTACAATTCATGCACATAAGGTGATCAACACAGCAGATCATAGATTTAACAAGGGTCATATTAAAGCTGTGGAAGTGATTTTTACTTGCAATTTACCTCTATGTATAGTAAGCAGTAAGCAGTTTCTGGTGCTGAATGACTCATTTTCAAGTTTGATGCGCCAAAAATATTATTACCCAGCACGGAGATTTAACATGTCATCATTTGTACATTTATTACCCTGAAGCTTGTCTTTACAGAGTATTTTTACTTTACCATAAAACATACCAGCCATGACCTTGGGGCAGGTGAAATGTTCACATCTGCTAAGAAACATGAAGTTTAATGGAGTTGCAAAGGAAAAAAGTAAGAAAAAAATAAAAACAGAAAAGTATCTTAAAGACCGGATTTCGTATATCTTCATTTATTTTATCTCTTGCACTGGAAAAAAAAAATGTTCAAAGAATATAATGTGTTTAATGGATTGACAGAGAATGTCTGGGAGTTTCTGTAATTTCAAATTGTAGGGCAGGAACACAGCCTCTGTTCGGGAGGAACACAGTGTTTGTTCAGAATAAACTGTTCACAGGAAATATTTCCAGTATCCGGCTATCATGGCTTATACTGTATTAGACCTAATGATGAACCATATTTAGAAAGCAAGTAAAGGGTTACTTGAAAAAGGAGCGCGCATGCCCAATGGGGCCGTCACGCATGCTCTGAAACGCATTGTGTTCCTCTTCTGCCCACGTGACGTCATGTGCCTTTGACGCTGCGGTCCAAGCTGGTCCTACATGAAGCCGATCCGGAAGACCCTGAGTGCCGGCACCATCCTCGTCTCCCGCCACTATCTCGGCCTCGATCACCTTGGATCCCGGATACACCACACTACGCACACCATCGGGTTTTGTCCCACTCGATGAGCCTTGTTTTACCAATCTATGTGAGTGTGCATTTGTCCAGTTTTATTGTCCAACACTACTGCACTTAGAGACCCTCTTCTTGTCTCTCCTTTTATATTTTGAAAGCAGGTCATTCAGCTCCATTGTTGTATAAAGTGGGAGTAGCAATCTCAGTTCAGATCTAAATTTACTTGGTGGTGCTCAACAGGAGGTAGGCATTCTTTTCTGTTAGGCCCCTTTCACACTCGTGTGACTTGTCCTGCGAATTGGGACTGCAAAGTCGCATGACAAGTCATACGCCATGATTTCCAATGCGTACCATTCATATCTGTGCGACTTCAAGTCGCAGCACCTTCAATGTAGAGTCTTCACTACTTTGATCCAACTTTGCTGGGTTGTGAGGTACATAGACCTCAAGATTACAAAGGCATTGCTTCAAGTCTAGTCAAAATCGCGGCACAAAATTGCAGCAAACCTTTAGGTCGCACAAATGTGAAAGGGGCCTTAAAGGGTTAATCCAGCCAGTGGAAGTTTCGTTATTCAGAGAGCATGATGGGCTGAGTCAGTCCCTGGCCTTTAGGGTCAAAACAATCCAAAAATGTCAATGGCTAAAGATCAAATATAATTAGTCAATTCTTTATTGATTAAACTCCAAGAAAATGCAGAATAGCAACAAAAATACTAACGCGTTTCAACTTTACAAAACCTCACTCAAAGAAAGAGCCTGATGAGCTTAGTCAGCCCCTGGTTTTGGGGACTAAAACACACTTTTCCATTATGGTGGTAACATGGGCATTACCTCAATGTATGTCAGCTTGAATTGTGACCTTAAACATAGAACTGTATTGTTTTAGGCAACTGACACCTAATCTATCCTTATCTCTTAACTGTACAAGTGCCTTTGTTGATTTTAGAATAAACTTAGAAGGCTTACAACTACCATTATGTGTGCTTTCCCTCGGTGTACACATTATGGACTTTTTGTATTTTTTGTATCGTATACAGTAAACCCCCCTCCATTGCGGGGGTTACGTTCCGGACCCAGCCGCGAAAAGTGAAAATCCGTGAAATAGAAAAAACCCTATTAAAATGCATTGTAGGCGTGTTTTTTTTACTGTCACTGTACGTGTAGAAGCATTTTAAGGTCTTTAAACACACTTTTAAAACAATAGAAATTCATTTAAACACATAAAAGATACTGAGAGACATAGCAAGAGCTATGGAAAACACAAAATATTTCATTTTTAATAATTTATATAGTAAAATAACATTACAAAAAAAAACGCAATATACCGGGACCGCAAAAACTGAACCGCGATGGAGCGGGGGTTTACTGTAGTATGCAACAGACAGATTCTGACTTTAAGAGTGCCCAAGCCGAATTTAGCAGTATGCATTGATTAAAGTGGTTCTAAAGGCAAGACATTTTTTACCTTAATTCATTCCCAGCATTAAGGTAAACAATATCCCAGTGAGTTAAAATGAAAAATTGCCCCCCTCACCCTCCTAAATACTTACCTGAGTCCTCACTCAGTCCAGTGCTATGCCCATCTGTATCGACTATCCCCCTCCCACCCTGCATTCACAGGACAGAGATGCAGCAGCAGGAGCCATTGCCTCCTGCTGCTGTCAAGCAAATCCTGTAAGCAGAGTGCAGGGAGACAGGGCCAAGCCATGTTGTATGTGTCTATGGATGCACACAGCCTGGCTTGGGAGAAGGCCCACACATGTGCCCCCATTGGAAGTGGCTCGCCATGGTTGCAGACACAGAAGAGGGGATGCTTCTAGCAACTCTGTGCAGTACCATTGCACAGCGCAAGTAAGTATAACATTTGTTATTTTAAGAGAAAAAAGCCTTTATAACTATTTCAACTATTTTTCTACCCACATATCAAAATGTGGGTAGAACAAAACGTATTAGGGGATTAGTGGACCTTAATTACGAAGAGCGTTTAGAAGTGCTTGATTTATTCTCCCGGGAGAAGAGACGCCTGAGAGGGGACATGATAGCAATTTACAAATACCTCAACGGTGATCAGAGCATAGAAAAAAAAATATTCAGTCGCGAGGAATGCATGAGGACACGAGGCCATACAATGCGATTAGAGGAGAAGCATTTTAACCTCAGGCTATGCAGGGGGTCCTTTACGGTAAGGGCTACAAGACTGTGGAATTCTCTGCCACAAATGGTAGTAACTGCGGGAAGTATGGCTACTTTTAAAAGACTCTTGGACATATATCTCAAGGATCAAAACATTCAGGGGTATGGGAAATGATTCACACCTAAACAGGTTGAACTGGATGGACTATTGTCTTTATTCAACCCAACTACTATGTAACTATGCATACAAGTCTCTTAACAAACAATACAGCACCTCTGCTGCACTGAAAACCTTATCAGTGTCGGTTGCCCTTTTTGAGTTCTTCTATCCTGGACTACAGAATACTCCCCCCGCTCCTTATTCCCATAACAGAAGGAGAAAATGTTTGGTGGTTCAACGGGAGAGAAATGAGCAGGGCTGACATCATTGCAGAAGAAGCACTCATCAGCTTAAACGGGAAGTTAGGAGCTCATCAGATTTCTGACGCATCATCGGGAAGTTTTAGAAGGTTAAAGTGTCTGAAAACAGTAAGGGTGCCACACCAATAGTCGTAGAGTCCAGAAAGTTTTTTTTTCTGTAATAATTTTTTGAAAAAGAGAGAGCGAGAGTCAATGCGTTTTGGGGGTTCCAATACTTCCCTTCATCCGGGCTTATACAGTGCATTGCGAAAGTATTCAGCCCCCT
This sequence comes from Pelophylax lessonae, assembly GCF_965119305.1. Taxonomy (NCBI): domain Eukaryota; kingdom Metazoa; phylum Chordata; class Amphibia; order Anura; family Ranidae; genus Pelophylax; species Pelophylax lessonae. The sequence continues at coordinate 40,876,554 of NC_138776.1, forward strand.
TGAACTTTTCTACCTTTTGCCACATTTCAGGCTTTTTGTATCCTAATCCGGCTTTAAACTTCTCCACAACAGTATCTCGGACCTGCCTGATGTGTTCCTTGTTCTTCATGATGCTCTCTGCGCTTTAAACGGACCTCTGAGACTATCACAGTGCAGGTGCATTTATACGGAGACTTGATTACACACAGGAGGATTCTATTTATCATCATTAGTCATTTAGGTCAACATTGGATCATTCAGAGATCCTCACTGAACTTCTGGAGAGAGTTTGCTGCACTGAAAGTAAAGGGGCTGAATAATTTTGCACGCCCAATTTTTCCGTTTTTTATTTGTTAACATCGTTTGAAATATCCAATAAATTTCGTTCCACCGGGTGATGGGGGTGGTTGGTGCCCCTGGGGGGGGGGGGGGGGGGATGGGCCTGGATGCTGACCCCTTTATATACGCCGCTACTGCTCCTTTTCCTTCTTCCTCTTTCTCTTTTTTCCTTCTTTTCCATTTCCCTTCTCTATATTTTTATTTTTTATTTTTTCTTTCCTTGTTCTTTCTTCAAAATTTTTACTACTCTCAGTGCACTGACCAATGGCAAATGCCTCCCCTGGTTCAGTGTGCGATGGTGGGATTGGGGGGTGGGGGCCGCCTCCTTCTCTGGGCGCAGTGTGTTCCCGTGAGGGGCGTCGGGGAGGGGGGGCGGGGCCCGGGCCTGCTGCCCACCGGTGTGGCGGATTGGAGGCAGGGTATTTATTCTGACTTGAGTTATCGTTATATGGATTACCTTGGTTAATTGAAATTGTTTGTACTTTGCACAATACATATTTGTATTTCTCTAATCCGTGTCTTGCAATTGCCGAGCTGTTTTTACTATGTTCGATCGAGCCCTGTGGGCACACTTTGCACTGTTGTAAATTTTGTTTGCTTTTTCACAAAACCTTAATAAAAATTATTGAAAATTAAATTCCGTTCCACTTCATCATTGTGTCCCACTTGTTGTTGATTCTTCAAAAAAAATTACAGTTTTATATCTTTATGTTTGAAGCCTGAAATGTGGCAAAAGGTCGAAAAGTTCAAGGGGGCCGAATACTTTCGCAATGCACTGTATATCATGTGACCTCAAAAATGATTGGACCAAGTGTGATTTTGATAATACATGTATGGGGGAGATTGGGTACTACCACCAGCAGGTTGTCCATGCTTTGCAACCTACTGGGATGACTATTGGTGTGCAGCCCTTTCTGCTTATTACATAGTTGGACTTCCATGGTCCTCTTTTGGGGCCCCCCCTTTTGTTGGGGGTGTTCTGGTAAATGTGAGAAGTCTTACCAAGGCAAGTCATTTCAGACAAGGAAATGGTCATTCTTAACAATGGATATTTATAATAAGATCTACTGCCCCTAGTTTTAGAAAGTGTCAGAAATGGAAGACAAAACGTTCTAATTTTTGTTGCATACCAGTTTTTTGATTAATTCTCTGGGTCAACATCTCCATTACTCTGCATGCCTGACAACTGTACTGTATAAATGCTCCTAGGCAGAGCAATCAGCATGGATGGAGAAGTGTTTAAGTCCTAATGAAGCTATCTGTAACTTGCAGAAAGAAAAGAGCCAGCTGAATTACCGCTTGGGATAAACATTGGAGCTGGATAACTAGAAGAGGAAATCACAAATCTTACCTCCAGTAAATGACTTCAAATTATGCAGAACGGAGTCGGAGAAATTGAGGTTTCTTTTTTCTAAACAAAGCAATGTGAGGACATGCTTACTACTTTTTTTCCCACAAAGTAGTCTTTAATTGACTCAAGGCTATCCGAGGACTCATATTGATGTATATTATGAAATCCTAGCTCCAGTTCCCCTAGTTTATACTTTTTCTGCAATACTTGGGCCCTGCAGATAAAAGAATAACAGTTTTCATTGGCCAAATTACCCCCTCCTACCTATTCCGCCAGTCTACATATATCCAACGGCCAGCAACATTCAACTTATGCCTTCTATCCTAGGCAGTCATGGGGGGCTACATTAGTCACGTGATTACCACATAGGAAAAACCTAATTGGTAAGGAGGCAAAGAAAAAGTATTGTAAGGCAGGGGTATAGGGAGCAGAACGTTAGCTCCACTTCGTGTCTACATGCACTTTATCCAGCATCATTCCGAACCAGCTTCCAGATGGTGACATTATTAGACCACTTCTACAATATGTGTTGTGGTGGGACATAGTACATAGACATCCCAGTATCTGGGATGAGTTCATCCAGTGCCTAGGGCGAGGATGTAGAAATATGCCCCCGCTGCTAACACATGACATAAAAGGATTGAACCACTCTGAACCTGCTCATTGCCCCCTTGATTCAGCTGGCAATGGTTTGCATGGAATATGCACTGAGCATGCTTGGTACATTGTTTGCTTTCAAACAGCTGGGAGGTGGTTGTGCACAGGCTGTGTGCTTTTCGTGATGGCTGTGGGTGGCTGGGCTGTAAGTGTTAGAGCATGGTGAAACAGCAGTAGTTGTCAGCAGTGCCAGGAGAAGGGGTGGGCAGGAGGGATGGCTGCCCTGGGCACTGTGGTATTATTTGAGGTGGGGAGGGCAACACAAAGAGATATCAAAGAGATTTGTGTTGAAAGGGGAATTTTTTGGAGGGGGGGGGGGGTAAGTATTGATCTAGGAGGGGAAATTTGGGGGGGGGGAGTGCTCCAAGTGGTGATTTATGGGGATTTGTGTTCGGAGGGGGTAGAAGATTTTTGCTGGGAGGGGGTATTTGAAAAGCGGGTTGTACTAGGAGGGTGGATGTTAGAAGTAGAGGATTTGTGCTAGGAGGAGTGATTTTTTTTTTGGGGGGGGGTGGGGGGCAAAGATTTGTGCTGAGAGGAGGGATTTAAGAAGGGGGATGGATTTGTGCTGGGAGGAGGGTGAATTTATGCTTAGGAGGTAGTGCTCAGCGTTTTTGTGGGGGGATTCTTGCTGCACATGCTGCTCATACAAATTGGGGGGGCGCAGTTTGGCATGTTCCCCCTGGGCTCTAGATGACCTTGTCCCGGCACTGGTTGTGAGAGCGGGTATGAAGTCACAGCTCTGATCTAAAGTGGTGGTGGTGGTGGTGGTGTGGTGGGGATAGCACTTCTAGCCACATGGCTGTCCCCTGCCTGTAGGTAAGGGTCTAAGGCCCTTTAGATGTAAGGTACACCCCTGGGAGTGTGTAGGGGGTTGAGTCATCTCTTGCATATGCATTTGCCCCTGCAGGATAGGGACGGCATCAGACGGGAAATTAGTGACTTGGCACTGGCAACATGGGAGGCTACAAGGGCTTGAAGAAATACCCCTCTGGGGAAGGTCTCAGGGCATTTTTACAATAGGAGAGTCTGAGCCAAAGACAATCTTTTGGGACTGAATACGGGAAGGCTGCATGGTGGTGCAGCACTATTTATTAGCACTGCCCACACTAAAGATGGCCCTAGAGGTTAGCTAGGTCAGCAGCGTCCAACCGGACAGCAGCTCCCCTGATGACACCCATAGAGGCCTTAGTGGAACATAGGATGCTTCTGCCAAGGATTTTCCAATACGCGTAATAAAAGGATCATCATGGGGAGGATGTAAGGAGACTGGAATGGCACTGGAGCAGCCATTCAAAGAGCAGAAGCAACTCTGGTATTAAGATAAACAAGAAGAAGGTGTTTCTAAGTCCGGTATTCCAACAGTTTAACAAGCATAAGGTTACACTTACAAGATCATGCATATAGGCAGGCTCAACAGATCAATATTTCCAGCTCCTGTCACTTTACTTAACAATGCTAAGCCAACCAGCAGCTGCTGAAGGAGGGGAGGTAAGATTGCCGCCGCACTTCCCTAACCATCGTGGATGGAATGCATGTGCACCACATGGAATGCACATACCGGAATTATCATTAGGCTGGGGGCGGTAACGCAGCGACCATCTTGCCCCCAAGCTCTCCCCTCCTTCTGCAGCTGTTGGTTGGTTTAGCATTGTGGACTGAAGTGACAGGAGCCGGGGTTATTGATCTTGATGAGCCTGCCTATATGCTTGATCTTGTAAGTGTTTGTAACCTTATGCTTATTAAATTGTTGGAATTCTGCACTTAGAAGAGCCTTCTTGTTGTTTATCCCCCTTGTTCCCCGCCCTCTCTGCATGCCTGACCGCCCCAACCTTGCAGGGAGGCCAAACTACACCTGCCTACAAGTTGTCACCCCATAATAGAAAGTGCCTGAACAATGACCCTCATGGCAAAATCACCAGGTATTATTTTAATAACAGCTGCCCTTTTAAAAAGATTCAAAGCAACATCAGAAATGGCATAGACATTCTTATTCCCACTCTTATATGAGTGTTTAGTGACTGGGTTTAGATCTTTAAGAGCGGAGATGATGGGTTTTCTTTAAAGAGCCGTTTAAGCCATTGTGACGTAAGTGTATAACTGCATTTTATGTAATGAGCTTTATAGAATGCACAAACTGTGCAGGGCCGTCTTTAACGAGGGGCAAAAGGGACAGCTGCCCAGGGCCCTGTCACTGTTGGGGGGCCCAAAGCAGCTGCCCCTGGAGCCCACGCTGCCCCCACAAATATAGATGTCCCATCCTCCCCCGTTTGCTCTCCTGGCCGGTTAACACAAGCGGCCACACTGACAGGGCCCTGGGAAGCACAGTTGCGGGATGTATGTGTAAGAGCCGGCTCATCCTGACAGGGAGTGAGGCAGAACGGCTCTCCGTGCTCCCCGCCCCCATCCTGCCTCACAGACTTCTAAAGCACAGAACAGAGTGAAGTGTTCTGGCTGTATGCTTCAGATCTGATAGGGGGATACTGCACTGTTTGTGTTGAAAAAGGAGTGCGCACACACATAACAGAACGGTGCATCATCGCTGTGAGGATGAGAACTGTGAGAAGGAGGGGAGTGAATTTGTTCAAAGAGGTGGGAACTGTAAAGGGAGAGATGCCGAGGTGGCTGTGGACAGGGTGGGGGGATACAGAGGTGGCTGTGAACAGGGGGGGGGGGTGGAGTACAGAGGTGGCTGTGGTCGGGGGGGCATACAGAGGTGGCTGTGGTCAGGGGGAGGGGATACAGAGGTGGCTGTGGTCAGGGGGGAGATACAGAGGTGGCTGTGGACAGGGGGAATAAAGAGGTGGCTGTGGACAGGGGGAATAAAGAGGTGGCTGTGGTCAGGGGGGGATACAGAGGTGGCTGTGGACAGGGGGGATACAGAGGTGGCAGTGGACAGTGGGGTACAGAGGTGGCTGTGATCAGGGGGGGATACAGAGGTGGCTGTGGACAGGGGGGATACAGAGGTGGCAGTGGACAGGGGGGTACAGAGGTGGCTGTGGACAGAGGGGGGGTACAGAGTTGGCTGTGAACAGGGGGGGTACAGAGGTGGCTGTGGTCATGGGGGGGGGATACAGAGGTGGCTGTCATCAGGGAGTGGATACAGAGGTGGCTGTGGACAGGGGGGATACAGAGGTGGCAGTGGACAGGGGGGTACAGAGGTGGCTGTGGACAGAGGGGGGGGGTACAGAGGTGGCTGTCAACAGAGAATACAGAGGTGAGAGGTGGCTGTGGACAGGGGGGGTACAGAGGTGGCTGTGGACAGGGGGGTACAGAGGGGGCTGTGGACGGGGGAGATACAGCACCCCAATTATCCCCATTAGCCAGCGGGGAAGCTGATTCACAGGGCCGGTGACATTGATTGCCGCCGGACACCGCGATCGCTCCCCATGGAGAGAGAACGACGGTCTGCTGTTGTAAACACAGCAGACCGTTGTTCTCTCAGGAATCAGCACAGAGTACCTGTGATCCTCCTATTTAGGATCACAGATCTCTGTGTTGATCCCACAAGCCCACCCCCCCCCCCACAGTAATAAAACACCCCCTAGGCTCACACTTAACCCTTTGATTGCCCCTGAGTTAACCCCTTCCCCGCCAGTGTCATTATTACAGTAACAGTGCATATTTTTAGCACTGATTACTGTAGTAATGTCCCTGGTCCCCCCAAAAGTGTAAAAAATGTCAGTTAGGGGTCCGATCTGTCCGCCGCAATGTCGCAGTCCCACTAAAAATCGCAGATCGCCGCCATTACTAGTAAATAAATAAATAAATAACAAGGACATAAGTCTTTCCCCTAGTTTTTATACGCGATAACATTTGCACAAACCAAATACGCTTATTGTTTTTTTTTTTTTTTTTACCAAAAATATGTAGCAGAATACAAATTGGACTAAAATGATGAAAAAATTAGATTTTTAGATTTTTTTTTTTTCTATTGGGAATGTTATATAGCAGAATGTGAAAAATATTGTTTTTTTTTTTTTCAGAATTGTTGCCACTTTTTTGTGTATAGCGCAAAAGCTAAAAATCGCAGAGGTGATCAAATACCACCAAAAGAAAGCTCTATTTGTGGGAAAAAAGCACATCAATTTTATTTGAGTATAGTGTCGCACGACCGCGCAATTGTCCATTAAAATAAGGCAGTGCAGAATCGCAAAAAATGGCCTGGTCATTAAGGGGGTAAAACCTTCTGGTCCAAAGTGGTAAAAGATGGCCCTGAAACTTTGTACACTATGTGATTGTGTGACTGTATTCACTGCTAGGTAAATTAATTGCTGACCCCGGGCTGCATAACTCAGAGTTGATGTAATTTTCACAGATTTTATTGTAATGTGGAAACCTAATGAATCAAAGTCTTGGAGCAGCACTGCCACAGCCGAGATTAGCTGTCATCTGTGTCATTTCTAAGCTTATTACCAGTACATAGAAACGGAACAATTGGTTTGCAGTGAATAGGACTGGACTTCACACTGGTGATAAATACATCATCATGCTGAAGAATTATTACCGTTTCTTATATTTAAAAAAATAATAAAACTTAAGATTTTTTTGCCTTCTATGTACTATAACATGAAGGTAATATAAATAGAATTAAATTTATAGGAGCCCAGCAAAGTGACACTAAATTAAATCCACCGTAATATTTTGCAGGAGCAGAATGTTCAATTTGGAGTTTTTATTGGTATTGATTACATTTGCTCAGAAGCCATCGCTGATCTGAAATGAGCTTTGGCTGATTTCAATAATAATTAAGTTGATGTTCGTTGGGTGGAAAAAATGGAAGAACATTATGTTAAGATCACAATCATGTATGAATTCTTTAGAGCCCATTTACACTATTGCAATGCGTTAACCTCCCTGGCGGTATGATTCTTTTGGATTTTAGGTGCTGAAAGCGGTACCATTATTTTGCAGGTAATTCTTGTGAATGAGCAGCCCAAACCAACTGTATACATTTATTATATATATATATATACATGTATTATGTATACATATACTATATATATATATATATATATATATATATATATATATATATATATATATATATATATATATATATATATATATAATGTATACAGTTGGTTTGGGCTGCTCATTCACAAGAATTACTGGTATATGTATATATATATATATATATATATATATATATTGTGACAGGAAGTCAGGTAAATCTGGGAATGTAGTCACAGGAAGGAGATACATTTCCACCTGATTTAGAAAGTTCACTGATACTATAGGGTGTTGGCTGCAAAAAGAGCCAGCAGGAAGTTGAAAACCATTCAGCTGTTCAGAATGAGGAGATCAAGGCCTCTATAATTTGTCCAGAGAAAATCTATTGAGTGCTGCCTCCTGTCGCCGTGTGGGCTGGGAGAGGAGGACAGACATACGTGTACCTCCCGACGCCGTGTGGGCATGGGAGAAGGACTGCTGCCTCCTGTCGCCGTGTGGGCTGGGAGAGGGGGACAGTCGGATGTGTGCCTCCCGACAAGCTGGTGAGCATGGGAGAAGACCCCCTACAGCGATGTGAAGCTAAGGAGGGTAACCACGAGTGAAGACGTCTCAAAGGTGAGAAGACAAAGTGTTCCATGTGAAGAGTGTGAAGAGTAAAGGGACCTGTTAAATGAACTGTGTTCAATGTGAAGAATCTGAAGAGTAAAGGATCCTGTTATAAATGAACATGTGCTGTGTGAAAGAAAACAAAGGGACATGTTCAATGGACAATGTTTGTGCTGTGTGAAAAGCAAACAAATGGACATTTGAGTGTCTGCTGTAGGATCAGCAGTGTCGGCCCAACAGTAGGTTGGGAAGACTTCTTAGGTAGGTTCCAGCGTGAGAAGGTAGCCGCCCACAGAGGCAAGGATTTATTTTGTCTTTTATTTTATTTTGGCTGTTTTGATGCTTGCAATTGTGTTAAGTAAATTGCATGAATAAATCAGTCTTGTTTTCAACCTCTAATCGGCTATCTCTCTGTGAAAACGCACCCCAAAAGGGGTCACCCATACGCCTACCAATGAGTAATCCCTTACATATGGTGGAGGATGCGGGCATAAGCAGAGATCCCTGCAAGGAAGTGCAAATGTTTGATGAACTTTATCTGGTGCATGAGATTGCACAATCTATGTGTGCAGGAGAGAAGATCCTGACAGAAAAAAAAAAAAAGTGTTTTAAAGAGACAGCGGTCTCAAAATTATTTGAACTTTGTTGTGTCTGGTGCAAGTGACTGCACAAACTGTGTGCGCAGGAAAAGAGATCTTGCAAGAGAGAGAACAACTACATGTGTTAAAGAGACAGTGGTCTGAAAATTTTTTTGTGGAGTTATTGAAGATGGGGCGATCCAAACGCCTGAAAAATGCAAAGATAGATGAAATGAGAGACCGGATTCTATGGATGGAGGGGATGTTACCGTCTGAACCAGCCCCATCCATGCCTAAAGAGAGTCTACTAAAGAGGAAGGTTGTTGTCCCTAGCAACACTGATGAAACTGCTATGGAGACGCAGTGTGCTCAGATGAAAAGTAAACTCAAAATGGAGGAGATGTTGAAACATCTGATTATATCAAATGCAGCTCAACAGCAAGCAAATGCAGCTCAACAGCAGGCAAATGCGGATTTTCAGCAGAGCTTTGCAGCTCAACAAAAGGCTCATCAAGAGAGCATGGCAGGCTGGAAACAGAGACGCCAGCAGCCAATGGAGGCCATCGGTTTGGAAGAAACCGAGTATGTGTGCAGGGCTGAGTTGGATGTCTTGCAACGGAAAATGGAAGAAAAGGAACAAGCCTTGGAATTGCTTAAAATGGAGCATAGAAACTTGCAGGAAATGAATGAACTACTCAAGTCTCATGTGTTACAGTGGGAAGAATCCACTGCTCTTCTTTTGGTCGAGTTGCAAAAATGTCAAGACACTATAAAGGAGAAAGATACCATCCTCATGGAAAAGGAAATTGAAATTCAGACTTTGCAGAAGCAAAGTATGTGTGAAATGTTGGAGTTGCGTAATCAGCTGGAAAAAAGTCTTCAGTGTTTGGAAGTTACAAAAATAGACCTGCAGGAGTCGCAGGAACAGAATGTCGCTCTGAAAACGACATTGTCTCTCAGCGACAACGAGAAAAGTGAAAGAGAGGCTAAATTACTGAGTACTGTGTATGAGCTCACCACTTTGAGCAATGTGGTAGATGAATTACGTGCAGACTGTGAAAGTTGGAAAGGTGAAGCCCAACGTTTCCAGCAGCAGTTAAAGGAGAAAGAAGCCTGTGTGGCAGAATTACATTCTTATTCCCAGATGCTAGCCAATGAGGTGAAGGCTCTTATGCAGGGAAAAGAAGATTGTGAACATAAGAGGGAAAAAGTAGAGGCACAGCTTCTGGAATCGCAAGTCAAGGTGTCAGAAGGTGACCGATTGTGTGCTAAGCTGTCAGAGAAGGCAAACCGACTGCAGGTTGAGTTGGACAATGTTACAAATCAGCTTTCTCAAGCAGACAGCAAATCTAGAGAAATTGCGGAAGATTTTTCTATCTTGGAATCGCAGCTGCAAGACACGCAGGAACTCTTACAGGAAGAGAGGTGTCAAAGGCTGAGTTTTAGCACAAAGCTCAAACAAATGGAAGATGAGAAAAATGGCTTCCTGGAACAATTAAAAGAGGAGGCGGAAGCAAAGAAAAACCTATCAGAGCAAGTCGCAACATTGCAAGCTCAGATAGCGGTTATGAAAAAATGCATGGAAGAAAGCGTTGGTTCATTACAGTGTGTTGAAGATGTGAAAAAGAAGTTTGATCAGATGCTTGGTGAAGAGAAGAATGTGTCTGCAAAATATGCAGAAGAACGCGCACGTGCAGAAACGGAGGTGCGTGATAACGAGAGCAAAGCCCTGTTCTTGGCTCGCTCTTTGGAGGAAGCTCTAGAGTGTAAGGCTGAACTAGAAAGTGTTAAACAGCTGCGTACAGAAATGGAAGAATTGGTCAGCTCCAAGGATGATGTTGTGAAAAGCGTTCAGGAGCTAGAAAAGTCTAAGCGAGCCTTAGAACAGCAACTAGAAGAGATGAAGATTCCGTTGCAGGAACTGGAAGAGGAATTCCAGGCAACAGAGGATCTGTCCCAAAGAGGGGATAGTGTGCCTGATGCAGTTTTTAAAAGGATCAGTGTTTTGGGGTCTGTCCTGAGTGAGCCTCAGAAATGTGACGACATGTGGCTTGAATCACCCCTTTGGAATAAACCGTTCCTTCAAAAACTTCAAGCATTGGAAAATGTATCATTAGAACTTCAGCAAACAAAGGAGCTGAGTAAGAAATGTGGTGATTTCTCAGTTCAGGCTGAAAACCTAGTGGAGAAAACTAAGGCTGTTGGTGAAAACGTGAAGCAAATGAATAAGTGCCTTTCAGGGAGTGTTTCCAAAATGGAACTGGTGAAAGACGGGTGGCAGAAGTTTGATCGTGATCTTGAGATGCATTCCATGTGGAATTCAGATAGAGAAAAAGAACTAGGTGACCTTGAGCGGTCAAATAGTTCAGCAGAAAGTGCATTGAAGAAACCTGTAAAAGAATGTGTTGCAGTTCCATGCTTCTTCACTGATGCAGAGAGGAGGTCTATAATGGATACCACCCAGATCGCTGGGTTCAACTGTGTTGTTGCCTTTGACCCCTATGTTGGTGGAAGGAAAGTTGATGATGTTCTGGTTGGCTTCTTCTGTGAAGAGTTTGGCAAGAAATATAAACTGAATATCAAATCAAATAGTAGGCCTTTACTGCGACTCGCTCAGGAGGGCGAAAAGTTTAAGAAGTTGATGAGTGCAAATGCTTCAGATCTGCCTATGAATATGAAATGTTTGGTGAATGATATTGATATCTCTGGGAAAAGGAACAGGGGTCACTTTGAAGAAATGTGTGACAGCCTGTTGTCTCAATTGGAAAATCCTCTGCACAGCATCTTAGAGCAAGCAAAGCTCAAGAAAGAAGATCATTCCCTTTTACAACAAAAAGTCAATGATTGTGTACAGATGTATGGAGAGGCAACTCAAGTCACAGAGGGATGTCAAGAGTCCCTACTTGGAACAAAGCTTAGTGAAGCAAAGGTTCTCAAAGTTTTGTGGAAAACATTTATGGATTGCAGAGAGAGGCGTCTTAAGAATGTTGAAGACATTAAGACTAGCCCAATTGAGTTGCCTATGGATCACGGTCCTCCATGGTGGATTGGACAGACGGTTATGAGGGACAAGCTGTCTGACATTTATGAGAAAGCTGTCAATGAAGATGACAGAAACGAGAAGGAGCAAAATGATGCCAAAAATGCAGTTGAAGAATGTGTATATGAGATGAGAGACAAACTGTGTGGCATTTATGAGAAATCTGTCAATGAAGATGACAGAAACAGTTTCACCCGGAAGCTTGAGGATACTAGGAGGCTTATCAGTGAGTCAGCAGTGCTTGACACATGCGTGCCTGGAAATCTGTGTCCCAACCCTAGGGTTGAAACAAGAGGGGGGGTATGTGACAGGAAGTCAGGTAAATCTGGGAATGTAGTCACAGGAAGGAGATACATTTCCACCTGATTTAGAAAGTTCACTGATACTATAGGGTGTTGGCTGCAAAAAGAGCCAGCAGGAAGTTGAAAACCATTCAGCTGTTCAGAATGAGGAGATCAAGGCCTCTATAATTTGTCCAGAGAAAATCTATTGAGTGCTGCCTCCTGTCGCCGTGTGGGCTGGGAGAGGAGGACAGACATACGTGTACCTCCCGACGCCGTGTGGGCATGGGAGAAGGACTGCTGCCTCCTGTCGCCGTGTGGGCTGGGAGAGGGGGACAGTCGGATGTGTGCCTCCCGACAAGCTGGTGAGCATGGGAGAAGACCCCCTACAGCGATGTGAAGCTAAGGAGGGTAACCACGAGTGAAGACGTCTCAAAGGTGAGAAGACAAAGTGTTCCATGTGAAGAGTGTGAAGAGTAAAGGGACCTGTTAAATGAACTGTGTTCAATGTGAAGAATCTGAAGAGTAAAGGATCCTGTTATAAATGAACATGTGCTGTGTGAAAGAAAACAAAGGGACATGTTCAATGGACAATGTTTGTGCTGTGTGAAAAGCAAACAAATGGACATTTGAGTGTCTGCTGTAGGATCAGCAGTGTCGGCCCAACAGTAGGTTGGGAAGACTTCTTAGGTAGGTTCCAGCGTGAGAAGGTAGCCGCCCACAGAGGCAAGGATTTATTTTGTCTTTTATTTTATTTTGGCTGTTTTGATGCTTGCAATTGTGTTAAGTAAATTGCATGAATAAATCAGTCTTGTTTTCAACCTCTAATCGGCTATCTCTCTGTGAAAACGCACCCCAAAAGGGGTCACCCATACGCCTACCAATGAGTAATCCCTTACATATGGTGGAGGATGCGGGCATAAGCAGAGATCCCTGCAAGGAAGTGCAAATGTTTGATGAACTTTATCTGGTGCATGAGATTGCACAATCTATGTGTGCAGGAGAGAAGATCCTGACAGAAAAAAAAAAAAAGTGTTTTAAAGAGACAGCGGTCTCAAAATTATTTGAACTTTGTTGTGTCTGGTGCAAGTGACTGCACAAACTGTGTGCGCAGGAAAAGAGATCTTGCAAGAGAGAGAACAACTACATGTGTTAAAGAGACAGTGGTCTGAAAATTTTTTTGTGGAGTTATTGAAGATGGGGCGATCCAAACGCCTGAAAAATGCAAAGATAGATGAAATGAGAGACCGGATTCTATGGATGGAGGGGATGTTACCGTCTGAACCAGCCCCATCCATGCCTAAAGAGAGTCTACTAAAGAGGAAGGTTGTTGTCCCTAGCAACACTGATGAAACTGCTATGGAGACGCAGTGTGCTCAGATGAAAAGTAAACTCAAAATGGAGGAGATGTTGAAACATCTGATTATATCAAATGCAGCTCAACAGCAAGCAAATGCAGCTCAACAGCAGGCAAATGCGGATTTTCAGCAGAGCTTTGCAGCTCAACAAAAGGCTCATCAAGAGAGCATGGCAGGCTGGAAACAGAGACGCCAGCAGCCAATGGAGGCCATCGGTTTGGAAGAAACCGAGTATGTGTGCAGGGCTGAGTTGGATGTCTTGCAACGGAAAATGGAAGAAAAGGAACAAGCCTTGGAATTGCTTAAAATGGAGCATAGAAACTTGCAGGAAATGAATGAACTACTCAAGTCTCATGTGTTACAGTGGGAAGAATCCACTGCTCTTCTTTTGGTCGAGTTGCAAAAATGTCAAGACACTATAAAGGAGAAAGATACCATCCTCATGGAAAAGGAAATTGAAATTCAGACTTTGCAGAAGCAAAGTATGTGTGAAATGTTGGAGTTGCGTAATCAGCTGGAAAAAAGTCTTCAGTGTTTGGAAGTTACAAAAATAGACCTGCAGGAGTCGCAGGAACAGAATGTCGCTCTGAAAACGACATTGTCTCTCAGCGACAACGAGAAAAGTGAAAGAGAGGCTAAATTACTGAGTACTGTGTATGAGCTCACCACTTTGAGCAATGTGGTAGATGAATTACGTGCAGACTGTGAAAGTTGGAAAGGTGAAGCCCAACGTTTCCAGCAGCAGTTAAAGGAGAAAGAAGCCTGTGTGGCAGAATTACATTCTTATTCCCAGATGCTAGCCAATGAGGTGAAGGCTCTTATGCAGGGAAAAGAAGATTGTGAACATAAGAGGGAAAAAGTAGAGGCACAGCTTCTGGAATCGCAAGTCAAGGTGTCAGAAGGTGACCGATTGTGTGCTAAGCTGTCAGAGAAGGCAAACCGACTGCAGGTTGAGTTGGACAATGTTACAAATCAGCTTTCTCAAGCAGACAGCAAATCTAGAGAAATTGCGGAAGATTTTTCTATCTTGGAATCGCAGCTGCAAGACACGCAGGAACTCTTACAGGAAGAGAGGTGTCAAAGGCTGAGTTTTAGTACAAAGCTCAAACAAATGGAAGATGAGAAAAATGGCTTCCTGGAACAATTAAAAGAGGAGGCGGAAGCAAAGAAAAACCTATCAGAGCAAGTCGCAACATTGCAAGCTCAGATAGCGGTTATGAAAAAACGCATGGAAGAAAGCGTTGGTTCATTACAGTGTGTTGAAGATGTGAAAAAGAAGTTTGATCAGATGCTTGGTGAAGAGAAGAATGTGTCTGCAAAATATGCAGAAGAACGCGCACGTGCAGAAACGGAGGTGCGTGATAACGAGAGCAAAGCCCTGTTCTTGGCTCGCTCTTTGGAGGAAGCTCTAGAGTGTAAGGCTGAACTAGAAAGTGTTAAACAGCTGCGTACAGAAATGGAAGAATTGGTCAGCTCCAAGGATGATGTTGTGAAAAGCGTTCAGGAGCTAGAAAAGTCTAAGCGAGCCTTAGAACAGCAACTAGAAGAGATGAAGATTCCGTTGCAGGAACTGGAAGAGGAATTCCAGGCAACAGAGGATCTGTCCCAAAGAGGGGATAGTGTGCCTGATGCAGTTTTTAAAAGGATCAGTGTTTTGGGGTCTGTCCTGAGTGAGCCTCAGAAATGTGACGACATGTGGCTTGAATCACCCCTTTGGAATAAACCGTTCCTTCAAAAACTTCAAGCATTGGAAAATGTATCATTAGAACTTCAGCAAACAAAGGAGCTGAGTAAGAAATGTGGTGATTTCTCAGTTCAGGCTGAAAACCTAGTGGAGAAAACTAAGGCTGTTGGTGAAAACGTGAAGCAAATGAATAAGTGCCTTTCAGGGAGTGTTTCCAAAATGGAACTGGTGAAAGACGGGTGGCAGAAGTTTGATCGTGATCTTGAGATGCATTCCATGTGGAATTCAGATAGAGAAAAAGAACTAGGTGACCTTGAGCGGTCAAATAGTTCAGCAGAAAGTGCATTGAAGAAACCTGTAAAAGAATGTGTTGCAGTTCCATGCTTCTTCACTGATGCAGAGAGGAGGTCTATAATGGATACCACCCAGATCGCTGGGTTCAACTGTGTTGTTGCCTTTGACCCCTATGTTGGTGGAAGGAAAGTTGATGATGTTCTGGTTGGCTTCTTCTGTGAAGAGTTTGGCAAGAAATATAAACTGAATATCAAATCAAATAGTAGGCCTTTACTGCGACTCGCTCAGGAGGGCGAAAAGTTTAAGAAGTTGATGAGTGCAAATGCTTCAGATCTGCCTATGAATATGAAATGTTTGGTGAATGATATTGATATCTCTGGGAAAAGGAACAGGGGTCACTTTGAAGAAATGTGTGACAGCCTGTTGTCTCAATTGGAAAATCCTCTGCACAGCATCTTAGAGCAAGCAAAGCTCAAGAAAGAAGATCATTCCCTTTTACAACAAAAAGTCAATGATTGTGTACAGATGTATGGAGAGGCAACTCAAGTCACAGAGGGATGTCAAGAGTCCCTACTTGGAACAAAGCTTAGTGAAGCAAAGGTTCTCAAAGTTTTGTGGAAAACATTTATGGATTGCAGAGAGAGGCGTCTTAAGAATGTTGAAGACATTAAGACTAGCCCAATTGAGTTGCCTATGGATCACGGTCCTCCATGGTGGATTGGACAGACGGTTATGAGGGACAAGCTGTCTGACATTTAGGAGAAAGCTGTCAATGAAGATGACAGAAACGAGAAGGAGCAAAATGATGCCAAAAATGCAGTTGAAGAATGTGTATATGAGATGAGAGACAAACTGTGTGGCATTTATGAGAAATCTGTCAATGAAGATGACAGAAACAGTTTCACCCGGAAGCTTGAGGATACTAGGAGGCTTATCGGTGAGTCAGCAGTGCTTGACACATGCGTGCCTGGAAATCTGTGTCCCAACCCTAGGGTTGAAACAAGAGGGGGGGGTATGTGACAGGAAGTCAGGTAAATCTGGGAATGTAGTCACAGGAAGGAGATACATTTCCACCTGATTTAGAAAGTTCACTGATACTATAGGGTGTTGGCTGCAAAAAGAGCCAGCAGGAAGTTGAAAACCATTCAGCTGTTCAGAATGAGGAGATCAAGGCCTCTATAATTTGTCCAGAGAAAATCTATTGAGTGCTGCCTCCTGTCGCCGTGTGGGCTGGGAGAGGAGGACAGACATACGTGTACCTCCCGACGCCGTGTGGGCATGGGAGAAGGACTGCTGCCTCCTGTCGCCGTGTGGGCTGGGAGAGGGGGACAGTCGGATGTGTGCCTCCCGACAAGCTGGTGAGCATGGGAGAAGACCCCCTACAGCGATGTGAAGCTAAGGAGGGTAACCACGAGTGAAGACGTCTCAAAGGTGAGAAGACAAAGTGTTCCATGTGAAGAGTGTGAAGAGTAAAGGGACCTGTTAAATGAACTGTGTTCAATGTGAAGAATCTGAAGAGTAAAGGATCCTGTTATAAATGAACATGTGCTGTGTGAAAGAAAACAAAGGGACATGTTCAATTGACAATGTTTGTGCTGTGTGAAAAGCAAACAAATGGACATTTGAGTGTCTGCTGTAGGATCAGCAGTGTCGGCCCAACAGTAGGTTGGGAAGACTTCTTAGGTAGGTTCCAGCGTGAGAAGGTAGCCGCCCACAGAGGCAAGGATTTATTTTGTCTTTTATTTTATTTTGGCTGTTTTGATGCTTGCAATTGTGTTAAGTAAATTGCATGAATAAATCAGTCTTGTTTTCAACCTCTAATCGGCTATCTCTCTGTGAAAACGCACCCCAAAAGGGGTCACCCATACGCCTACCAATGAGTAATCCCTTACAATATATATATATATACTGTGTATATATATATATATATATATTGTAAGGGATTAGCTCGGTGGCGGGCGTGGATGACCCCTTTGGGGGTGCGTTTTCACAGAGAGATAGCCGATTAGAGGTTGAAAACAAGACTGATTTATTCATGCAATTTACTTAACACAATTGCAAGCATCAAAACAGCCAAAATAAAATAAAAGACAAAATAAATCCTTGCCTCTGTGGGCGGCTACCTTCTCACGCTGGAACCTACCTAAGAAGTCTTTCCAACCTACTGTTGGGCCGACACTGCTGATCCTACAGCAGACACTCAAATGTCCATTTGTTTGCTTTTCACACAGCACAAACATTGTCCATTGAACATGTCCCTTTACTCTTCACACTCTTCACATGGAACACTTCTCTGCACACTCTTCACATGGAACACTTTGTCTTCTCACCTTTGAGACGTCTTCACTCGTGGTTACCCTCCTTAGCTTCACATCGCTTTAGGGGGTCTTCTCCCATGCTCACCAGCTTGTCGGGAGGCACACATCCGACTGTCCCCCTCTCCCAGCCCACACGGCGACAGGCGGCAGCAGTCCTTCTCCCATGCCCACACGGCGTCGGGAGGTACACGTATGTCTGTCCTCCTCTTCCCAGCTCACACAGCGACAGGAGGCAGCACTCAATAGATTTTCTCTGGACAAATTATAGAGTCCTTGATCTCCTCATTCTGAACAGCTGAATGGTTTTCAACTTCCTGCTGGCTCTCTCTGCAGCCAACACCCTATAGTATCAGTGAACTTTCAAAGCAGGTGGGAATGTGTCTCCTCTCAGTGACTACATTCCCAGATTTACCTGACTTCCTGTCACATACCCCCCCCTCTTGTTTCAACCCTAGGGTTGGGACACATATTTCCAGGCACGCATGTGTCAGGCACTGCTGACTCACTGATAAGCCTCCTATTATCCTCAAGCTTCCGGATGAAACTGTTTTGTCATCTTCATTGACGGATTTCTCATAACTGCCACACAGTTTGTCTCTCATCTCATATACACATTCTTCAACTGCATTTTTGGCATCATTTTGCTCCTTCTCGTTTCTGTCATCTTCATTGACAGCTTTCTCATAAATGTCAGACAGCTTGTCCCTCATAACCGTCTGTCCAATCCACCATGGAGGACCGTGATCCATAGGCAACTCAATTGGGCTAGTCTTAATGTCTTCAACATTCTTAAGACGCCTCTCTCTGCAATCCATAAATGTTTTCCACAAAACTTTGAGAACCTTTGCTTCACTAAGCTTTGTTCCAAGTAGGGACTCTTGACGTCCCTCTGTGACTGGAGTTGCTTCTCCATACAGCTGTACACAATCATTGACTCTTTGTTTCTTGAGTTTAGCTTGCTCTAAGATGCTGTGCAGAGGATTTTTCATTTGCAACACCAGGCTGTCACCCATTTCTTCAAAGTGACCCCTGTTCCTTTTTCCAGAGACATCAATATCATTCACCAAACATGTTATATTCAGAGGCAGATCTGAAGCATTTGCACTCATCAACTTCTTAAATATTTCGCCCTCCTGAGCGAGTCGCAGTAAAGGCCTACTATTTGATTTGATATCCAGTTTATATTTCTTGCCCAACTCTTCACAGAAGTAGCCAATCAGAACATTATCAACTTTCCTTCCACCAACATAGGGGTCAAAGGCAACAACACAGTTGAACCCAGCGATCTGGGTGGTATCCATTATAGACCTCCTCTCTGCATCAGTGAAGAAGCATGGAACTGCAACACATTCTTTTACAGGTTTCTTCAATGCACTTTCTGCTGAACTATTTGACCGCTCAAGGTCACCTAGTTCTTTTTCTCTATCTGAATTCCACATGGAATGCATCTCAAGATCACGATCAAACTTCTGCCACCCGTCTTTCACCAGTTCCATTTTGGAAACACTCCCTGAAAGGCACTTATTCATTTGCTTCACGTTTTCACCAACAGCCTTAGTTTTCCCCACTAGGTTTTCAGCCTGAACTGAGAAATCATCACATTTCTTACTCAGCTCCTTTGTTTGCTGAAGTTCTAATGATACATTTTCCAATGCTTGAAGTTTTTGAAGGAACGGTTTATTCCAAAGGGGTGATTCAAGCCACATGTCATCACATTTCTGAGGCTCACTCAGGACAGACCCCAAAACACTGATCCTTTTAAAAACTGCATCAGGCACACTATCCCCTCTTTGGGACAGATCCTCTGTTGCCTGGAATTCCTCTTCCAGTTCCTGCAACGGAATCTTCATCTCTTCTACTTGCTGTTCTAAGGCTCGCTTAGACTTTTCTAGCTCCTGAACGCTTTTCACAACATCATCCTTGGAGCTGACCAATTCTTCCATTTCTGTACGCAGCTGTTTAACACTTTCTAGTTCAGCCTTACACTCTAGAGCTTCCTCCAAAGAGCGAGCCAAGAACAGGGCTTTGCTCTCGTTATCACGCACCTCCGTTTCTGCACGGGCGCGTTCTTCTGCATATTTTGCAGACACAGTCTTCTCTTCACCAAGCATGTGATCAAACTTCTTTTTCACATCTTCAACACACTGTAATGAACCAACGCTTTCTTCCATGCGTTTTTTCATATCCGCTATCTGAGCTTGCAATGTTGCGACTTGCTCTGATAGGTTTTTCTTTGCTTCCGCCTCCTCTTTTAATTGTTCCAGGAAGCCATTTTTCTCATCTTCCATTTGTTTGAGCTTTGTGCTAAAACTCAGCCTTTGACACCTCTCTTCCTGTAAGAGTTGCTGCGTGTCTTGCAGCTGCGATTCCAAGATAGAAAAATCTTCCGCAATTTCTCTAGATTTTCTGTCTGCTTGAGAAAGCTGATTTGTAACATTGTCCAACTCAACCTGCAGTCGGTTTGCCTTCTCTGACAGCTTAGCACACAATCGGTCACCTTCTGACACCTTGACTTGCGATTCCAGAAGCTGTGCCTCTACTTTTTCCCTCTTATGTTCACAATCTCCTTTTCCCTGCATAAGAGCCTTCACCTCATTGGCTAGCATCTGGGAATAAGAATGTAATTCTGCCACACAGGCTTCTTTCTCCTTTAACTGCTGCTGGACACGTTGGGCTTCCCCTTTCCAACTTTCACAGTCCGCACGCCATTCATCTACCACATTGCTCAAAGTGGTGAGCTCATACACAGTACTCAGTAATTTAGCCTCTCTTTCACTTTTCTCGTTGTCGCTGAGAGACAATGTCGTTTTCAGAGCGACATTCTGTTCCTGCGACTCCTGCAGGTCTATTTTTGTAACTTCCAAACACTGAAGACTTTTTTCCAGCTGATTACGCAACTCCAACATTTCACACATACTTTGCTTCTGCAAAGTCTGAATTTCAATTTCCTTTTCCATGAGGACGGTATCTTTCTCCTTTATAGTGTCTTGACATTTTTGCAACTCGACCAAAAGAAGAGCAGTGGATTCTTCCCACTGTAACACATGAGACTTGAGTAGTTCATTCATTTCCTGCAAGTTTCTATGCTCCATTTTAAGCAATTCCAAGGCTTGTTCCTTTTCTTCCATTTTCCGTTGCAAGGCATCCAACTCAGCCCTGCACACATACTCGGTTTCCTCCAAACCGATGGCCTCCATTGGCTGCTGGCGTCTCTGTTTCCAGCCTGCCATGCTCTCTTGGTGAGCCTTTTGTTGAGCTGCAAAGCTCCGTTGTTTCAGCATCTCCCCCATTTTGGGTTTACTTTTCATCTGAGCACACTGCGTCTCCATAGCAGTTTCATCAGTGTTGCTAGGGACAACACCCTTCCTCTTTAGTAGACTCTCTTTAGGCATGGATGGGGCTGGTTCAGACGGTAACATCCCCTCCATCCATAGAATCCGGTCTCTCATTTCATCTATCTTTGCATTCTTCAGGCGTTTTGAACGCCCCATCTTCAATAACTCCACAAACAAATTTTTCACAGTCCAGCAAAAAATTTTCAGACCACTGTCTCTTTAACACATGTAGTTTTTCTCTCTCTTGCAAGATCTCTTTTCCTGCACACACAGTTTGTGCAGTCACTTGCACCAGACACAACAAAGTTCATCAAATAATTTTGAGACCGCTGTCTCTTTAAAACACTTTTTTTTTTTTCTGTCAGGATCTTCTCTCTGCACACATAGATTGTGCAATCTCATGCAATCTCATGCACCAGATAAAGTTCATCAAACATTTGCACTTCCTTGCAGGGATCTCTGCTTATGCCCACTGCATACCTCCACCATAGATGAGGGATTAGCTCGGTGGCGGGCGTGGATGACCCCTTTGGGGGTGCGTTTTCACAGAGAGATAGCCGATTAGAGGTTGAAAACAAGACTGATTTATTCATGCAATTTACTTAACACAATTGCAAGCATCAAAACAGCCAAAATAAAATAAAAGACAAAATAAATCCTTGCCTCTGTGGGCGGCTACCTTCTCACGCTGGAACCTACCTAAGAAGTCTTTCCAACCTACTGTTGGGCCGACACTGCTGATCCTACAGCAGACACTCAAATGTCCATTTGTTTGCTTTTCACACAGCACAAACATTGTCCATTGAACATGTCCCTTTACTCTTCACACTCTTCACATGGAACACTTCTCTGCACACTCTTCACATGGAACACTTTGTCTTCTCACCTTTGAGACGTCTTCACTCGTGGTTACCCTCCTTAGCTTCACATCGCTTTAGGGGGTCTTCTCCCATGCTCACCAGCTTGTCGGGAGGCACACATCCGACTGTCCCCCTCTCCCAGCCCACACGGCGACAGGCGGCAGCAGTCCTTCTCCCATGCCCACACGGCGTCGGGAGGTACACGTATGTCTGTCCTCCTCTTCCCAGCTCACACAGCGACAGGAGGCAGCACTCAATAGATTTTCTCTGGACAAATTATAGAGTCCTTGATCTCCTCATTCTGAACAGCTGAATGGTTTTCAACTTCCTGCTGGCTCTCTCTGCAGCCAACACCCTATAGTATCAGTGAACTTTCAAAGCAGGTGGGAATGTGTCTCCTCTCAGTGACTACATTCCCAGATTTACCTGACTTCCTGTCACAATATATATATATATATATATATATATATATATATATATATATATACATAAAAAGTACAGTAAAACTGCAGGAAAGGGCACTGGGGGGCAATGTAATGTGAATTTATTTTATTTTGAATTGTATCAGTGTGTTTGGTGTGCTTTTACATTTGAATTTGCCGCCGGTTCCACCCCCCTGCGAATGTCACGTCGCAGGAGACGGAAGTCGGGGCACGGAGACGATCAGGAGGAAGATCCGCCGCGAGTCACGGCCGAGACACATCGCTGGATCCCGGTGACAAGGTAAGTAACCTCTCTTACAGGATCCAGCGATGCTTCTGGCGGTACCCCGAGTGTGGCTCGGGGTTACCGCTTTTGGCTCTGAAATTTAACCCCGAGCCACGCTCGGGAATACCACTAAGAAGGTTAAAGCACTCTCATGATTTTTTTTTTTTGCATGCATTGATGTGCATTGCATTAAAAGCGGAGTTCCACTCAAAAGTGGAAGCTCTGCTTTACTGCTGCCTCCTACATCCCCCCCTCCCCCTTCAGTGCCACATTTTGCACCTTTTGGGGGATAGGGGGGATTGGATACCTGTCAAAACCAGGTACCCTGCTCCCACTTCCGTGTAAAGGCGCCACGGCGACCTACGTCATTTGCGGCCCTTCCTCCTTACCCCCGCTGCTTTCTGGGAGACACACACAAGTTCCAGAAGACAGCGGGACCATTTAGAAAGCGCAACTCGTGCATGCGCAGTAGAAAACCGGTGTAACGTTAAAAAACCCTACCCCGTGAAAATTCCCTACCCTCGTCACCTCCTGTGAGGGTACGTCATTCAACAGCTGAGCAGCTTCCCAGTGCGCATGCTCACAGCTGCGGCGGGTAGGGAAGTTTCATGGCGTAGTGTTTTTTAACCTTACACCGCGTCATTTATCAGCTGTTGCAGCGCGTCCCACTGAGCATGCCCAGCCGCTAAATTAAATCATTGCGGAGACTTCCCTCATCAGCAGGTGCAGCGTCCCAAATGAGTGACTGTTATGTTATAAAAAACTGTAGCCGTGATTTGTATTTTCATAGACCCGCTGCCGATTAAATTTTCCTGGAGCAGAGATGAGGGAAGTCTGACGGGTTGGAGCCGAGATGATTTCACGCGGCAACAGCTGATGAATGAGGTGGGGTTCCGTGAAGAAACACTACCCCGTGAAAATTCCCTACCCTCCGCAGCTGTGCACATGCGCACTGGCAAGAGGCTCAGCTGATGTATGACGTACCCTCACCGGAAGTGATGAGGGTAGAGAGTTTTCATGGGTAGGGTTTTTTCACGGAACACCGGCTTTGAAGACTTCACTTCCTATTTCCTTTAGTAAGAATGCTGGCGCCTGCACTCGGAGTTGTAAACAGTTTTTATTTTATACTATACTACCTGCTCTGTGGAATCATTTTGCACAGAGCAGCCCCAATCCTCTTCTTCTAGGACCCCACCGATGCTTCAGGCCCCTCCCTTTCATCGGGTGCCCCCACGGAAAGCCGCTTTCCCCTGGGGCACCCATGCGGGCTTGCTCCAGAAGCCCGCTGCTGCATCCATTGGCTAAAAGAGGAAAACAGGAGGCGCCTCTAAGTGTAGTAGATACGTGATTTATTGGAACGTAGTAATAAAGCAACTCAGAAGATAAGAGGAATTAAAAGCCTGTAAGCTGATGTCCTGGGTGAGACGTCAATTATCTTCTGACAACGGTAGAGGCTGTCAGGAGGGATCCGTGCACCGTGTTGAAAAGTCGGCTGTTTGGTAAGCAGGGACGGCCCGACTGATGCTGGCTGATGGATGAGCCAAAGAAGAGGCCTTAGGCGCCGGAAGTCATGCTGGAAGAGGAGGTGACGTCACAGATGCGCGACGCATTTCTGAGCTTGCTGGCTGCGGTGACGTATGCAGCGACGCTCCTTCTTCATTGGCTCTTGCTATTATCAATCTGTCCAGTGAGAAAAAAGACAGCGGCTGGAGTCGCTGCACTCGTGTACATCACTGGATCGAATCGGACTCAGGTAATAAAAAAGGGGGGGGGGATCTGAGGGGAGCTGCAGCACAGAAGGTTTTTCCCCTGAATGCATAGAATGCATTCAGGTAAAAAAACATGTAGGAAAGTAGTCTATTTTAGGCTACCTATAGCGCTTGCTCTAAAATAATATCTTAGTGAAATTATCAATAAATGAGAAAAAGTATATAAATATAAATATGTCAATATTAAATTAATATTCCTCTATTGATATAATAAATATAAATAAAACATAAATAGTGATATGCATAAATAGTGATTCATAAATTGAAGTCCATAACAAGTGACTGCAGTGAAGAGTTCAAATAAAAGTTCAAATAAATAGTGAGTCGCTTGTGCAAATGATGCTTATTCACAAAAATAAGTGCAGGTGCTCAGTGTGGAAATTTTCGGTTCGCTCTGTGATATCAGTGCAGCTCTGGTTCCTTTTCCATCGTGATAAATGGTAAGAGTGAATCACTTACCAAATGATGTGGGTCATGTATGCCTTATGGCATCAAGACCAACCAAGCATAGATAGCCTCCAGGCTATAATATGGGTCTCCTTGTGGCTCACTTTGGGTAGATAGGATGGCGGGCTCCCCCTCTCTCTCCTCTCACCTCAGGCCAATAGGAAGGAAGACAAAAATGCTCCGGATAGTGTAGTATTTCTAAAATACAAATGTTATTCCCAAATTGCGGGTAAAAAACATACTGGCAATAGTACAAAAGTAAATAGCCAAATATAAAAGGTTTTCCAATAAAAAAGGCCACTAACGGCCGCTGGTGATCGTGCATATCAGCGCAAGCTGTATGCAGGGTGGCGAGCGGGAGAACTTCCGGTTACGGCTTGCACTCCACTCCGAAGACATCACTGGATGTGACGAAACGCGTAAGTTTTGGAACGCACATTTATTTATTTATATATACTATTTATTTATCCACTTATTTATTCTAACACACCAGGCACGGGCATATACTCTAGTATATTCCTTACAGGTAAAAAACCATGATGCTTTACAACCACTTTAGGGCTGCTCATTCATTTGAAGGATTTCCAATGTAACTTGTTAACTTGTTACAGCAGGGGACAGGAACTCTGGTTCCTGTCCCCTGCTGTGCTCAGTGGCATAGCTCCCAACTGTCCCTGATTTTGAGGGACTGTCCCTGATTTGGAACAAAGTCCCTCTGTCCCTCTTTCCTCCTCATGTCTCCCTCATTTTGGTCTGATATATATAGTTGTATATAAAATGCATGTTTTATCTTTAAAAAAGTGTTTCCCATCACTAAACCTTTCATCCAATTTCTAAATTGGACATCACCAACCTAATCTGCCGATATTGCCCAAATTGTGCTCTCCGTTCTCCCAGGACCTCCTGCTCGCTAGCTCCCTTGTTACCTCCTCCCAGGCTCACCTCCAGGACTTCTCCAGAGCCTCTCCCATCCTCAGGAACTCCCTGCCTAGGTATGTCTGGTCATCTCCTACCATGTCCAAATTTAGAGGATCCTTGAAAACAGACTTATCCAGGGAAGCCTACCCCACCTTCACCTAA
Organism: Pelophylax lessonae; assembly: GCF_965119305.1. NCBI lineage: Eukaryota > Metazoa > Chordata > Amphibia > Anura > Ranidae > Pelophylax > Pelophylax lessonae. Next base: position 40,902,191 of record NC_138776.1, read on the forward strand.
GATATGTACTTGAGTCCCCTGCATCAGATCATCCCCCGCAGCCACTACCTTTTGTAACACCTCCTCCTCCCTTTAGATTGTAAGCTCCTTGAGCAGGGCCCTCCTACTCCTTTTGTATTGAACTGTATTGTAAATTGTGATGTCCCCCTTTTTATTGTAAAGCACAGCGTAAACTGTTGGTGCTATATAAATCCTGTATAATAATAATAATATTAACAATAACAATAATAAATTGCTATAAAAACAGAAAAAATATTTGCGCTCCAGACATAAATTCAACACAACATAAAAAATTTACATATGTAAATAAGGCAGCAGCTCTGCAGAAAGATCACAATCCCATGAAGTCAAATATAAAATAGGTAAAGAGCTGCGCCAAATGTATGCAAATATGATAATGATAATTTATATAATCTCAAAACAATAAAGTCCAAATGACAGTCTTGTAGACAAAGCTGAAAAAGTAGGAACAGACCAGATCCCGGTCAGCCAATCACCCGTGCACAGTAGGAAATCTTAATTGCACCCTGTGCTAACACTCATGGCTCCTTACCAGAGGAAATGACCCTCCTTTCACAGAGCGGTCAAAACAGGCATTGAATGATGTGAACCTTGATGGTTTAATGGATCTTAATTCATTCCACAGCAGACACAAGACCTCTTAGTAGAAAAGTATGATGATTCCCAAAAATCATATACCACTGTCTCTGGCAAAGCAAACTCGGAAGAAGACAAAGGACAGCTAATAGTGAAGTTCATCCAAACATATAAGATTTATTAAAAGTAATGCACTTACATTTGAGTTGTTAAAACATCAGCGTTGCAATAATTTGAAAACCACGGTGTGTGTGGCGTGCTCCACATCGATACGTCCGCCTTACGCGTATCGTCAAACTTGTGACATCATCAGAAGCGTGGTATGATGATGCGGGCACGCAGTATTTAAAGAGGAAGTAAACCCTCCTCTGAAACTTTTACCTATAGGTAAGCCTATGATAAGGCTTACCTATAGGTACTGTAAATATCTCCTAAACATGCACCGTTTAGGAGATATTTACCTTAAATGCAGACAGTGACATCACTGGCGCATGCGCTCTGAAGGAACGGCCGCGGGAGTGACGTTATCGCTGGTCCGGCCAATCAGATGGCCGGATGCAGCGATCCTGGAAGACAGGCTACTGAACATGTCGCCCGTCATACAGGTAAGCGGGCGGCACGGCGGGGGCTCGTTCTAAGGTAAGTATTTCATAATGAGCTAGTATGCGATGCATACTAGCTCATTATGTGTTTCTCTTTCAGGTTAGGAAAAAAAAAAAAAAAGTTTAATGACTTTACAACCTCTTTAAAGCCCAACGCCCGGAAGTGAAATACAGGAAGCAGTCACTATGTGCACTCCAGTCCTGCAACCAAGCATACAGGAAACAGGAAGGCGCAGCCTAAACTGTGTCCCTGAAACCACCGGAAATAAGGACAGGGCGGAACTCACAAACCAGACGGCAACTACAGGACCATTCAGGCAAAACGGACCGGTTTGTGAAACCGGTGGCTGCCGTAATGATACCTTATAAGCAAGGCTGACACAATATGAAATATAAAAACCTATGTAATATACAAAAATGCATATAAAATACTCGCACAAACATAGCATATTATACATAAATATATATATATATATATATATATATATATATATATATATATATATATATATATATATATATATATATATATAAAAAGTTGCCACACAAACATGGCTCACATCAATCACATGTCCTACCCGGCAGGAGGATATGTGATTTCCAGTCAACTGCCACATCTAAAACCTTTTAGATTAAACCGTTTATTTGTTGTTCCACCACTAATGTAGTGTATCTGCTTGAATGTCCCTGTGGCCTTCAATATATAGGACGCATGGTGAGGACCCTTTCAGTTAGGGTTAATGAGCACCTTAGGAATATCCGTAGGGGCTTTTTGAAACATAGTGTTTCCAAGCACTACACTAAACACCATGCAAAAGATCCCACTGGCACTAAAATCTGGGGAATCGACAAATTCACTCCCCACTGAAGAGGCAGTAATGTCCGGCGGGAGATCTCTAGGCTTGAGACCCGCTGGATATTTGATATGAGAACCTACTCTCCATGGGGAATGAACGTCGAATGGGATGTGAATTGCCATATTAATAATAGCTGAACCTATCCTGACCTTGGTTTAATTTTATTTACTAGTTATGTATTTTTAACATATTTTTTGTCATATTATATGTTTTGCAGTAATTAATCTTTTTTTTTTTTTTTTATATTGCCTCATATTGCTCTTAGATTAATGTGAGCCATGTTTGTGTGGCAACTTTTTATATATATATATATATATATATATATATATATATATATATATATTTATGTATAATATGCTATGTTTGTGCGAGTATTTTATATGCATTTTTGTATATTTTGTATATTACATAGGTTTTTATATTTCATATTGTGTCAGCCTTGCTTATAAGGTATCATTACGGCAGCCACCGGTTTCACAAACCAGTCTGTTTTGCCTGGTTTGTGAGTTTCGCCCTGTCCTTGTTTCCGGTGGTTTCAGGGACACAGGTTAGGCTGCGCCTTCCTGTTTCCTGTATGCTTGGTTGCAGGACTGGAGTGTGTGGAGCGCACATAGTGACTGCTTCCTGTATGACACCTCTGGGCATAGGGCTTTAAATACTGTGTGCCCGCATCATCATACCACGCCTCTGATGATGTCACAAGTTTGACGATACGCGTAAGGCGGACGTATCGATGTGGAGCACGCCACACACCGCGGTTTTCAAATTATTGCAATGCTGATGTTTTAACAACTCAAATGTAAGTGCATTACTTTTAATAAATCGTATATGTTTGGACGAACTTCACTATATTTCATATTGTGTCAGCCTTGCTTATAAGGTATCATTACGGCAGCCACCGGTTTCACAAACCAGTCTGTTTTGCCTGGTTTGTGAGTTTCGCCCTGTCCTTGTTTCCGGTGGTTTCAGGGACACAGGTTAGGCTGCGCCTTCCTGTTTCCTGTATGCTTGGTTGCAGGACTGGAGTGTGTGGAGCGCACATAGTGACTGCTTCCTGTATGTCACCTCTGGGCATAGGGCTTTAAATACTGTGTGCCCGCATCATCATACCACTCCTCTGATGATGTCACAAGTTTGACGATACGCGTAAGGCGGACGTATCGATGTGGAGCACGCCACACACCGCGGTTTTCAAATTATTGCAATGCTGATGTTTTAACAACTCAAATGTAAGTGCATTACTTTTAATAAATCTTATATGTTTGGACGAACTTCACTATTGGCTGTCCTTTGTCTTCTTCCGAGTTTGCTTTGCCAGAGACAGCAGTATATGATTTTTGGGAATCCTCATACTTTTCTACTAAGAGGTCTTGTGTCTGCTGTGGAGTGAATTAAGATCCATTAAACCATCAAGGTTCACATCATTCAATGCCTGTTTTGACCGCTCTGTGAAAGGAGGGTAATTTCCTTTGGTAAGGAGCCATGAGTGTTAGCACAGGGTGCAATTAAGATTTTCTTCTGTGCACGGGTGATTGGCTGACCGGGATCTGGTCTTTTCCTCCTTTTTCAACTTTGTCTACAAGACTGTCATTTGGACTTTATTGTTTTGAGATTATATGATTTATCATTATCATATTTGCATACATTTGGCGCAGCTCTTTACCTATTTTATAATAATAAATTGCTGCATTTGTTAATTTAAAAAACAAGTATTAAGCTATAGTAGTGGTAAAAAAAGCACTTGTGAGTTTAAATAATTTTTTGTTTTTTGTAGAATTTTCTTTTAAAGGGGGAGTGACCTATGCCTACATACTTTTGCTAACAGGTGTCCATTGTTCCCATCTCAAAAAGTTGGGAGTTATGCTTAGTGGTTATACCTGCCACCCCCTATGTTACTACTGTGTGCTACAGTAGTGTGAGGGCTGGCATAGGGGACCCCAAAATGTACTGCGGGAGGAGGGGGTCTAATACTCCTGGACGTGTTGGATTTTGAAAAATATATTAACAGAAATTGTGTCAGGACCTGGATCACCTGCTGGTGGCACTGTGGTTATCTGAAGGGAGGGTTGTAGTTCCAATGCCCACCTGCGGGTGTCTCCCAGCAGTCAGAAGATCCCTGTAATCAGTTTCCACCAGGTGCAGGCTGCTGGGAGGGTATTTAGTTCCTCCTTTACTAGAGACTCTTGCTTCATTATGTGCCTGCCAGCCAAATGCATGCTTGCTGGTAAATCCTGAGGCTGATTCCTGCCTGCTCCTGGCTTGCACCTATGTCCTGCTCCCAATATTCCTCTTGCCCTGCATCCTATACCTTGCTACCTTGTTGTCACTGTTCCTCTTGTTCCTGATCCCAATCCTGGTTTCCCTTTCTCTGCATTTCCAGGTTATCACACAAATCTGGCCATCCCTTTTGCTGATTCCTGACAAACTGATAACATTTTGAATTTGATCCTAAATATTATCTTTACCCTAGAAAGAAAAAACATAAAAGTCAGCAGCTACAAATATACAAATACTGTAGCTGCTGACTTTTAATAAAAGGACACTTATTTGTCCAGGAACCCAGCTTTGTACTCACCTAGGCCAGTTATTTGCCGGTCTTTGGCTTTCCGGCGCTGGCATGTTTACTGTGGGAAGCTGGCTACAGCTCCTTAAGGCTTCACAGCTGGCTTCCCACTGTGCATGCACAAGAGGCGCTTGTGAATGATGCCACAGCCTTCTGGGACCTGAGACGTGAGCACAGAAGTCTGCGGGCAAAGAGATTGGGGCCAAACTTCTGCTAAGATCGTGGGAGCGGATACCCATCAAACCTAGGTACCCGCTCCCCAAAAAATGTTGTGATGTGCAAAATGTGGTAGAGGAGGGGTGGAGGAGATCATAAAGAGGACGATATATTTATATATTGTCAAAAGTATTGTGACGCCTGCCTTTACACGCACATGAACTTTAATGGCATCCCAGTCTTAGTCCATAGGGTTCAATATTGTGTTGGCCCACCCTTAACAGCTATAACAGCTTCAGATAATCTGGGAAGGCTGTCCACAAGGTTTAGAAGTGTGTCTATGCCCTATAAGGATGTCATGTATGACGCATTCCATGTTACATGTGCTGTTTACCTGCAGATCTCTTTCATCTAAGGCAAAGCCCATCTCTTTCAGAATCTTGGTGACATATTTTGGATATCTCGATTGAAGATTCCTGAGCAATTGGGGTCTCTATATCACTGTTGACCATCCCCTCCTGTGTGACCCATTTACTATATGGTACCTGGGTCCATAACCTTTGGTAAGCGCAATACCTTCATCCATGGTGGTGGGTTTGTCCCATTGGTGAATACTGCCATCTGGACATCAATGTTCTTACATCAGTTTTCCAGTACCTTCACCTGAGCACTTTGTTGGAATCTGGATTTTCTTTTGGATTTTCTTTTGGATTTTCTTTTGGATTCTCCTACTGTGATTATGTGGACTTTCTATATGAACTCTTTCTATATGAACTCTATTTTTCATGAGTGTATATATATATATATATATATATATATATATATATATATATATATATATATGATCATTATATATGTAGCAATGTTTCCAGGCCTTGGGCCTGAGGTGGGTCTGCCATTAGTACCGGTAACACTCCCAACACATTTAATTTGTGAACCCAGGTGTGAGAACTGAGACAATGACCATTCAGGCATCTTTGGTTTGTTTTGTTTATTGTATATTGGGGATGGGAGAAGGGAATGAGTGGGATGCTCCTCTGGCTCAACCAGGTTTGACTGGGACACTGTACAGAAAAATTCCCATTGGAGCTGTATTGACACCAGCTGAATGCCGTCTAGCGCTTCCTGGCGCTCAAAGATACTGTGAATACTGAACTTGTGCTAGAACTTCGACTTTAACTTGTTTGTTATCTCAGAAGATCCAGGACTGTAGAACACTTGACTCCTGACACTCGATGTAGCTCAAAAGTCACTGAGCAGCTCCCTCCAGCCCTTCACTAACTGAGGTAGCTCCTTGTCACTGCTTGTGCTGCTGCAACTCTTAACTCTGTACACTGCACACTGTACACTGACTCTTCAGGGCCCAAGCACTGGTACCCCCTTTACACTTCAGGGTCCTCTGACTAGGCACCCCCTTTACAGCTAGCTGACTCCTGGATCCCTTGAACCTTCTCTGGAGTGGTCCCCTCTACACCTGGCAGACCCCTAGGGGCAGTTCACAGTACTCATGACCTTGGCAGGCTTTCCTGAAACTGAACCCCTCTTCCTCCACTGGTCCTCGGCAAACCGGATCCTCTCTGCAGCTCAACTCAGCATCCTCTGGATTCCCAGGCAGCCATCCGGAACACCCGATCCTTCTGACAGGAGGCGAGACAGCCTTACTCTCCCTCCTGGTACTCTGCTTCCCGCCAAAGACACTGCGTCATAGGTTCCCTCAAAACGTATACCCACTCCCAGAATCCTCTGCGGCAGAATCTGCCTTCTGGGGTAGATACAGGCCTGAGTGTGTCTCTGATTGGGTTTCCTCCACTGCCCAATGAGAACCCTCTCATGGAGCCAGTGGGAAGACTCCCCTCTCATGCAGACACACCTGGGAGACATGACAGCCAGCTAAAATCATGGCCCTGCTGTTAGGCAGCCAAGGCCCATTATACTTTTATCTAGCACCTACCTGTAGAGTGCTATATATATATATATATATATATATATATATTATTTAGCGCTGTACTTTTATATAGTTTATATGTACACAATATTTTGTTGATTGTAGTGTTAGCAGCTCTTTGATTTTGGTTTGTTAACGCGGTATTGTTCTTTTTTTACATTTGTATCATGATTTGTAGACGCCGGCTCCATGAGATAAGAAAGTTATTTCAAGGGTTCTCTTTGTTGAAAAGGTTGAAAATGGCTGCCCTAGACTGGAGTGAATGAACTGTTTGCTGTGTGCCTGGCTGCCTGAATAGGAAAGAACTTGGGCAAATCCAGCGGTCCCTTTAGGGGTAAGCACTACACATATCTGGACACATCGAAATTTTGATGCCACATCAGTCATGTAGGCCTCCAAGACTTCAGACCTGCTCTAAAGTTGACGTACCCATAGTCATTATTCCCTGATATGAGTCGGTGTTCGCCACGACTCCAATCACTTTATACTCCACACACTGGATCATTTGGATTTAGTTTATAAATTATTTCATCCTCTGCTAAACATCAAGAAAGCCATGAATTATGAGCTTTTCATCAGAGGACGTGAAGGGATCAATGGAAGAAAGGGTATCTAGATAAGCACATTTAGTAATTACTACTTAGAAGTCCATCAATCACTTTAAAAGCACTTCAGAAAAGTTTTTTTTTTAATGTATCCTTTTTAACTCTCTCCCGCTCTCTCTTTTTTTCCTTCTTCTTGGATGTATTACCGTAAAAGAACTTTAGCTGAAAAATGTCCCCTTTATAATAACCTTCTTTTTTCTTTTTTTTCTGGAAATTTAATTTCATCTTCAAAAGGAGTTATATAAATATCAATTTAGCATAAGCGACTGTACCACATTTATTTTTAAGAAGGTATGAATCAATCATTTGGTTAGCGCTCATTCATCTTCCTCTAATTGTGTGTGAACCCTTTGAAAAAAATCAATGTTCAGTGACAGACTGTGAACAAACACAGGTTTAAACATTTCTTCTACAGTCTAATTCAGCCTAATGAGTCTGAAATGAATTGTCTAAGCTCGGTCTAATTTTAAGTCTTTTTATTAGTTTGGTTAGAACATTTTTTTCCTTTTTTTTTTTTTTTTTTTTTTTTTTAGTTTTCTGTTATTTATTTTTAACACTATGCTAAAGCACACGCCGTTTTCATACAGTCGGAAAAAAAACTGACAGCGGAAAGCACAAATGAGAGTTTTTTTGAAATGTTGGTTTAATAACATGTTTTTGCATGCGTCTGTTACGTAGGCGCTGTGATAGTTGACTTTTTTTGTTTTGACTGAAGATGCTGCAATATATTAAAGGAAAACTAGTGAAGTGAAAACTAAAGCAGAATTGTACTGATGCTTCTCTGCAAAGCTTAGAAGGGGGGAAATATGGACATCTGTGGTTTAAGGATTGACTTCATGGAAAGAATTCCATTTTGATGGCCAAGATGTCAACCTTTCCTGTAGAATGCAAAGCAATTTGCAGGACATTGTTCTGGCCCACCCTTTCCCCTTTAACATAAAAGAGGAGAGGACAGGCGCCACTCAGCGAGGCAATCAAGGTTTATTGCACAGACGTCTGAGAAAGGAGCATTGTGCGCATGCTCCGAAACGCGTTACGTCATCATTAGTCGACAAGCGGCTCATCGCCGTTCCTGGCTTGATCCTGCTCCCCATTGGACTCCCCTGAGGTTGCGTCATCTCCCGGCTGCTGGTTCGGCCGAGAGGAGGAAGCACCATGCCACAGAAGGGGTATAGGAGCTATTAGGAGAAGCCTTCACCTTGCCTTAATGTAAGTGTGTAATGATTACTGTACAATAAACCTTGATTGTCTCACTGAGTGGCGCCTGTCCTCTCTTCTTTTATGTGCCAGTGGGATTTTGGCTTCTGCCTGCCTACAGCACTGCCCTCGGGGTCAATATTGGAACTTTGCACCATCCGGATTTTGCTCTCTCCATCCCATCTCTTCCTCACCCATACTCCAGTGCGGGTCCCACTTGTCAGTACTAGCGCACAACACACCCCCTTTTTTTGTTTCCCCTTTAACATAGATGAAAGAGCTAAATACACACACATGAAATATATACTGTATATACTTTAGATCAGTGGTTCTCAATCAGGGTTCCTCCAGAGGTTGTTAGGGGTTCCTTGAGCAATGAGCAATTTCTACCCCTCAGATACGTTCCCCTGACACCATTGATCTTTTTAGCTATCTGGAAGAAGGTAATTCTTCCCAATGTCCACAAGTGTAAGGAGCATTCTTCCCAGTGACCATCATTTTAATGTATCATGTGTTATAAATATAGTCATTTTTAGCAGGGGTTCCCTGAGACCTGAAAATTATTTCAAGGGTTCCTTTGTGTTCAGAGGCATTCAGAGGTTCAGCTAATATCATGAGGATGAGACCATGATTTTGAAGAATCTAATCCTTATAATTTATTTATTTAAAAAAAACCCCTAATCATAGTTATTGAACATTAAATTTTAACCACTTACCGCAAAGTGACGTAGGGCTACGTCGGCAAACTTTGCGGCGGTATACCGGGATGATGCCTCTAGCTAGTCAGCAGCTATAGTATTTATTTTTTATATATTAGGACACTTACCTGTCCTCGAATCCAGCAGTGTCCTCAACCAAGTCAATTCCACGGCAAAGTTAGCCTGAAATGGGGGTGGGTACTTGTCTAAACCAGGTACCCATTCTCTGCCTCCATCCCAATAGGTGCCCATTGTGGCAGCTATTTGTTGGGCAAACAAGTAAAGCTTCCCCTTTTGGGTGGATCTCCGCTTTAACCATACCTGTACATCTGCTTGCAGAAATGGTTTTACCGTGATGATGCCTGTAGCTGCATCAACCTGGTATTGTTTTTTAGAGCCAGTGGTCGGCTTTCAGGAGATAACAGCCGATGTGGCTCAGCAGCCACTTGCCTGTTATCCCAGCGAGCGGGAGAAGACATCTCCCCCTCCCGCCGCCTTCCACGGCTCTGCTCGGGGTTCCCATTCCTCTGGGAGTCCCGAGCAAAGAGCCGGCACATCCCCTGGCTGGTTGGAGTCCCGAACAAAGCCTGATTTGGCTTTGATCGGGTCTCCGATGTAGTAGCCCGGAAGCTACCTCACAACTCCACTTCTGGTTTACTCGGCTGCTAATGCCGCTGATTAAAAAAAAAACAGTCGGTATTCAAAAATGCCAATTTCGGCATTTTGAATACTTTGAAGTGTGGTGGAGGGGTCTGGGGTCTTTTAGACCCCCGATCCCTCCATAAAGAGTGCCTGTCACTGCCTAATACTGTGATGTTTACATTGCTTGTGACACCAATAAAAGAGATCAGTTTTTTTTTTTTAAAACAGTGCTAAAAAATAAAAAGTTTAATAAAATAAATAGGGAAAAAAATAAAAAAATGTAAAGCGCCCATGTCACCGTGAGCTCGCGCATGAAATAAAACACATACGTAAGTCGCACCCACAAATGAAAACAGTATTTCAACCACACATGTTAGGTATCGCCGCGATCGCCAGAGGGAGAGCAATTATTCTAGAAAAAGACTGCCCCTGTAACACTAAACTTATTACAAGTTAAATCATTTTCAAGTGACCCCTATGGAGATTTTTCAGTACCGTAGTTTGCCGCCATTGCACGAGTGTGCGCAATTTTTAACCGCAACATGTTAGGTATCTATTTAGTCGGGCTAGCTTTACTGTTTCGTTTTTTTTTAAATGCAGTGAAATCGATTTTTTCTAAAAAAAAATTACCGCGTGACAAAAAATATTGCAACAACCGCAATTTTATTCTACAGAGTCTTTGCTAAAAATATATATAATTTTTGGGGGCTCTAAGTAATTTTCAAGCAAAAAAAGACTGATTTTAACTTGTAAACAATGTGTTTTAGAAATAGGCTTGGTCCTTAGAAACATAGAAACATAGAATGTGTCGGCAGATAAGAACCATTTGGCCCATCTAGTCTGCCCAATATATCTGAATCCTATGAATAGTCCCTGGCCCTATCTTACTTTCAATGGTTTTTATTGAAATTTCAGAAACACAAGTAAAACATAACAAAGTACACGGGGGGGGGGGGGGACAGAGAAAAAAGGGGGGGAGGGGAAGGGTGCGATGTACATTACATAGTACATAGGTTTGCATCAATCTTGGTACAATCAGTAGGTTTAACAAAGATTATACAATACGAACAATGCGAGAGTATAACAACTGGTGTAGAGGTAAATGGAACAACAGAACTAGGTAATTCCTGTCATATAAGTACGAACTGTCAACAAGGGTTGGTGAAGTATTTGCTTTGCATCCAGAATGACCAGTGTTTGTGGAACCTAGGGCTTTGAAGAACAGCATAGGCATAAGCTTTCTCCAAAGAGAATTGGAGGTTAATCTGTCTAATGACCTCAAGGTGTGAAGGAGCGATTGGCTGCCTCCAACATCTGGCTATAATCGTCCTTGCTGCAATTAGTATATGGGTAATAACAGTATGCATGGCGAGTGGAAATGAGTCTATGCCCAAGGAGAGGAGTGCTAAGGCCGGGTCTGTGCTTCTTAAAATGCCAGTGACATCTGATATAATTTCGAAAATCTTTCCCCAAAAACTGGTCAGACTTCTACATTGCCAAAAGATGTGAAGAATTGTGCCCACCTGGTCACAGTTACGCCAGCAGAGGGGGCTTTGGGTATCGAAAATTTTGGAAAGTCGGTACGGGGTTAGATACCAGCGAGTCAACACTTTTTGCGCCTGTTCCCAATGGGATACACATTTGGAGGCTCTATAAGTAGCACGGATGGCCGTTTGCCATTGAGCATCTGAGAAGGTTTGCTTGAGTTCACCTTCCCAGGAAATCATATGTGGGGACTTGCGGAACGTATTTTTATGCTTGATGGTATTGTAGAATAGGGATATACCTTTTGTAGAGCATAAGGGGTTAGTGAAGAATTGCCATAATTGAGGGGATACCAGGATCACCGGTGGAGGGTATTTACGCAGGAAACTGGAGATGCTGTTGTATGCAAGGGTAGCTTGTACTGGGAGGGAAAATTCACTGGCAAGCTTTGTGAACGGTTTAAGGGTGTCACCCTGGTAGAGCTGTGATACGAAGGTGATGCCAGCTGCATGGAATTTGGAGAGGTTAACATAAGGGAGGAGGACATTCAAAGTGGCAATGGGGATTGGTAGTTTGACAGGTGTCGCAGAACCTGGAAGGTGGTGGGATAACATTCTCCATGACAATAGGGGAGCCTGAGTCGGTAGGGGGAGCGTGTGGAGGGGTACCTGTTTCCAGCTATCTGCTAATAGCAGATCGCTAAGGGCATGTACATTAGAGAGCGCTTTTTCTATGGGAACCCACGGGAGGTCAGAGCGTTCGGAAAACCATTGGCGAAGGGCGGTGAGATGGGCCGCAGAATGGTAATCCAGAAGGTCTGGCATACCAATGCCTCCAACCGATTTGTGGCGAGTCGAATGGGCATAAGAGCATCTGGCCCTCTTTTTTTGCCAGACAAAAACGCGGAGGAGCGACGAAAGGGGTTTGATGAGCTTCTGGGGAATGTAGACTGGGAGAGTACGAAAGAGATACAAAATTTTGGGTAAGCAGACCATTTTAAATGCAGCAATCCTGCCAGTCCACGAAAGATCTGCCGACGTGAGTTTGGCTATGTCTGCGGAGATAGTCGAGATCAGAGGTTTGATATTGGAGGTGACTAAGTTGGCCGAGGGAAACGTGAGGTTAATGCCTAAATAGCGGAGCGGTGACGTAGACCATGTGTAAGGGAGAGTGGTTTGTAGATGAGTACGCGTTGTATTGTGTACGCCCATATTGAGAATAACGGACTTACTAAAGTTGACTTTGTAATATGAGAGATGACTGAAATTTTGTAGTATGTCGTGGGCCGCCGGGAGGGATACTATAGGGTTTGTGAGACTAAGAATCACATCATCAGCGAATAGTGTAATGACATGTTCCGAGCGGTTGATTTTAAAGCCGGAGACCAGGGAGTTTTGTCTAAAGGAGGCTGCTAGTGGTTCAATGATCAGGTTGAAGACAAGAGGAGATAAGGGGCATCCTTGACGGGTGCCATTTGTTATAAAAAATGGTTTAGACAGGACTCCTGCTGATAGGACTTTAGCCGAAGGTGAAGAGTAAAGGGAAAGTATAGCGGACATGATCGGGCCCGAGAAGCCGAACTTCTGCAGCACCAATTCCATGTACCCCCAGTGGACTCGATCGAACGCCTTCTCTGCGTCTATAGAGAGGAGCAGAGAAGGCGTTCTAGAGCGCTCTGCGTGGTGGATCAGGTTGACTACTCTTCTGGTAGCGTCCGGAGCTTGTCTTCCCTTTACAAAGCCCATCTGATCCATGCCTACTAGTGTGGGGAGAATTGTTGCTAGTCTATTGGCTATCAATTTGGCATAGACTTTTACATCAGTGTTTAATAGCGAAATGGGCCTGAAATTCGCGGGTGTGGATGGTGGTTTACCGGGTTTGGGGAGGGTGGTGATATTAGCTAGGAGCATTTCTGACGGAAGAGTACCGGTTTGGATGGCCGTGGAAAATAAAGGGAGCATGTGGGGAATTAGGGTGTCTTGCATGGTGTGATAATACTCATTTGTCAGGCCGTCCGGACCTGGGGATTTACGGAGGGGAAGGGCTTTAAGAGTTTTGGCCAATTCTTGGGTTGAGAAAGGGCGGTTCAGGTAGGCAAGGGAGTCTGTAGAGAGTGTTGGTAGATCAAGGCGGTCAAGGAATGATTTTATGTCACAGGCGCTGGGCTGGGGGGTGTCTTTGTCATCACGCAGGTTATATAGGGATCCGTAGTAGTCTGCGAAGGCATCAGCAATTTTTTGGGGGTGGGTTAATTTTTCGCCAGTGTGTGGGTGGGTAATAGAGTCTATCCTGGATTTTATTCGTTTGGCACGTAGCCGAGAGGCCAGGAATTTGCCTGCCTTATTGTGGGACGAGTAATACTGTAAACGCAGTCGGGCCAACAGTTTGTCGTGACGGTCAATAAGGAGACGCCGGAGGTCTAATCTCAAGGATGTGAGTTTGGATGCATTAGCGGGGGAGGGTGCGGTGGCATTGATAGTGTCTAGTGAGTGAATTTCTGCAGTGAGGTCCTTCAACTTCTGTTGATATCTCTTTTTTAGGCGAGAGCCCAGCTGTATGAGGATTCCCCTGACGAACGCCTTGTGGGTGTTCCAGAGGGTGGTTGGGCTGACATCTGGTGTGTCATTGGTCTCAAAGAATTCTCTCATTTGTGATTGCAAGTGTTTAAGGGAGTCAGGGTCAGATAAGATGGAGTTGTTACAACGCCAAATATAGGAGGATGGGTTTGCAGGGCCGGTGGAAATGGTCATGTGTATTGCCGCATGGTCGGACCACGTGATAGGGGAAAGGTCAGTGTCAACTACTAGGGGCAGAGTGGCAGAATCTACCAAGAACAAGTCGATCCTGGAGTAAGTGTTGTGACAGGGTGAGAAATAAGTATAACCTCTTTCTTCCGCGTGTTGGTACCTCCACACGTCATGGAGTCCTTCGGCATGTGTTAAAGCAGCCAGTGAAGGCAACTTCGATTTAGGATTGGAGGAGGAGTCCATGACGCGGTCTGGCACCAAATTGAAGTCCCCACAGATGATCAATTTGCCCACCGTTAATTTTTTTACCTTAGCATATAATTTACGTAGAAAACGCAATTGGTGAGTGTTAGGCGCATATACATTAACTAACGTGTAATGGCAGCCATCCAAAGTACAATTAACAATGAGGTACCGTCCCTCCGTGTCCTGCACCACCCTGGAGTAAGCGAAGGACACCGAGGCACGGACAGCTATCAACACCCCCCTCTTCTTTTCGTTGGATGATGCTAGAAAGACGTGTGGGAATTCCTGATGGGAACATTTGGGGGTAGATCCCAGCTTGAAGTGAGTCTCTTGGACTGCAAGAATGTCCGCCTTGGAAGAAAGTGCTTCTTGCCACAAGGAGCAGCGCTTAGCCGGGTGGTTGAGACCCTTAACGTTCAGTGAGAGGAAGTGCAAGGGCGTCATGGGGGTGGATAAGGGGACACAGAGGTGCCGGGGTCAGTGAAGAGAGGCAGTCCTTCGGGGCATAGAGGCAAGTCCATCAGTGGTGGATAGAAAGTGAGGGACAAGGGGCAAGGCCATAGCCCAACAGGGATATGAGCAGCACCGTGGAAAAAAGTACCTGAGTAGGAGACGGTCATTGAAGATCGATTGCAGGCGATGAAGAACTCAGCAGAGGAATTAAAGCCGTGACAAGAACAAAGTTGAATCAAGATAGTGAGCGAAGTCCAGCTGCGTGTGTAGCGGATGAATGCAAAACCGGAGTCTCTACCTGGAGTTGTGGAGAGAGAGAAAAAAAAGGGGATAGACACAACATAGGACAAAAGACACGACAAACAAGGAGGGAGGGGGAGGTAAAAAGAACTTGGCCCATGGGGACCAGGTGAGCAATCTGTATTGCGGAGATTGCGGGGTTCATGGACACGGTGTTGGGTGTCCATCAGAGACAGCGGAGCCGGGCGTACCCGTCAGGATGATATGTGGTGAATTCACTTGTGACGGTTAGATGATCTGGACGATCTGGATGCGAGTTGCCAATCCGGTTGGACGTGAGTAGGCAAAAGTGGGGCGCTGCTGCTTGGAGAATGGTCTGGAGGCTCAGGGACTATACCCCATTGCTGTAGCAGGCGTATCCCTTGGTCAATCGTAGTTATTTGGGACGTCGATCCTTGGTAGGTGATGCAAAGTTTGGCTGGATACTTCCATTTATATATGATTTTGTGATTCCTGAGGGCTTTAGTCACAGAGTTAAGGTTACGTCGTTGCTGTAGCGTATATTGGGAATAATCAGGGAGTACCTGGAGAGTAGCGGCGTGTTCAGGCAGGCGGTCCTTGCGTCGGAAAGTCTCAAGAATCTTTTCCTTTGCCTGAAAAAAGTGTATCCTAAGCAAAACATCCCGGGGAACTTCTTGTGGGAGGAAGGAGGGCTTGGGGATGCGATGGATTCTGTCAATTGTCAAGTCCGCATTAGTAAGCTCAGGTACCGATTTCTGGAAAAGATCTCTCACATAAGTAGGCAATTGGTTAGGGAGAACAGATTCCGGAATACCGCGAATCTTCAAGTTATTTCGCCGTGAACGGTCTTCAAGGTCCGCTAGTTTGGCTTGGATGTGGCGAATGTCAGTTTGTTGAGCTGTGTGGGAGTCTACAAGGGTATTATAAGACGCTGTAAATTCTCCCATTTTCTCCTCAATGGTATGTACTCTATCTCCCATCCCATGCAGTTCTCTTTGGCAGTATGCTATGGAGGCAGAGATATTGGCTTGCAGGGAAGCATGGAACATAGACATCATGTCTTTTAAGGCTGTGTCCGTAATAGGTTTGCCTGTGGTCACCAGGGATGCAAAGGGATCAGGTGAGGGGGTATAGGCCTCAGCGTGGGTAGTGTGGCTGGCAGCAGCGCTCACCTCCATGTCCGGGTGTTCCAGGGTCGGCAGAGCTTCCTCCCACCTCGGTCGGGACTTAGCCGGGCTTTGTGTGGAGGGTGTAGAGGGCGAGGAGTCCGAGGAGCGAGATGGCCGCATTGGACTCGGCTGGGTGGAGAGCCCTGGAGCCGTAGGAGGAGCCGCGTCATCGGTGCGCGCCGCCGCAAGAGGGCGGACGCGCTGAGGCAGAGGAGAGGTGCCGGCGCCATTTTGTTGAAGACCGGTGTTCCGTGAAAAAACCATACCCGTGAGAAAACCATACCCTCGTCACTTCCGGAGGGTATGGTTTTCTCACAGTAGTGTTTTTAACGTTATACTTGCCGCGATTACATTAAAACAGCTCCTCTGCAACATTGCTCATCCCCGCTCCTTCCCCTGTCACTTCCCTCATCTCGGCTAATTAATATAAAAGCGGCTCACGGAGCAGACATATCTCATTTCATACACCCGCTGCCGATTTCATATTTATTAGCCGACATAATGGAAGTGACAGGGATACCATCGGGGATGAGCAATGTTGCAGAGGAGCTTTTTATTGTAATCGCGGCAAGTATAACGTTAAACACATACTCCGTATTATTTCCATCCCCTCCGAGCATGCGTACTTCTGATCTTCTCTGCTGTTCCTTGAAGTTTCCGGGGCTCTGAGCATGCGCACTGCTGCGCTGCTCAGCAGTTTCAGACCGGAAGTGACGAGGGTATGGTTTCTCCACGGGGTATGGTTTTTTAACGTTACACCGGCGGTGGCCGGCTTGAAAAACTCCGATAATTTGCGCACGACAGGCTGCTCCAGCTTCCTCCTTGCCATGATCGGTGGATGCAGCGGGACTTCGGACGCCCGAAAATGGTGCAGATGGGCTGCGATCGTCTCTGTGGTAGGCTGTGGAGATTGAATAGAACGAGTACACGCCGGAGCTCAAGGTCTAAGCGGCCATCTTAGCCAGCGGTCGCCACGCCCCCCGTCCCTGGCCCTATCTTATATGAAGGATAGCCTTATGCCTATCCCATGCATGCTTAAACTCCTTCACTGTATTTGCAGCTACCACTTCTGCAGGAAGGTTATTCCATGCATCCACTACTCTCTCAGTAAAGTAATACTTCCTCATATTACTTTTAAACCTTTGCCCCTCTAATTTAAAACTGTGTCCTCTTGTGGTAGTTTTTCTTCTTTTAAATATGCTCTCCTCCTTTACCGAGTTGATTCCCTTTATGTATTTAAAAGTTTCTATCATATCCCCTCTGTCTCTTCTTTCTTCCAAGCTATACATGTTAAGGTCCTTTAACCTTTCCTGGTAAGTTTTTTCCTGCAATCCATGTACTAGTTTAGTAGCTCTTCTCTGAACTCTCTCTAGAGTATCTATATCCTTCTGGAGATATGGCCTCCAGTACTGCGCACAATACTCCAAGTGAGGTCTCACCAGTGTTCTGTACAGCGGCATAAGCACTTCTCTCTTTCTACTGCTTATACCTCTCCCTATACATCCAAGCATTCTGCTGGCATTTCGTGCTGCTCTATTACATTGTCTTCCCACCTTTAAGTCTTCTGAAATAATTACTCCTAAATCCCTTTCCTCAGATACTGAGGTCAGGACTGTGTCAAATATTCTATATTCTGCCCTTGGGTTTTTACGTCCCAGGTGCATTATCTTGCACTTATCCACATTAAATTTCAGTTGCCAGAGTTCTGACCATTCTTCTAGTTTTCCTAAATCCTTTTCCATTTGGCGTTTCCCTCCAGGAACATCAACCCTGTTACATGTCTTTGTGTCATCAGCAAAAAGACAAACCTTACCATCGAGGCCTTTTGCAATATCACTTATGAAGATATTAAACAAAATTGGTCCCAGTACAGATCCCTGAGGTACCCCACTGGTAACATGACCTTGTTCTGAATGTTCTCCATTGACTACAACCCTCTGTTGTCTGTCACTCAGCCACTGCCTAATCCACTCAACAATATGGGAGTCCATGCTCAATGACTGCAGTTTATTGATAAGTCTTCTATGTGGGACAGTGTCAAAAGCCTTACTAAAATCTAGATATGCAATGTCTACTGCACCTCCACCGTCTATTATTTTAGTCACCCAGTCAAAAAAATCTATAAGATTTGTTTGACATGATCTCCCTGAAGTAAACCCATGTTGTTTTTCATCTTGCAATCCATGGGATTTAAGATGTTCCACAATCCTATTCTTTAATAGGGTTTCCATTAATTTGCCTACTATTGATGTCAGACTCACTGGTCTATAGTTGCTCGATTCCTCCCTACTACCTTTCTTGTGAATGGGCACGACATTTGCCAATTTCCTTAAGTGGTTAAATATTCACTGGGGTTCAATTAGTATGATAAAGGCTTAGTCTACTTTTAAGTAAATCCTATCTTTAGTCATATTTATTGAACATTTATTTCTGAAAAGAAAACGGGGGTTCTAATTATTCCCTACATTATGCAAAGTTTAAAAAAAAGTTCAAAAACATTCTTTAACTAATCAATGGGGTTCAGTTATAATGATAAAGGATTAGTCTACTTTTAAGTGAATCCAATCTTCAATCATATTTACTGAACACTGAAATGTAGTTATTTATTTAAAAAAAACACACAGGGGTTCTAATTATTCCAAAGTTTTAAAAACGTTCGAAAATATACTTCAAATAGTCAATGGGGTTTAATTAGTATGATAAAGGATTCAACTACTTTTAAGTGAATCCAGTCCTTAAAGTGTTACTAAATCCACAACAGTAAAATCAGTCTGTATATGCAGTAAAGCATGCTTGTTATACTCATTGTGGAACCTAAGAGGTAATCCTCTGTGTTGTGTAAAAAGTCTGCTTGATCCTCTCTTCTCTGATCCTCCCCTTCTTCCACTGACTCCAATATATTTCCTGATATTTACAGAGCCAGTGGGCACTTTGCACATGCCCAGTTTGGTGTGTATTGGTAAAGAGTTTTTTTTTTTTTTTGGGAGAGTGCATGTGATCAGCACAGGGCCAATCAGCACTGTCCAGACAGAGGGTCAGGGGTCCTGCAGCCTCATAGGACAATCGTGGGAGAATAAAAATTCCTCCTACAAGCTTTAACCAGAAACTCATAGAAGTCACAAGACTGCTCTAACTGCTAATAAAAAAAAATATTTAGCAGTTTATTTTTACTAAAACAGTTGCATTTCCATGTTCTGTGTACTGTGGGAGACCATAGTGAATGCAGAGTCTGGGGTATAGTAACACTTTAAATTGTATTTATTGTATATGTAGCACCCTCCTAGGTAGGTACTAGAGAGAGTATAGTTTTTGGGTATTTCTACTTACCAGAGAGATTGCCAGGTAAATGTATATTGTTCTCTACCAGAGAGCAAGATCTGTCAGTGAGGTCTGCTCATGGTGCTCAGGTGCAGCTCAGCTTGTCTGAAATGTTTCACATTGGTCCAATAGGGAGGCATATTGAACAGTGGGAGGAAACCTGACAAATGAGTGCACAGGCATTTAGTACAGCCCTGGTGATTGACAGAGGAAAGCGTGTCAGTGCATGCTGGGTGACTGTATAAATGCCCAGGTTCCACGTGCTCAGGGTCTTTCAGCTGGAGAGCGGGGTCCCAGAGGCAGGGGGCAGTTTAACCGGAGATCCTGCAGAGCTGACTGGTAGGGACACCCTGAAAAGGATAGGATTCTGCGTACAGTGAGTACAGATCTGTGTCATGGTGCCTGACCTGAGATGGCCATCCATTCGTCTATAAGAGTCAGTGGACGGGTGTCAGTTAAGGGGATGCTAGAGAGTGTCTTGAAGATAATGTAGTTGCATCAAGTCTGCTGCTATAGAGAGTAAGAAGACTTAACCCCTTCCATACAAGTGGCAGTATAGTTAAAGCAGTGTGTCTGTTTCCACAAATAACCTGGTGGGGCCAAGTGAGAGTTGTCCTCATCTACTGTGAATAATTCAGTTGGGGTATCCCACTATTCCCTTCTCCCATTCAAGTTCCACAATAAATACTAAACCAAATCCCCTGGACTGTTTATTGAGTAACGAGCAAACGGGAGTAAGGATGGATGTGTGAAATGTCCCCTAATGACTGTCTTCAAGTAATCAGAGGAGGCCCAAGAAGTCCTAATCCAGCAAACCCTACAGGGACAGTGCTACAAACACAATAGCAAAAAAAGTGGGGGGTTCTAACTATTTCCTACTCTATCCAAAGCTGTTTTTTTAAGTTCTAAAATATACTGTACTGTACATAATGAAATAATCAACGGAGTTCAATTAGTATGATGAGTAATTGAACTACTTTTAGGTAGAAAAAAAACAAAGGAGTTAAATTACCTACTTCATCCAAAGTAAAAAAGAAAGTTCAAAAATATACTTTGAATAATCAATAGGTTTAAATTACTATTGTAAAGGATTATAGACTACGTTTAGGTAAATCCAATCCTTAATGGATCTTTATTGAACACTATAGTTTAATCATCTTTTGAAAACAGGCTCTCTATGATAGTCTTTGAAAATAAATAAAGAATTAAATAATGAAATAATAAAGTTCAAGAGTTCAGTGAGTATGATAAAATATTTAAAAAAAACATAGGAGTTCTAACTAATCCCTTCTCTATCCAAAGTAAAAAATAAAATAAACAGTTCTAAAATATACTTTGAATAATCAATAGGGTTAAATTAGTATTTAAGTAAATCCAATCCTTAATTTATCTTTATTGAACACTATAGTTTAATTATTTATTTTAAAAACAGGCGATATACTTAGATATACTTTGAAAATAATATATATATATATATATATATATATATATATATATATATATATATATATATATATATATATATAAACTAGTGATTGACCGATATCGGTTTTTCATTGCCGATACCGATATTTTGGCCAATGCATATCGGTATCGGCCGATATTGACCGATATTTTCGTACATTTAAAAAAACATTTTATTTTTATTTTTACTTGACAGGTACTCTTGTGGAGGGATCTGGGGTTCTAAAAGACCCCAAACCCCTCCTCTGCAATTAAAAGCATTCAAAACGCCGAGTTTGGCTGTTTTGAATGCTGTCATTTTTTTTAATCTGGCACCAGACAGTACCCGGAAGTGATGTCATTAATGACATCAGTTCCGGGTTTTTGCATGGAGACCCGATCAGAGCCGAATGCGGCTTTGATCGGGTCTTCACCGGCCGTATAGACTGGTTGCCTGGGTCTCCTGGTGGGACGGGAGACCCGGGCGAACCATGGAAGGCGGCGGGAGGGGGCGGGACGTCTCCTCCCGCTCCTTGTAATGACAGCCAAGTGGTTTCTCAGCCACATCGGTTGTCATTACAAGACAGATGACCGTCGGCTATGGATGCCGGTACCGGGGTGATGCCTCTAGCTGCAGGCATCACTCTGGTACAAGGACATTCCAAAATATCGGTAATATCGGTCAGCTTGGTGGCCGATTCTGATATATTGGGGAAAGTGCATGTCGGTCCTCAATGTATCTGCTTTGCCAATAATCGGTCGATCCCTAATTTAAAACCCCTGAAGAAAGGTAGTCACACCTGAAACGTGTTGGATTTCTGGGAGTACATGCAACTCTGTCAGTCACTAATTTCTTGTATGATCTTCTGTTGAAAGCCGTTTTAACTATTTTTCTATGTTATATAGAGACATGTAGTCTCTCTATATTTTATATTGTTATCTGTATAAAAAAAATCATCTTTTTTTACAATCATATACATTTGAATTGTATGTATGTTTGGTTGCCCACATAGTCCCATAGGGGGTATTTTCTTTACTCATTGAAAATAATAAAACACAATTAAAAAACAAAACAAAAAAAAAACGAACAGGGGTTCTAAATATTCCCTACTGTATCTAAAGTTTTTTTTTTTTTCTGTTGTAAGCCGTTTTTAACTATTTTTATATGTTATATAGAGAGATGTAGTCTCTCTATATTTTATATTGTTATCTGTATAAAAAATAATAATTTTTTTACAATCATATACATTTGAATTTTTTGCATGTTTGGTTGCCCACATAGTCCCACTCCCTAGGGGGTATTTTCTTTACTCATTGAAAATAATAAAACACAATTAAAAAAACGAAACAAAAAAAAGGAACAGGGGTTCTAAATATTCCCTACTGTATCCAAAGTTTTTTTTTTTTTTTTTTAATTGTAAAATATACTTTAACCACTTTAGCCCCACTCACATGGAGGCTACTGTGGCAAAGTGCCGCGATCCCGTCCAGCGACGTAGACCTACGTCGCTGGACTAGGCCCCTTGTGGGCGGCGCTCGCGCGCCGCCGGAGGCTCGCTCCCGCTGTGTTCATTCACAGCGGGAGTCGGGCCAGGGGAGGAGCAGCGGCGATTGCCGCTGCTCTGCCCCGATCGTCGGGGATCGAGTCTGGAGATCCGCCCGCTGTGTGTAAACACAGCGGGCGGATCTCCATAGTGACAGGGACTGACAGATCGGAGTGTTCAGCATAGCTGGACATCCGATCTGTCCTTCTGTCACACAGTCACCTCCCCCCCCCACACGTCAGTAAGCACCAGGCATACATTAACCCCTCCCTCTCCAATAAAATTAACCCCTTCCCTGCCAGTGTCATTTTTACAGTAACAGTGCATATATATAGCACTGATTACTGTAGAAATGTCACTGGTACCCCCAAAAGTGTCAAAAATGTCAGTCAAGGGTCAGATCTGTCCGCCGCAATGTCGCAGTCCCACAAAAAAAATCGCAGATCACCGACATTACGCGTTAAAAAAAAAACACCAAAAATGACAGAAATCTTTCCCTTAGTTAGTAAACGCAATAACTTTTGCGCAAACCAAAAAACATAGGTAGCATAAAACAAATTGGCCAAAAATTAAAAAAAAATTAGATTTTTACATTTTTTTGGGGGGGGATTTCTTATAAAAAAATGTGAAAAATATTATTTTTTCAAAATAAACGCTCTTTTTTTGTTTATAGCGCAAAAAGTAAAAATCGCACAGGTGATCAAATACCACCAAAAGAAAGCTCTGTTTGTGGGAAAAAAAGGACGCAAATTTTGTTTGGGTACGGCGTCGCACGACCGCGCAATTGTCAGTTAAAGTCGCACAGCGCCGAATCGCAAAAAGTGGCCTGGACGGAAGACAGCAAAATCCTCCGGTGGTAAAGTGGTTAAATAATCAATAGAGTTTAATTATTATTATAAATGGTTGGACTACTTTTATGTAAATCCAATACCTAAATCATATCTTCTAAACACTATAGTTTAATTATTTAAAAAAAAGATAGACTCGCCATCATTTTATATTATGCCTTTTCTCATCTGCTTAGATATATCCTGTAAATTACACTTTAAATAAAAACAATGTCAGAAGGTTTGCCTGCAGTGATAGTTTCTTGAATAATAAAGTTGCCAATGAAACATGCTAGCAGATGTACTTTCTCTCATTACTCGAAGAGCTTCAGCGTGTGTTCTTATTGGTGAAATTTGTTATCCGGCGACGTCCCTAGACAGGCGAGGTCCGACTGCCTGCTACGGAGCACTATAGTTAAGGAGCTTGATGAAGGGGTTCAGGTCTCATTTTATATCTCCTCTGTAATGAAAGTCTAAAATCAAATCAGTTATTACATTTCCTGTCAGTAAATCTAGTGTTATTAGGACCTCTGATAGATTTGATGAATAGTTTCCACTCTTTAATAAAGAGAGACGCGCGGTCGTCGGGGGTGAATTTAGAGGGAGCTGTCGCTCATGCTGCCTCTAACCACGACATACATATTAATTTATCTCCAGACATCTCACAGCCGTGTCTTGGGCATTTCAACTAACAGGATCTAAGTTCTGCCCGGCAAACTGAAACAAGATCCTACGTACGTGGCCCTAAGGTTAGGTCAGGGCACAGTTGTTGTTTTGTAGTCGGCAACAGCCAATAAAGTTATTATTATTATTTTTTCCATGCTGCATGAGAAGCAAGAATGAAAATCATTTTTTTTTCTATGGAACATACACTATTTTACCAACGCTACCAACCATACACTATTTTGGGACGCCTGCCTTTACACGCACATGAACTTTAACCTTCCTAGCGGTATTCCCAAGCGTGACTCGGGATTAGATTTTAGAGCCAAAAGAGGTAACCCCGAGCCACACTCGGGGTACCGCTAGGAAGATCGCTGGATCCTGGTAGAGGTTTTACTTACCTTTTCTCTGGGATCCAGCGAAGAATGCGGGCGGTATGCAGCGGCGGAGCTTGCTCCCGATCGTCTGAGACCCCCGGCTTCCGTCTCCGGCAACGTGACGTCCGCTGGGGGTGGAACCGGCGGCAAATTCAAATGTAAAACACACCAAACACACTGATACCATTCAAAATAAAATAAAATCACATTACATTGCCCCCCAGTGCCCTTTCCTGCAGTTTTACTGTACTTTTTATGTAAATATATGTATATATATATATATATATATATATATATATATATATATATATATATATATATATATACATATATATATATATATATATATATATATATATATATATATATATATATATATATATATATACACATACATATATATATATATATATATATATATATATATATATATATATATATACGTAATTCTTGCGAATGAGCAGCCCAAACCAACTGTATACATTATATATATATATATATATATATATATAATATATGTATACATACATATAGATATATATATATATATATATATATATATATATATATATATATATATATATATATATATATATATATATATATAATATATATAATAAATGTATACAGTTGGTTTGGGCTGCTCATTCACAAGAATTACATGCAAAATAATGGTACCGCTTTCAGCACCTAAAATCCAAAAGAATCATACCGCCAGGGAGGTTAATGGCATCCCAGTCTTAGTCCGTAGCGTTCAATATTGAGTTTGTCCACCCTTTGCAGCTATAACAGCTTCAACTCTTCTGGGAAGGCTGTCCACAAGGTTTAGGAGTGTGTCTATGGGAATGTTTAACAATTCTTCCAGAAGCGCATTTGTGAGGTCAGGCATAGATGTGGATGAGAAGGCCTGGCACGCAGTTTCCAATCTAATTCATCCCAAATGTGTTCTATCGGGTTGAGGTCAAGACTCTGTGCAGGCCAGTCAAGTCCCTTCAGTCCAAACTCGCTCATCCATGTCTTTATGGAGCTTGCTTTGTGCACTGGTCTAAATCATTTGGTAGAGGGGGGATTATGGTGTGGGGTTGTTTTTCAGGGGTTGGGCTTGGCCCCTTAGTTCCAGTGAAGGGAACTCTTAAGTCATTTTTGTGTTTATTAAAAGTCAGCAACTACAAAAAGTGTAGCTGCTGACTTTTTGATCTCATAGAAGATCAAATACAGCGCTTGCTACGAATAATACCAGTATCTATATTGCTCTCTAAATGGTAAGTGTTTTTCCAGTGTAAAAATTAATATAACGAATATCAAGAATCAAATAAACATAAGGAAAACTCCATCCATTGATTAATTGTGCAAAGTAGTGCAATAAATAAGCAAAAAAATGGTAAACACCAGAATTAATATATGTGAGAAAAAAATCGCAGAGAGACCCGGAGTAAAGGAGAGAAGAGACATGGACGGAGGGCCGGCATGACAGGGGTTAAAGGGGTTTGGGACAAGGAGGAGTTTTCAGCCCAGCACAGCGGTCTATGGGGAGCCTGACCATGGCTCAGGTTTAGGTCGATGTGGGGTGTACCGGTTGTGGTCCGGGCTGGCGGTTTTCTGGGTGGTTTCAACGTTGGGAGTTGGAAGTTTAATTGTGGGGGGTACTGATGTGGTGATGGGTTTTACTTGGATACTGTGGGTATTAGGTGGTGGCGCTGGTGTGCAGGCCTTTTTTTCAGAGAGCCCTGCAGGTTTGTGGGGCCGTACAAACATAAGGTGTCATGTTTGTGCGGTGGTGGCGGGGTACAAGGTCCTGGTAGGTTAGTATGGTGCAAACTTATACTTGGTAGGGACCCGTCTGAGGTACGGCTCCCAGATGGTGCAAACTTATACTTGGTAGGGACCCGTCTGAGGTACGGCTCCCTGATGGTGCAAACTTATACGTGGTAGGGACCCGTCTGAGGTACGGCTCCCAGTAGTTGGTATGTTGGTACCTGCGACTGGTTGTCTCCGAGCTGGTGCTGTGGTGGCTGGAGGCCTAATTAAGTCGGACGCAGGTACCTCCTTCTTTGATGCCTACCGGGACCTTGAGGCTCCAGTAAAAAACTGGGTTTAACGTGTTATTTACCTGTTATGTATACAGTTTGTTAATAAAAGGCTGCTATGGCCATTTAACTCCAACCTGTGGTCATGTGGTTATTTATAATGGAGGAGGAGAGTGCTGGTCAGAGCAGTATGGTGACAAATCATCTTTAATCCCCTAGTCAAGTATATATATGTAAATAAGTAAATAAGATTGTCCAAAAAATGTAAAGTGACTTCTGTGCTCCAATATGATAAAAAATAATAAATAATAAAAAATGTCCTTGATGACAGGTATATCTTCAATTCAAAAAGTGCAAGTGCTCTGAGGTGATAGACAAATCCCTTGCAAAATAGGTGAAGTGAATCACTTACCAGATGGGTTGGGTTCTATATGCCTTATGGCACTAGAACCGTTCGCGCTTGCAAAGCCCTCTGGGCTTAATAGGTTTTCCCTCTGTGTGGTCCTCTATGCTTCCGGGTATTTGATAAGTGGTGACATATGGGGGAGAAAGAAGGCTCCAAATCGTGTAATAAAGTTTAAAGGAAGCAGTCTTTATTTCTCCATAATTCGGTTAAAATAGTTTAAAAACGGGTACACATCACTGGTGGTCTAGCGGTACGAGTTGCTCGTCCTCCTCGCGGGGCAAACAAACTCACTTCCGGCTTGCGTTCCACCTTTCCCATGACGTAATGACACTGTGCGGTCCAAGCTGACGCGTTTCGTCACTTCCGGTGATGTCCTCAGAGCTTATTCCCATAGACACACTCCTAAACCTTGTGGACAGCCTTCCCAGAAGGGTTGAAGCTGTTATAGCTGCAAAGGGTGGGCCAACTCAATATTGAATCCTCCGGAATAAGGGCTCTTTCACACAGACGGACCGTTTTTTGGTGGATCTGAACGGTCCACCCATGCATCCCTATGGAGACATGTCCACTGACATCCGATCCAATCCTGGACGGATGGAAACCCTATTTTCCGTCCATCCAGCAGATCGGATCGGATCGGATCGTATGAGAACGGACCGATGGTCCGTTCCCATCCGATTCCCCCATAGAGATGTATGGGGAACTGACAGCTGTGTCTCCGCACATAGCGCGGAGACACAGGTGTCATCCTCCTGCTCAGCGGGGGATAGGCGGATCGATCAATTGCTGAGAAAAACGGACTCCGTCCGACGGAGCGGAGTGTGTGAAAGGGGCCTAAGACTGGGATGCCATTAAAGTTCATGTGCGTGCAAATTCAGGCGTTCCAATACTTTTTGGTAATATAGTGTATTCCGAGTTTACTTTTTGGTAATATAGTGTATTCCGAGTTCAAAGTAAGAATGTTAACTTTTTTTACTAAAACCAGAGGATAGCAAAATACCGCCCCGCAAGCCAACCATAATTCCAAGGGATTAACAGCCAAAAAAGTTAATTTGTCATGAGAAAAATGTTTTTTTCCTTCTGAAAATGCTACTTTCTTAGCTATTATGCTGTCTTCTATGTTTTGAGTTAATTTAAAAGATAGCAATTAATGTAGCTCTGTATTCACTTGCTGATCGCCCTATAGCAGTTTTAATGCTACAGGGCGGCCGCGCTGCGCAGGTCAATGTATATATACGTGATCCTGCACTTCAAGGTATTCTACACAGCGGGAGCTCATCAGCAGGCCCCGCCTTTGCCTTCTCCAAAGCCACCCCCTTCTAACATGTTTCACCTGCTCATGGGCTTAATCTTAAAGCGGTTGAAAAAGCATTAGACAGGTGTGGTTTTGGAGGAGGAAAAACCCAACCTGCTGGTTGTACACAAGTTGATCCGTAGAACCAACCTGCCCATACATGGATTGAAATTTGGTCAGTTCCAAATTTTGGTCCATGTATGGCTGTCTTTAGTGTATTTTTTTTGTTTAATTTCTGTTTATTGAAGATTTTTCAAGAAAACAAAGAAAAACAGAACATAGACCATACAATCCGACATTAAATGCGGCAAATAGCCATGTAACAATATCAATGAGCGCATGAACATCTCAGTGCGCTTCAAGTACGCCCAGTCATGAAAAGTCTGAGAAAATATACTGATAGCACAACATCTTGTATCATAAAACCAATGTCAGAGAGAGCCTGTAGGAAAGTGAAAGGATAGAAAAAAGCAGAAAAGAAAGAGAAAGGAGAGGAGAGAGGAGCAGGGAGAGATAAGGGGGAAAGAAGGGGGAGAGGAGGGTGGGAAAGTAGGCCACGGGTGACTTATGTATCAAATAATAAAAACTTTAATCAGATAGGATTACATTAGAAGGTGGTGTCCTCAGTGAGTAGTGTTTTTAAAAGAAGACCAAGGTTGCCAGGCAGAGTGAAAACGGTCTAGTTTGTCACGGGCTATGAAAGTAAGTTCCTCCAATTGGTATGTCGTATCGATTTTCCGTAGCCAGCGACGTATCGTGGGAATGGTCGGTGAGCCCCAGAGGGCGGGGATCAGGGCTTTGGCCGCATTAAGCATATGAGGGATCATTGATCTTTTGTACTTAGAGAGCGGCATGTTCGTTCCATGAAGCAGGACAACCCAAGGATCTGATGGGATCGTAACTCCCGTGATCACATGTATAAGCCGAAGGACTTCCGTCCAGAACGGTTGTATTATTGAGCAGTGCCACCAGATGTGTGCGTGCGATGCAGTATCTCCGCATCCCCTCCAACATAACGGGGAGATGGCCGGAGAAATAACGTGCATTTTCCACGGGGTATAGTACCAACGGGACAGTAACTTGTAGTTGGATTCCGCCACCTTGGTGGAGATAGAGGAAATGTGGGCCAATGCAAGAATTTTGTCCTTCCGGTTATCGAAAATTTGGGATCCAATATCCAGTTCCCATTTGTGTAAGAAATCCGGGTAGGGTTGGCCTTGCAATGAGATAAGTGCCTTGTAAAACTGCGAGGTGGAGTGAAGGGGGGGGTCTCGAGGGGCCAGTATTGCCTCAATAGGATTCAAATCCTTGGAGTCACGCAGCGGACGTGGAAGAGCAGCTATGAACCTGGATAACTATCTGTGCCTCCAATGGTCCATGACCGTGGCGGGGCTGGATCCCAAAATGTGGCTAAGTGGCTTCACAGTATTGGAGTGGGTTACGTGAGATAACAAGAGAGGAGTCTTAGGAGACCAATTTTTAAATCCAGCATCCAGTTTGCCAGGCATGAAGTGGTTGTGATTCAACAGAGGCATTAAAGGAGAGTTGTAGTTCCAGGAGAGCTTTGTGTGCATGGAGTCCCAGACAGACAAGGTTGATAGGGTCAGGGGAGAGGTGTATGGGGAGAGGGCCCTGGCGGACCTTGGAATCCATGGAACTGCAGACAAGTCTCTGTCACATAGATCGTATTCCAGCTGTACCCATAATTTAGAACTAATAGAATACTTCCAATCAGCCACACGGGTTAGTGAGACCGCTCGGAAATAGTCCCTGACACTAGGGAGAGCAAGCCCCCCACAACGCTTTGGACGGAAAAGCGTCGTCCTGGCAATCCTGGGGCGCCTGCCCTGCCAAATATACCTGGAAAGCAATGACTGCAAAATAGTAAAAAGCCCAATAGGAACACCCAGCGGTAACATTTGAAAAAAAAATAGGATACGAGGCAAAATGTTCATCTTAACTATGTTGGTCTTGCCCAACCAGGAATGGTGTAGAGAGGACCACTGCCGAAGGTCTGATTTGATCGTATTAAGTAGGGGAATGTAGTTATGACGGAACAAATTATCCAAGCGGGGGGTTAAATAAATACCTAGGTATTTCAATTTGTCCGGACACCATTGAAATGGGAAATGTGGGGACAGAGCGGAGACTTCAGTATGGGGGAGATTAACGTTTAATATTTCGGATTTAGACATGTTGATCTTGAAGTTTGAGAGGTGGCGGAAGTCTGCGAAAGCTCGTAAGAGAACAGGTAAAGAGATACGAGGTTGTTGGATAAAAAAAAGGATGTCATCCGCATAAGCTGCGTATTTATGCGTCTGACGGTTCACAGTGACACCATGTATATCGTTGGAATGCCTAATAGTGGCTAAAAAGGGCTCTAGGGAAATGGCAAACAAAAGGGGCGATAAAGGGCACCCCTGTCGCGTGCCATTATGAAGGGGGAAGGAGGTACTAAGGAGGCCGTTAACCCGCACCTGTGCCGTTGGTTGGGAATATAAAGCTGCAATACGTTGTATAGCTTTGGGGCCAAGGCCAAAAAAACGGAGGGTAGTCAACAAATAGTCCCAGTCCACCCTGTCAAACGCTTTTTCAGCGTCAGTAGAAAGGAACAGGGTAGGCTGGGACCTAGTGCGGACAAAGTGGATTAGAGAGAGAGCACGAAGAGAGTTGTCCCTCGCCTCTCTACCGGGGATAAAACCAGTCTGATCAGCTGAGACCCAGGAGGGGATAAAGGGCAGTAGTCTGTTAGCTAACACCTTAGAGTACAATTTAAGGTCCACATTCAGGAGGGATATAGGGCGGTAACTGCCACATTCTGTGGGATCTTTGCCCGGCTTGGGTAGGACCGAAATGTGAGCAGCTAATGATTCTGGACGAAAACCCGAGGATTTAGAAATGGAGTTGGCATAAGAGGTCAAGTGAGGGAGTAGGACATCAGCAAACTTTTTGAAATATGCAACCGTGAAGCCATCAGGGCCAGGTGCCTTACCGACTTGGGTGGATTTTAGTGCCAATTGGAACTCTTCAACAGAAAAATCATTTTCCAATTTCCGCAGGGAGCGCTTGGAGAGGGTTGGTAGGTTAGCCTTTTTGAGGTAGGCCCAAATACGCTTGCGTTTTTCAGTTAAAGGGAGATGACATAGATCACCTTCTACATGGTAAAGCTAACCATAAAAATCTCTAAAGGCTTTGGCAATATCAGGGGAGGAATGGACCATAAGGCCAGAGGGAAGCTTCACCTTCTGAATAAAGGCAGCTGACTTTTGGGCTCTAAGAGACCTGGCAAGCATTCTACCGGGTTTATCACCCCACTCGTAACGTTTATGGGCTAAAAAGTGAAATTTGCGCTTGGTAGCTTTGTCAAGTAAGGATCGTAGGGATTCCCTAGCCTCTGTTAAGGCCTGTAGTTGGGTCACATGCAATGATAGTTTGTGTGACTTTTCCAGATCCGCCACCAGGGCAAGTTGCTCAGCGATCAATTGGCCCTGCTCTCGCTTCCTCCTCGCCCCCAGCTCCATCAATTTGCCCCTTATGGTAGCCTTGTGGGCTTCCCACACTAAGGAGGGAGATGCATGCTCAGTAGTATTTTCAAGAAAATATTGGTTAAGTGCAGAAGATAAGAGAGCTGCGTCCGTGGGGTCTGAAAGAAGCGAGTCATTCAGCTTCCAACTAGTGGAGCGGGGCGGGAGAGAGGGAAGGAGCAGGGTGGTCATCACAGGAGCATGATCCGAAATGGAGGCACAGCCAAGGGAGGCGGATCGCAAAAGGGGTAAGTGAAAGTGGCTCAGAAAAATGTTGTCAATTCTAGAGTAACAACCATGGGTTTTGGAAAAGTGGGAAAAATCCGCATTTTTTAGGATGCAGTATTCGCCAGACGTCAACTAGTTGAAGGGAATGTAACAATTTTTTAAGCCGTGCGATCTGTTTAAACGGGACATTTGAACGGCCCTTCGAGGTGTCAAGAACAGGGTCCAGGACCATGTTGATGTCACCAGCAACAACCAGGAGACCTTCAGCAAACTTCGCCAGCTCAGAGAGTGTTGTGTGTAGGAAAGTGGACTGAGCCTGATTCGGTGCATAAATGTTAGCCAGAGTACAGCGGGTGTTCCCTATTGAACCCTTTAAGAAAAGATAACGACCATTATGATCAGCAAGCATAGTATCAAGCTGGAAAGGGGTATCCTTGCGAAACCCAATAGCGACACCTTTAGCCTTGTTAGAGGGTGAAAGTGCATAGTACCAGGTCGGGTACTATGGGGAGAATAATTTGACGTGAGTAGAATGGGTGAGATAAGTTTCTTGAAGGAACGCAACAGAACAAGATTCACGTTGCAGCTCCCGGAACACTTGATGACGCTTATACGCCGTGTTCAAGCCTCTAACATTATAGGACAAGGTCTTTAGTGTATTTATGTAA
The DNA here is from genome assembly GCF_965119305.1 of Pelophylax lessonae. Lineage (NCBI taxonomy): Eukaryota > Metazoa > Chordata > Amphibia > Anura > Ranidae > Pelophylax > Pelophylax lessonae. The sequence continues at coordinate 40,934,733 of NC_138776.1, forward strand.
ATATGCAAGTGCATCTAACACGCCCCCCCCCCCCCCCCCAAGACTGACAATGCTGCTGTCCAAAGGTGTCTCTGTTCCTTCTTCATCCAAAGTGGGGACACTATAATACAGAAGGCGTGTTAGTGGCCAGATACAGGTGAAAACCGAGGGGGAAAAGCAAAAAAAAAAAAAAGAAAACAAATGCAGCCACCACATCTAATGATTGGTATGCTGCAATCTATTACATTTTTGGTTTTGGGTTTATTACCACTTAAAATGTTTGAATAAAAATGAACTTGTGTAAAATAACACAAATACCTTTTGGGTTATTTATTTCTCCATTTATCAGCCTGTAATTAATCGCTTTCTAACCGTATACTGTGTGTATATATATATATATATATATGATGGCAAGGCGGCTATCCTGTGCACGATCATGTACCTGTACATGATTCTGCTCCTCCGAGTCTGGGGCGCGTACGCGCCCTGCCAAGGACTCTCTGTGATTGGACACAACAGGAGCCAATCAGCCGACCCGGCGACTCAATATCAGCCGGGACCCACCGATCATTTGGGAAAGAAGCAGAACGGCGGTCTGCCAATGTAACCAAGGAAGGCTGCTGTTCTGTCAGATGGGAAGATGCTGATCCTGTGTTTCTGCTAAGCAGGGGCACGGATCTCTTCCTTCCCCTAGTCAGAGCACCTCCCCCACACAGTGAGTAAGCACAGGCTAGGCACACATTTAACCCTTTGATTGCCACTGATGTTTACCCCTTCCCAGCCAGTGTCATTAGTACAGTGGCAGTGTATATTTTTAGCACTGATCACTGTATTCATGTCACTGGTCCCCAAAAAGTGTAAAAAATGGCAGTTAGGTGTCCAATTTGTTTGCCGCAATATCGCACTCCCGCTATAAGTTGCCTATACTAGTAAAAAAAATGAAAATAAATAAAAATATCCCATAGCTTATAGACACTATAACTTAACAAACTAATCATTGTACGCTTCTTTGGATTTTTTTTTTACCAAAAATATGTAGCAGAATACATATTGGCCTAAATTATGAAGAAATTTGTTTTTTTTTTACATTTTTTATTGGAAATGTTTTATAGGAGAAAGTAAAAAATATAGTATTTTTTTTTTTTCAAAATTGTCAGTCTATTTTTGTTTATAATGCAACAAATAAAAACTGCAGAAGTGATCAAACACCACCAAAATAAAGCTCTATTTGTGGGGAAAAAAGGACAAAAATTTTATTTGGGTACAGCGTCGCACGACCGCGCAGTTGTCAGTTATGTTAACGCAGGGCTGTATCGCAGTGCTATATCACAAAAAATGGCCTGGCCACGATGGGGGGAAAATCTTCCGGGGGGCAAGGGGTTAAATATCTAAAGAAGGTATTTATAAAGAATTGTACCAAATTAAAGCCCCATATGTGCTAAATATAACAGAAAATATCATATATTTAGGTATGCAAATGGTTGACAGAGTCAAGTAATGCATCCTGGCTCTGAGTCTGCCAAGTTTGGTCTGGGGATTTAAGCTACAGTGCCGGCAGAAAAGAACTAGTGAGACCAGCGCTACGGAAAACCTACTTAAGTCTGAAGGTGTAAGCTGCCACCATTAGTGCCAGCAGGGCCGTCTTTAACACAGGGCAAAAGGGGCAGCTGCCCTGGGCCCAGTCATAGTTGTGGGGCCCAAAGCAGCTGCCCTTTGAGCCCGCACTGCCTGCAAATAGTTAATAAGTGGATTTGGGAGGGCCCGAGAAAATGTTTGCCCAGGGTCCAATCAATATTAAAGACGGCCCTGAGTGCCGGTTCACATTGGTGTGATGTGGAACCCTGCGAATCCACTGCAAGTTCCCACAACGCAATCAACTTGCAGGCAGTTAACACTGCCATATACGAACTGCTGGGGATGTTAATACAAAGTTAACGGCACCCCCAGTTTAGTTTGCATATCGCAGTGCGAACTGTCAGTTCTGACAGGAATCTGATGACAGATGTGAACACTCATGCGATCCGATTCTGATGCGGACCAAAAAAAAGGTCCTTGCAACTTTGGTCTGAATTTGATGTAAATTCAGCCATGCAATCAGCATGGCTGGATTTGCATCGCACAGACGATGCATGTGATTTGCATAGCAGTGCGAATCACATGTGATATCTGACATTGCATACGTGTGAACCGACACTTAGCCACGAAGGGAGAGAATACAAAGTAACCAGCTCTACATGGTGCCAGCATTGAATTGATCTCCCATTGAAGCAGTGATTGCGCTGTTTTTCCTTAAAAAAATTCTCAAAGCAGACTTTTCACAAAGAGTTGATGCCCCCGGGTGAATGTGATTGCTGTTTGTCTGCTGAAAATGCTTGTTAAATGTTGCCTTCCAATATTATACAAGTTGGAACCTAACTTTCCACAAATGACCCCATCCAAAAATCTATGTTATTTATTTTGCGGCACAATGGAGCGTGATCAGCGATGAATATTTCAACGGTTCCAAGGAAAATGAAAACTAGCATGCAAAGGGGAAAAAAGTTTCCTGCACTTACAATCAGCATTGGAACATTGTCTCAAGGGGGGGGGGGGTTAATATTCCTAAAAATAAATCAGTTCTTTCAAAACTGTTAGAGTGGAATGAAGGAAATTGGAATATCTGTAATGTATCTGCTAATTCAATGGCTGCATTGCCCACATATTTCCCTACTTCAGGACATAAAGAAAAGCAAACGTTAAAGTGTTACTAAACCCAGGAGCCTGCGTTTACTATATCTGGTCTCCCCAGGAGCCTGCATTCACTATATCTGGTCTCCCCAGGAGCCTGCATTCACTATATCTGGTCTCCCCAGGAGCCTGCAGTCACTATATCTGGTCTTCCCAGGATCCTGCAGTCACTATATCTGCTCTCCCCAGGATCCTGCACTCACTATATCTGGTCTCCCCAGGACCCTGCATTCACTATATCTGGTCTCCCCAGGAGCCTGCAGTCACTATATCTGGTCTTCCAAGGATCCTGCAGTCACTATATCTGCTCTCCCCAGGATCCTGCATTCACTATATCTGGTCTCCCCAGGAGCCTGCATTCACTATATCTGCTCTCCCCAGGAGCCTGCATTCACTATATCTGCTCTCCCCAGGAACCTGCAGTCACTATATCTGGTCTCCCCAGGATCCTGCTTTCACTATATCTGGTCTCCCCAGGAGCCCGCTCTCACTATATCTGGTCTCCCCAGGAGCCTGCACTCGCTATATCTGCTCTCCCCAGGAACCTGCATTCACTATATCTGGTCTCCCCAGGAGCCTGCATTCACTATATCTGGTCTCCCCAGGAGCCTGCATTCACTATATCTGGTCTCCCCAGGAGCCTGCACTCACTATATCTGCTCTCCCCAGGAACCTGCATTCTCTATATCTGGTCTCCCCAGGAGCCTGCATTCACTATATCTGGTCTCCCCAGGATCCTGCTTTCACTATATCTGGTCTCCCCAGGAGCCTGCTCTCACTATATCTGGTCTCCCCAGGAGCCTGCACTCGCTATATCTGCTCTCCCCAGGAACCTGCATTCACTATATCTGGTCTCCGCAGGAGCCTGCATTCACTATATCTGGTCTCCCCAGGAGCCTGCACTCACTATATCTGCTCTCCCCAGGAACCTGCATTCACTATATCTGGTCTCCCCAGGAGCCTGCATTCACTATATCTGCTCTCCCCAGGAACCTGCATTCACTATATCTGGTCTCCCCAGGAGCCTGCATTCACTATATCTGCTCTCCCCAGGAGTCTGCAGTCACTATATCTGCTCTCCCACAGTACACTGAACATGGAAATGCAACTATTTTAGTAAATATAGACTGCTAAATTCTCATTTTCTCATCAGCGGTAAATGGCAGTCTTGTGACTTCTATCAGTGTCTGATTAAAGCTTGTAGGAGGAGTTTTCATTCTCCCCTGATTGTCCTATGATGCTGCATGAACCCTGGCCCTCTGTCTGGACAGTGCTGATTGGCCCTGTGCTGATCACATGCACCCTCCCAGGAAAGAAAAAAAAACTCTCTAGCAATACACACCAAAGTGAGCATGTTTACATGTGTTACTAAACCCAGGAGCCTGCATTCACTATTCCAAAGCGATATAGTGTGAATAACACCTTTCTCCTGCGCTCAGAATCCAAGCTCCCTGACCACTCTTTCCACAGGACTCACGTTTGGCATCTTAAATGGCTAAGGTCTTGCTGCCCTATAGGACTGGCGTAGTCCAACAGGTACTGCAAACAAAGAACAAAGAAGGGCGCACTGACCTAGCGCATTATCCTCAATATAGGCTTTATTAATAGAACATAAAAATGACTACTCACAAACAAAGGTGTAAATCAGTCATATTAAAACCAAGTGTTTGAATATCAGAAGCAGTCCATACAAATGTCCACTGTCCTTATCGGATGATGGCTGGCGCGCTTCGAGGAAGAGGCAATCCGTGCAGTGCTGAATACCCCTACTGCCCGAGCTTCCCTCAGTGTTGCGCCCCCTTAGCGCAGTGCTGTTGGCTTCCCTCTTCTCCTCACCCCAAGGTTGCTGCGGGGGATGTTTCAGGATAGAGAGTGGGGGTCGGGGCTGATCAATATGTAACTTACCGGTCCGTTCCCTTCTAAATAAACACACTCACTGTGTCCATTCATAACTGAGGCATAGTAAACTGTGTTACCTATGCTTCCGTTTGTGAATGAACAGGAAGCTGCTCAGCTCAGAGCACTTCCCATTCATTTACTGTCCAGTGCAGCTGAGGCTGCAGAGAAAGGCGTGTGTGTTTGAGCTTTGGGGTGCACACTCTAATGCAATTGGCTGCGCGCACCAATGCCTCCCCCAAAGGCCATCCAACAACTTAGTTAGCAAGGAGACAGTTGCTTGATCACTGGTAATTGTCTCACCTCTAAGCACTGGCCGGGAACAAGAAGCTGCAAGTGGAATGCACGGTAACATGTCAGCCTCCTGTCCCTCTGCATTCTTCTTGTCGCCGAAAATTCCCATACAAAATAAGTTTTAAAAAATACCTTTTGGCAGGGAGCAGCTTTTTTAATTGGGCAGTGGGTTTTTTCTCTGCCTCTAAACGCACCTCTAAAAAAGTGGCCAATATTCCCCTTAATATTCATACCAGGCCCTTATGCTAGTTGCAGGTCCGGTATGAATTGTAAGGGGGACCCCCTACCCAACTAAGAGAAAAAACATACCTGTGTGGAGTCCTCCAAAATCCATGGTGCACCATAACACCCAATAATTGTGTCCATCGGCATGTTATCGACCACCAACGTCCATGATTGCTATGATGATGCAAGAGGGGGATGCTACAGGCAACGCTACAACACAGTCAATGGGTCCCACATAGTCATCTGTATTTCAGATTTCCATTGGGGAGGTAATGCCACAGTCCTTAACCACTTCTGGACCGGAAGGATTTGCCCCCTTAATGACCAGGCCATTTTTTGCCATTCAGCACTGCGTTATTTAAACAGAAAATTGCATGGTCGTGCGACACTGTACCGAAATAAAATTGACGTCCTTTTTTTCTCACAAATAGATCTTTCTTTTGGTGGTATTTGATCACCTGTGCAATTTTTATTTTTTGCGCTATAAACAAAAAAAGAGTGTCATTTCTGAAGAAAAAAAAACAATATTTTTCACTTTCTGCTATATAACAATCCCCCCCCCCCCCAAAAAAAAAAAAAAATCAAAATCAAAATTTTTCATTGTTTTAGGCCAATTTGTATTCTGCTACATATGTTTGGTAAAAAAAATGGCAATAACATATGTTGATTGGTTTGCACAAAAGTTTTCACATCTACAAACTAGGGGAAAGATTTATGTCATTTTTATTTATTTATTTATTTTACTAGTAATGGCAGCGATCTGCGATTTTTAGTGGGACTGCGACATTGTGGCGGACAGATCGAACCCCTAACTGACATGTTTGACACTTTTGGGGGGACCAGTGAAGTTACTACAGTAATCAGTGCTAAAAATATGCACTGTTACTGTAAAAATGACACTGGCAGGGACGGGGTTAACCTTGGGGTAATCAAAGGGTTAAGTGTGAGCCTAGGGGAGTTTTTACTGACTGTATGGGGGAGGGATTTGTGAAATGACCATAGAGACCTGTGATCCTATATAGAAGGATCACAGGCGCTCTGAGATCATTCCAGGGAGAAGAACGGTCAGCTGTGTTTACAACAGCCGACTGCTCTTCTCTCTCAGCGGGGAGCGATCGCGGGTGCCCGGTGGCAATTGCGGCTGCCGGCCCCGTGGATCAGCTTCTCCACTGCCTAGTGGGGGCAGGAGCGCGCCGCGGTGGCACTCGCTCTCCAGGACCACACGCGTGACCGACGTATGCAGGAGAGCCAGCCACAGTAAATGTGCAGCGGGTGGTCTTAAAGCAGTTAATTTTTGACACGCATTCTTGAGCCCTGATGAAGGGAGTTACTTTGGCCTAAAAAACATGCTGGCTAGTTCTTTCCTGCTGGTTGTGACTTTGCTATCAAGAATAAAGGATACATAGAATTTGAATTGATCTTTTGAAGCTTAGTTCCTTCCATTCAACTAAATTGGTTGCTAGGATGCAGGCAGCTGCCACCATCTTAGCAACCAATATGGGGTGTGAATGCATGGCCCTGAGTGGGAAGCTGTCATATTTAGTGGTGGTACTAATACTGTCACTAAATGTATGCAGAGCAAGCAGAGGTTCCCTTTGGTGGGCGAATGAACAGGCTATTTAGTTATTCTGTTCAGCAAACAGCAAAGCATGTGCTGCCCCAAACTCGAACCTCACCCCTAAGGGCTCATTCACACCAGATGCAGTTGGATGAAGTTGGATGCATTATTTAATGCATTGTAACTGCATAGACCGCTGGTTTCCAGCATGCGGCCCTTTGGTATATGATGTGCAACACTTGGACGCCAGCAGTCTGTAGTGGGAACACTGATTAGGGTAATGGTATTGATCTCTGCATGCCTTATGTAACATGTTCCAAGCTCATAAGTTGACAACCATTGGCACAGGCAGTCCAAAATCCAGGTTATCCTATGGGCACGATTAGGGTTGACACCTCACCCCTTTAACCACTTAAGCCCCGGAAGATTTTACCCCCTTCCTGACCAGGGTTTTTTTTGCGATTTTTTACTGCGTGATTTTAACAGACAATTGCGCGGTCATGCGACACTGTACCTAAACGAATTTGACGTCCTTTTTTCCCACAAACAGAGCTTTCTTTTGGTGGTATTTGATCACCTGTGCAATTTTTTGACCATGCGCTATAAACAAAAAAGGAGCGTCAATTTTGCAAAAATAATATTTTTCAAATTTTTTTATGTGAAATTCCCCCCCAAAAAATGTAAAAATCAAAATTTTTTAACATTTTCGGCCAATTTGTTTTCTGCTACATATGCTTGGTAAAAAAAATCGCAAAAAGCGTATTTTGATTGGTTTGCGCAAAAGTTATCGCGTTTACTAACAAAGGGAAAGATTTTTATCATTTTTGGTGGGTTTTTTTTTAACGAGTAATGGCGGCGATCTGCGATTTTTTTTGCCGGACTGCGACATTGCGGCGGACAGATCGGACCCTTGACTGACATTTTTGACACTTTTGGGGTAACCAGTGACATTACTGCAGTAATCAGTGCTATACATATGCACTGTTACTGCAAAAATGACACTGGCAGGGAAGGGGTTAACTGTATTGGAGAGGGAGGGGTTAAGTGTGTCCTAGGGGCGTGCTTCTAACTGTGATGGGACATGGCTACTGGTGTAAAAACAGAGATCAACGGTCCTACATAGTAGAACCGCCTGATCTCCATTTTTACACAGGGGAGAATGACAGGCGGCTTGTTTACATTAGCCGCCTGCCTTTCTCCCTTTCCGGCGAACGATCGCGAGTGACCAGCGGACATCGGGGTGTCCGCTGGTCACACGCACTGACTTGTCTGGGAACGAGCCGGGGCGGGCGCGCGCGCTCGCCCGCTATTGGCTCACAAGCCAGTGACAGGCTAGTGACGTATATATACATCACTTTGCCTGGCCGGGGCTGACCGCCACAGTATATGTACTTGCGGTGGTCGGCAACCGGTTAAAACCAAACACACATTAATTACACAGGTTCTGAGGCTAATTTAATGCATCTAAGGCACTTAGTGAGTTTAACCACTTGACATACAGAAAATTTACCCCACTTCATGACTAGGCTATTTTTTGCTAAACAGCCTTGCGTTACTTTAAAGCATAGTTCCACCCAAATTTTTAACTTTACATATTTCAGCACAGCTATGTCTTCTTAAAATGAATTGGGCTATATCTTTTTTTTTTTTTTTCTGTTCCGTTACCTTATTTTTGCCTACAGTTTGTTTCACTTCCTCCATCGGCGGCCACGGCACCGAACATCACTTCCGGCTTTGCATTGCGTCCTGGGAGATCTGTGTCATCAATCCCAGGAGGCAATGGGGCGGTGGAGAAGAGGTTTCCATAGCAAAGGGGTGGCAATCAGTGCAGGCGTGAGATAGTCCAGCATGCACAGCATACAGGAACAAGAACAAAGCTTCAGGTGCCCACACTTGAGATGGCCTCGCTCTACAAGCATTTAGAAAAGTAAGAAAATAATTACAAACAAATCCTGTGCTAGATGAAAATCAGAGAATAGTATTAATGTACATGGTGATGTATTGATATTAAAGGGGTATTTTTCATTTAAAAAATTATTTTCGGCCAGAACACCGCTTTAACTGACAATTGCGCAGTCATTGACATTACTACAGTAATCAGTGCTAAAAATATGCACTGTTACTGTAATAATGACACTGGCAGGGAAGAGGTTAACCCAGGGGTGATCAAAGGGTTAAATGTGTCCCTAGGGGGTGCTTTTTAACTGTGTGGGGGATGGACCTGCTGAGTGAACACAGAGAACTGTGTTCCTAAATAAGAGGAGCACAGGATCCCTGTGTTCATTACTAGCAGAACAACGGGCCGCCATTCTGTCTCCACGGGGAGCGACCACGGATGCCTGGCAGCAATGGTGGCCGCCGGACCAGCTGATTGGCTCCCCCTGTAGCGAATGGGCATGTGTGTGTGTGTGTGTGTGTGTGTGTGTGTGTGTGTGTGTGCAATTACGTTGTTTCGCGGGACAGAGCCAGCCTGCCACAGAATATGTTCTGCTGGCGGTCGGCAAGTGGTTAAAGAGCGCAGTGTGACCTGATGGTCATTCCCTGAGGTGAGCGGCCATGTCACCTGAAGGTGACTGGTGCTATTCATGCAAGAGTTTTTTGGTTTTTTGGCACATCTATTAACAACAGCACTTTTTGCACTTTTTTTTTAACTTTATTTGATTGGACACGGTTTAATAATTTATGTTGTGAGAATAACTCTATTGTTATCATTCTACTTGTTTTCATGTTTTTTTGTGCAAGGGGATTGGAACAAGTGCACCATTTATACACTTTTTCATATCCAATAAAAAAAATGGTAAAAATCAAATTTCTTAAAATTAGGCCAAAATGTATTCTGCTACATGTCTTTGGTAAAAAAAAAAAAAAAAAAAAAAAAAAATCCCACTAAGCGTATATATTAATTGGTCTGCGCAAAAGTTATAAGGTCTACAAACTATCAGTCAGTGTGGTTTAATATAAGAACTGTGAAAGAGTCTCACCACACAAAAACAAAAGTTTTAGATTTTAGAAAAACAGACTTTTCAAAAATGAAATTAGTCTGATTAAGTTCTGACTAACTGTTGGAGGGATTTTCCCTCCTTCCCCCTCCACGCTTGGGCACAGTATTGCTCCCCTTTGGGGGTGGCCAAGTGTGGAGTGGGCTCCGAGTCCCCACTAATAGGATGATCCTTGATGAGGACGTCTAACCCTTTATTATCTTTTTACTTTATTATCTTTTTACTTTGGTTTACTAGAGGGTGGTGTACTATGTATACGGAGTTATTCTGATCTGAAGAGTTAATTCTCCCAATATGTGCCTTACTGCCTGTGCTGTTTGCAACTTAATTTTGCTGAATGTCTGCCATATTTCTCGTTTTGCTTCTAGCTTCATACAATCCTGGTTATCACTGTACTTTTTGTACTTTCTGTATAATGCTATTTTAATTGCTGTGTACTATCGCATACCTATTCCTTGTATGTTTCGTATTTCTCATGTTATTGAAAATTCAATAAAAAACATTTATGAAAAAAAATGAAATTAGTCATAAATGAGTCCTTATCAGACTGGAACGGATTACATGGAGTCCAGGAGAAATGGGACTACTTAAAAGGTGCATTATTGAAGGCAACAGAAAATTGCATTAGACTTGTCAGTAAAAGCAAAAAAAGGAAGAGACCACTGTGGTACTCAGCAGAAGTGGCCCAAATCATTAAAAATAAAAAGCTAGCATTTTGTAATTATAAAAAAAAACCCAGAGCAATGAAGATAAGGAAATCTACAAGATTAGGCAGAAAGAGGCCAAGCAAGTTATAAGAACTTCTAAAGCGCAGGCAGAAGAAAAACTAGCCCAGTCTATGAAAAAGGGGGATAAGACATTCTTCAGATATATAAATGAAAAAAGGAAATTAAAACAAGGAATAACTAAATTAAAAACAAAGGACGGAAGGTATGTAGAAGAGAATAAAGGGCTAGCTGACTGCCTTAATGAATACTTCTGTTCAGTTTTTACAGAAGAAAAAGAAGGAGAAGGACCTTGAAAGGATGACTAATGAATCGTTTGATGCATGTGTCTTTACAGAGGAAGACGTTCTAAGATTGCTGTCTAAAGTGAAGACAAATAAGTCACAGGGTCCTGATGAGATACATCCAAAATTATTAAAAGAGCTTAGTGGTGAGCTGGCAAAAACATTAACAGATTTATTTAACCAATCATTAGTAACAGGAGTCGTCCCGGAAGATTGGAAATTGACAAATGTCGTGCCCATTCACAAGAAAGGTAGTAGGGAGGAATCGAGCAACTATAGACCAGTGAGTCTGACATCAATAGTAGGCAAATTAATGGAAACCCTATAAAAGGATAGGATTGTGGAACATCTTAAATCCCATGGATTGCAAGATGAAAAACAACATGGGTTTACTTCAGGGAGATCATGTCAAACAAATCTTATAGATTTTTTGACTGGGTGACTAAAATAATAGACGGTGGAGGTGCAGTAGACATTGCATATCTAGATTTTAGTAAGGCTTTTGACACTGTCCCACATAGAAGACTTATCAATAAACTGCAGTCATTGAGCATGGACTCCCATATTGTTGAGTGGATTAGGCAGTGGCTGAGTGACAGACAACAGAGGGTTGTAGTCAATGGAGAACATTCAGAACAAGGTCATGTTACCAGTGGGGTACCTCAGGGATCTGTACTGGGACCAATTTTGTTTAATATCTTCATAAGTGATATTACAAAAGGCCTCGATGGTAAGGTTTGTCTTTTTGCTGATGACACAAAGATATGTAACAGGGTTGATGTTCCTGGAGGGAAACGCCAAATGGAAAAGGATTTAGGAAAACTAGAAGAATGGTCAGAACTCTGGCAACTGAAATTTAATGTGGATAAGTGCAAGTGTTAGGGTGCTGGTGGTAACCTGGCGACAGAGATAGGCCCCGATGTCCGCTAGAGGGCGGAGCTTGGACGGGACCCCCAAGGTAAGTGACGCAGGCTAGCCTGAGGTGCGGAGTCTAAGTATCCACCGGTTTTCGCCAGAGCCTCTAGTGGTGAGGATGGAGTTTGCTGCGTGTGGATACCAGGTCGCGGTCCTCAGGGTCGCCCCACCAAGGGTGAACCGATCAAGGTCCGAAGGCGGGTAAACAGACAAGGGAGATCCGAGAGAATGGTCAAACAAGCCAGGGTCAGGACGGGCAGCAGACGAGCGGAGTCAGGAACAAGCCAAAAGGTCAACAGGAAATCAGCAGCAAACAGGTCACAGGTTCAGGAACAACGGCAGGAGCTGAAGACAAGACAGCACTGAACCTGTGTGCTGATCCAGCTTAAATAGAACTCTTTCTAGATGAGAGGGGTGGAGCCGGAATAGCCTGTGAGTCTTAACTCATCATCTGCCAGAGCCTTCCTGACAGGTTCCTAACAGCAAGATAATGCACCTGGGGCGTAAAAACCCAAGGGCAGAATATAGAATATTTGACACAGTCCTGACCTCAGTATCTGAGGAAAGGGATTTAGGAGTAATTATTTTAGAAGACTTAAAGGTGGGAAGACAATGTAATAGAGCAGCACGAAATGCCAGCAGAATGCTTGGATGTATAGGCAGAGGTATAAGCAGTAGAAAGAGAGAAGTGCTTATGCCGCTGTACAGAACACTGGTGAGACCTCACTTGGAGTATTGTGCGCAGTACTGGAGGCCATATCTCCAGAAGGATATAGATACTCTAGAGACAGTTCAGAGAAGAGCTACTAAATTAGTACATGGTTTGCAGGAAAAAACTTACCAGGAAAGGTTAAAGGACCTTAACATGTATAGCTTGGAAGAAAGAAGAGACAGAGGGGATATGATAGAAACTTTTAAATACATAAAGGGAATCAACTCGGGAAAGGAGGAGAGCATATTTAAAAGAAGAAAAACTACCACAAGAGGACACAGTTTTAAATTAGAGGGGCAAAGGTTTAAAAGTAATATGAGGAAGTATTACTTTACTGAGAGAGTAGTGGATGCATGGAATAACCTTCCTGCAGAAGTGGTAGCTGCAAATACAGTGAAGGAGTTTAAGCATGCATGGGATAGGCATAAGGCTATCCTTTATATAAGATAGGGCCAGGGACTATTCATAGGATTCAGATATATTGGGCAAACTAGATGGGCCAAATGGTTCTTATCTGCCGACACATTCTATGTTTCTATGGGATACAGTATATAATGGCATTTTTATTTATTTAGTTTTCTTTTTTTTTTTTTACTAGTAATGCTGGCGATCAGCGACTAATAGCGGGACAGAGTTATGGACATTTGGACACTAACTGACACTTTTGACAGTACAGTGACAGTGCATATTTTTAGCACTTTGTTTTTCTAGCCCCCATCCTGGCAGGCCATGTTTGGACGGTTCTGTTTGCCCGTTATTCCATTGCCTTGTTTTGCCCTGCTGGCCCATTTTGGATCCTTTACCCACAGCTCCCGGGTCAGATGTCTCCAGTGACTGCCGGTGGGACTTTGGCATGCAACATCCTGCATCTTTCTGAGTATGGATCCCTCAGTCTGATTCCCACATTTCAATTTACCTGATACATTTCCATGTTCATTACTATGTTATATTTTTTAACTTTATAGATTATGTCTATGCATCAACCCCTGAAGAGTGAGACTGAACTGATGAAACGCGTTGGGTCATCATAGATGCTACAATAAATTTATAATGGACTATGTGATGTCATTACTGTATGTAACCATATAATGGATTTGTATATTTGGGCCAACTGTTTGGCAATATGACACCTTTTCCCAGTTCTATTGCTGGTATATACTCAGTAAACCTGTACTATGTTTTTATTACTTGCTGTGTGGTGCTTCATCTAAAGCCCCAATGGGAAAAACTCTGCATTTGTATGTCACTGTACTAATGACACTGGCAGGGATGGGGTTAAACATCTAGGGCAATCAAAATGTTAAATGTGTGCCTAGCCTGTGTTTATGTGCACTTTGTGTGCTGCTTTTACTAGGGGAAGTGATAGATTTTATTCCCTGCTTTGCGGAGAAAGAAAATTGACTACTTCCTGGCTGACAGGGCAAGGTTTACAGAGGCAGAGCTCCATCCTGTGTAAATTCATGAGGATTGCCAGGTGGTGGCGGTAATCCATTGGCCAGCATGCGGTGATCGACATCTGCTGTGTTTAATCACAGCACAGAAGGGTCACCGGCGCCCCCTACATGAAAGTGTTGCATTATGTACTAGGCATGTAATCTGGTGCAGCCAAGCTGCCTTGCCGCTGTATATCTACGTTATACGGTCTGCAAGCAGTTAAAGCGGTAGTATACTCCGCTTTTTAATTTTTGAATACAGGTAAGCCTATAATAAGGTTTACCTGTAGTTAAAATTAATATCTCCTAAGCCTGCACGGTTTAGGAGATATTCGCCCTGCATGCAGCCGCTGACACCAGCGACACATGCGCTCTGAAGGTCCGGCCTATCTTGCCAGACCTTCAGAGCTCCGCGCCAGAAAGTGAACTCCCACGCGCATGCGTGGGAGTGACGTCATCACAGCTCCGACCACTCACAGTGCCGGAGCCGCCAAACCCGGAAGAGACCCTGAGGGAACATGTCAGCTCCATCAGCGGTGTCCAGGCAACTGTGTGGGGGCTTCGTTCTAAGGTCAGTATTTCATAATGTGCTAGTATGCAATGCATACTAGCACATTATGCCATTGTCCTGCAGGGTTTTTTTTTTTTACACAGGGGATACAACCAATTTAATTACCACCTTATTCAGCCACAGAACCTGTGTAATTAATATGTGTTTGGTTTTAATGGGATGAGGTAGCAACCCCAGGCACGATTCATACCATTACATTGCAGAGCAGTGCTGCATAATTCTGCACCCCAAACCTGTAAAAATGTGCGCAAGTACATGTAAATGCGTGCAACGCACCACGGCACATAAAAGCCCAAAGAAAGAAGGAAATGACCTCACCGGACAAATGTGGATGGAAAAACATGCATCAACTGCATGTAAATGCACATAAAAATGTGAATCAAATGCACAGTAGACAAGCAGCTGCTGCTGTGAATGGGCCCCAACCCTCCCCTCTCTGGGATAGCTTTTTGTGCTGTGACTGCTGCACCCATCTGGGTGGATCCGGTGTGTTTCATCCACGTTTCATTGAGATTTATTAATAACTCACCCAGTTTTTATTAGATATACTGATCTGGACTAGCCAAGCCCTCCAGCTTTTATTGTATCCTTTGGTTACTTTCATTTTTGGTACACAGTGCAGAAAATTTGACCTTTAAAGTAAAAGCCTTATTAAGAAACGTATATTTGCCATTTCCAGGACTAAATTTTGCGCATAATTCAGCTTTTGCTTGACATAAGAGCTTCTAGCAACGTGCTCTCTGCCTACAGACCCGGCTCTCTACCACCCATATACAACCCATACAGATTAGAGTGAATGTAACAATAAATTATTTTATAGTTTAAATAGTCTAAAGGTCAAAACGTTTCACTGCAACATTTGGGCTACTTGTTGGCTCCAGACAAAATGCATCTTACCAATTCTTAGATGTGGTGGCTGCTTTCATTTTCTTTTTTAGGCTTTCATTCCTCTATTTTGGTGATCCAGCCAATGAGTCTGTTGTTTTTCAAAAGAACAAGCTCTCCTGCAGAATGTATCAGTTTACAGGGATGAGACAAACCCTTTAACATTGACAGGGGTGCTTACAATGATCAGTTTTTATTTATTTATGTAAAACCTTTATCCCAAAAAGAAAAAGGAAACTGTTTGCTGTAGAGTATTAGCAGGAACTGGGCTTTGATTTGTAAGTGTATTTAAATCTGCTATTACATCTAACACTACTGCCCCCCCCAGAGAAAGCAAAAATTTGCAGCGCTGTTGGATTGTGTTATAAAGTGCAATAGTGCTTATGCATATAAATATATGCTAGCCAAGAATAAAGTGCATAAACTATGTACAAAATCGCATAATAACAGTGCTAAAATGTGCAAATTCGCATAACAGTGCTAAAATGTGCAACTTTTAAAGTATCTAAGTACTTCAATACATAAAGTGCAAAGTTGTATATGGACCACAAGATAAAAAACGGCATTTGCAGTAGACCCAACGCGTTTCGTCTAAGTAGACATCATCTGGGCTGTCCCCCCCAGACTGACAATGCTGCTGTCCAAAGGTGCCCCCTGTTCTTCTTCCTCCAGAGTAGAGGCACTCTAATACAGGAGGTGTGTTACTGGTCAGATCACCAGGTGAAATCGGGGGGCGGGGGGGAGACAGAAAAAAAAATGAATGCAGCCACCACATCTAATGATTATTAAGCTGTGATCTATTACATTATTGGTTTTGGGTTTAATACTGCTTTAATATTTTCAAATGTTCAGCTTTCATATAAAAAGTACTTTGTGGCCCTGTCATGATAGACACTTCTTGTTCAAGGGTTATAATTTCTTGTACTTGTCTCCCAATTGTGCTCCTGTGCTGTCATCTTGTCATGCAGGGTTTCAGCGGAAACTACAAGTGGTTGTTTAACTGCTTCCCGCCTGCCGTATTGTCAAATGATGGGTGGGTGGAAGGACTCTTGTTCTGAGAGAACGTCATATGACATCCTACCACTTTCGTCGCTCTTGCGCACCCTGGGGGGTGTGCGCGGTGCGCAGATCCTTGGTGCACTTTGGCCCTGGGACACAGAGCACCACTGATCCCGCTAAAGAGCCAATGACAAGGCTCTTTACCCATTTGATCAGCATGTATGATCACATGTAAACAAGGAAATGCCTGTTATCGGCATTCCTCTCCTCACGCTGACAGTGCGTGAGAAAAGGAGAGCCAGACACAGCGGCATTTCCTTACAGGGGAGATCTGCACAGGTAATCTTGGCACTGATCATCTCCATTAGTGCCCAGCATGGATGGCAATCAGTGATGTCAATCAGTGCCAATCAGTGCTCATCAGGGATGCCCATCAGTGCCCATTAGTGATGTCAATCAGTGCCCATTAGTGATGTCAATCAGTGCTCATCAGGAATGCCAATCAGTGCTCATCAGGGATGCCCATCAGTGTCCATCAGTGAAGCTAATCAGTGCCCATCAGTAATGCCAATCAGTGCCCATTAGTGATGTCAATCAGTGCTAATTAGGGATGCCCGTCAGTGCCCATCAGTGATGCCAATCAGTGTCCATTAGTGATGTCAATCAGTGCCCACTAGTGATGTCAGTCAGTGCTCATCCGTGATGCCAATCAGTGCCCATCAGTGATGCCTGTCAGTGCCCATCATGTCACAATTTACACCTACAGAATACATTTTCACAAATTCTCCACCTTTTATCAAAAAAAACGCCAATCTGCAGCAGGTCCAGGATGACACGGAGTACTTAGGGGATATCTGTGCTGAATATTGTTTTATTCTATTTTTTTGTGTTTTTTTTATATTTTCTATATTGTAATTCTTGACTGGAGATCTGCTTTAATTTTTATTAAATACAGATCTGATAATACTAAGGCTGGAGGCAGCTGTCAGTATGTTTTACAAATCCTACAAGCTCCACAGATGGAATTTTCAACTTGTTATGTAAGAATTGGAATCTCTGACAGATTCACAGATACATACAGATTCAGATACATAGAGTAATTGGAGGTAATGTGCAACATGAGATTTCTTTCTACAGATCTTGATTTGGTGTGGATGCTGAATGGTAAATCTGGTTTATTC
The DNA here is from genome assembly GCF_965119305.1 of Pelophylax lessonae. NCBI lineage: Eukaryota > Metazoa > Chordata > Amphibia > Anura > Ranidae > Pelophylax > Pelophylax lessonae. The sequence goes on from NC_138776.1 coordinate 40,952,116, forward strand.
TAGAGAATAATAAACATCTAGTGCCATGAAGGTGATTCTCTGTCTCCTTCTCTTTCTTATTTTCCTTCTCTTTCGTTTCTTTCTTCTCCTCTTCTCTTTCTTCTCTTCTCGTTCTCTTTCTTCTCCTTCTATCCCTTCTTTTTTTTTCTTTCTCTTACTTCTCTCCCTTCTCCTTCTCTTTCATCTCCTTCTCTTTCTTCTCCTTCTCTTTCTTCTCCTTCTTTTTTCACTTTCTTCTCCTTCTCCTACTTTTTCTTATACTTCTTCTCCTTCTTTTTCTTCTCTTCCTTCTCCTTCTCTTTTTTTCTCATCTTTCTACTCCTTCTCTTTCTTCTCTTCATTCCCCTTCTTCTCCTTCTGTTTCTTCTCTTCATTCTCCTTTTTTTCCTTCTTCTTCTCTTTTTTCTCCTTTTCCTTCTCTTTCTTCTCCTTCTTCTCATCTCTCCCTTCTCCTTCTCTTCCTTCTCCTTTTCCTCCTTCTCTTTCTTCTCCCTCTCCTTCTATTCATCCTCCTCCTCCCTATCCTCCCTATCTCTCTCTCTCTCTCTCTCTTTCTCTTCTCCCCTTTCTCTTCCATGTATTTGCTTTTCATTTGCCTTCTATTCTTCTACACCTTTTCTCGAATGTTTTCCTTTTCTCCTTTCTTCACTTCTTTTTTTCTTTGTCTACTTTTTTCCCCTCTACTTCTCCTTTTTTCTCTTCTCTTCTTCTTTTCTACTCATTTTCTCTTCTCATCATTTTTCTCTTTTCTCATTCTTTTTTTTTTCTCTCATTCTCTTTTCCCTGCTGTTCTTCTTCTGGTACAGAAGATGCAGAGGCTGTGGGCATGGTACAGGAGATGCAGAAGCTATGGGCATGGTACAGGAGATGCAGAGGCTGTGGGCATGGTACAGGAGAGGCAGAACCTGGGGGCATGGTACAGGAGATGCAGGGGCTGCAGGGGGGTCTTACTTACTGACAGGGGACTTTCCGGCCTGCCAGGAAATTTCTGTTTAGTGCAAATACTCTCTTAAATGGCCCCAACAATAGCCGGCAGAAGAACATCTCAAAAGACTGCCCCTCCTGTAATATTTATTCTGCAAGCCCCATGTGTCCCCTCCTCTACCATCCTCCTTTTCTTTTGGAAAGTACATACCCAGTGGGTCTAGGATAAGCATTGCTGGCATAAATGCACTCTGGCTGTGTAGTTCCAGCACTCGGTAGATTAACCTTTACTGCTCATCGCTGCACTAGAGGTGGCCTTGCTACTGTTTATGCTGATCTAGATGCCAAATCTTATTCTTAGTCCTTTTTTTTTTAAAAACACATTGTATGCTAAATATTTTTATTACCATTGTTAATCAATTTTATGCTTACCTAGCTACCAACCATATTAGGTGACAATATATTGCCTTTTCTACCTATTTTGGTGCCTGTTTTCTTTAAATTAGCACTACTATTGGATGCTAAGTATTACTTCCAGTGATTTCCTGTGATATTGTACATTTGTACACTCAACCTGGTGTGAAAGAAGGGCTGAGGTTCTTGAGCGGTCGAGGCAAAGTACAGAGGACCCATCCTATCAAGCGGCTCCTATGAGGGTAGCGCTATATCTAGATGGGCAGATAAATTTCATAACTGTTCAAAATTGCATGTACAGTAAATTTGTTGTGTGCAAATTGGGCAAAATTTAATTCTATATTCTTTACAGATCAAATATTACATTTGCCTACAGGCCTATAGTAAAAATACGTCATTTGTCTGACGTTAAATACAGTCCCTTTACAGTACAGCTCTGACTGGCGGAGGAAGAGGCAGCACAAGGAGCCAGTCACTTGTACTGCAATATAAGAAGTATGCTGATAGGGGGAGAGAGCATAGTGACACATAAATTAAAATGCATTTTTTTGGGAAAAAAATGCATTTACTTTAACCTATAAGCACTTAAATTTGACTTGGTACAAGTCCCCTCTACAGATGAGCTCAGACTGGGAGAGCAAGGCACAGCACCAGGAGCCAGGCAGTTGTGCTGCAGTACTTAAGTGCCAACAATACAGTGACAGAGAGATGAGCTTATCAGTCTGCTGCTTCTCCCTTCACCATCAAATCACAATCTGAGGAAGGAAAATACCTTTAAGTATTGCGGGTCTCCAGGTCTGTGCTGTTTAGCAGAGCTGCGCAATTCTCAGAACTGAATTGACAGAAACACAAGTCCTTTTGTCAAGTGAAACAGCTTTCCTTTGTGAATTTCAGCTGTGTGCTTGGAGCTTTAAATTTGGATTGGGGGAAAAAGATAATGTGCACATAGATGAAAAATAACAATTATAAGAAAAATTAAAGTATGTTCATGAAAAGGTTAAATCTGTAATTCTGTGTGTTGGCTTGACCTGCCCCTGTTAGTTGAAGTGTTGCCGACCTTCGAACAAATACATAATTGGTTGTCTCTATCTTCTTTTCTTAGTTTATGATGTTTTAGGTACAATTGCAATCTATCTGACCAGACACAACATCTCAAAAAATAAGCAGGTCAGTCTGCTCGGGGCATTTAACCATAAAGTGTGGCAGAGAGGATTGCTGTAACCAGACTCCAAATTTCTGCATTTAAAGGAAAGGTTTACTATGCCTGTTCACGTGGCTATAGGAGGTGATGTGGATCAGACATGTTATTTATTTCATTGTTTCATTATTGGTTATTTAATGTATTTATTTCATGATTATTAATGTTTATTTATTCATTGTATTAATAAAATATTTATTGAAACATGTATTTATGTATATATATATATATATATTTAAATAACTGTTTATTTAAAGAAAAATTACATAAAGAATAATTAGAAGAAACAATAGAGATAGACATACCATAGGTACCACAAATCACCACAACATGAGAATGTGCAGGAGATATTAATACAACGTAGCAACATGGTACATTAGAGGGATGAAATGTTGTTAGTTAATGTATTTATTTCATGATTATTTCTTTCATTACACATTTTGTATTAATGTTTATTTATTTATTGAATTAATAAATCATTTATTAAAACATGTATTTATATATTTTTTTAATAACTGTTTATTTAAAGAAAAATTACATAAAGAATAATTAGAAGAAAAAATCGAGATAGACATACCATAGGTACCACAAATCACCACAGCATGAGAATGTACAGGTGACCAAACAAAAAGTAGCAAATAAACAGCTTCCCATGTTAAAGACAGTAACTGGGGTGACCCAGTAACTCCAGCGCAGGCCAGCCTATATAAGAACATGCAATACTACAAGTAAAAAAAAAAAAAGAAAAAAAAAAAAAAAGAGATGATGCGTGATATTAATACAATGTGGCAACATGGTACATAAGAGGGAGGAAATGTAGCAAGAGCAAGTGGGATAGACAAAAGAAACGGGGTACCAGACCCCATATAGAGAAGAAAAAGAAGCCACTCAGTGTGCCATAGTGCAAGATGATGATTTTTTTTTATATTTTAATTCAATTAGTAAAATAAACAAATAATAAAATAAATACATACATACATGTATTTATTTATTTATTTAAATGTAAATGTTATTATTTATTTATGTATTTATTTATTTAATGATTTAATTATTCATTACATTTTTTATTTAAACATGTGTGTATTTAATGTTTTAAATGTAATAATTTATTTATGCATTGAATTATTTATTTATTATCTATTCATACTGTATATTTTAAAAAAACAATTATTTATTTATTTATTTAATTTATTTATTATTTTGTTATTTATTCATTTATTTAAACATGTATTTTATTTATTTTTAATTATTTGTGTAAATATATATTTAATATTTATTTACTCTTTATATTTTTAAAGTAATTATTTAGTTATGTATTTTTTTATTTATTTAATAACTTATTTCATCATTTCGTTAATTTATTTATTTAAGCATTTATTTAAACATATATTTATTTATTCTTTAACTTAAATTTGTATTTGCAAGATATACCAGAAGGTAGGCGCTAGGTACTTACTATACACAATCAATTTCCACAGTTGCTCGTAAGACACATAATTACATCTATATTATCAAATGGCCAGCTTTATACAAGTATATATATATATGATGTAACAAATCGATAATGATAGTCCCAATCTACCTTGCAATCCACTCTGTAAAAAGAGTTGGGCTGAACACCCCCATTTCGGTTCATGCCAGAATTCTCGAGCATTTCAAAAGTATGGACCCAAACTCCAAACCCTAATAAAGTCTATGAGACCGGAACTTGAAAAATCAAAAGTGCCCGTTTGGAAGGCTTATATGCAAGTTATTGCCATAAAAAGGGTATGGGGGCCCTCGGGGACATGTATCAATGCAAACATTCTTTTTTAAAAGGGATTGTTTTAAAGGAGCAGTGATTTTAATGATGTTTACAGTGAAACAATAAAAATGAACAATTCCTTTAAATATAGTGCCTGGGGTTCCCCTAGTCTTCCTGTAAAGTGGTGCATCTGTACTGTGTATAGAGCCTGCTGCAGCAAAACTGAAATATATAAAGAAAAAAAAATGACCTTTCAATTGATTTTCCCTGCAAGCTTTTTTTATTTTATAAACAATGGCTTGGAGAGCCATTCTGTATGATGAGGCCACAATTTAGTGCTCTCGGATAAGATTTCGATTTTTTGGATAAATTCTGGTGTCTCTTTGGCAGACTTTGGATGTAAATAACAAATTTTGCACCACAGTGAACAAGCTTTACTGTATGTGAAGAAGCCAAATTAAAGATTAACAATTTTTTTTTAGAAAACGTCTGGTGTTTTTTTTTTACAGACTTTGGATAGAAGTAGTAGGTCTGGAAAATTTGGGCTTTAGGTGTTGGTGGTGCCTTCACACCATAACCTTATAGAGGCACTCTTCATGAAAGCAAGAATTAGCCTTGCTGTAAAAAATTTAAATTATATGCACCTGTCAAACAGGTGTGGAAAAGTTGGTCCTTGGATGTTAATTGTGCCCATGTAACCTATACCAAAAAAATGAACACCCACAAAGCTAGGCAGCCTAGATAGTCCTGCAGAAATTCCACATCCCAAAAACATTTAATCAGTGACATCAGCATCAGGGGATTGATAGCTGCTGCTAATCCAAAACTGATTCATTTTTGACAAATGTCAGTCGGTCAACAGGGTCTGTGGACAGACATGCTCTTTTATCTGTCACAAAACCTCTGGTAGCATTGAATGCCTGTTCATAAAGCATGATGGATTCAGTGCAGCCCAGCAGCTCAATTGCATTCTGGGCAAATTCTGGCCAGGGGTCTATTCTCATGACCTAGTAACCTAGTTGATCGTCTACTGGGAAGCTCTCTGTGTCTTTTTTCACCCCTAGATAATCTTGCACCATATGATGCAAATTTTGCCGATAGGATGTTGAAGCTGACAGCCCTGGGTGTCAAGGGTTGAAACATTTTCTAAATGCATTACTTAGGAGGCCCCCTTCTCCTCCTTTGACCAACAGAAGCAGCAAAAATACCTTTGCCATGAGACTGTAACCTACAAGAGTCTGGAAAGGCATTACATAAACTCTTCTTAAAGGTGTCTTCAAGATATTTCATCGTGTGCTCCCACTGCAAGAGATGGATGAGTTTCTGAGACTTTCCCCTTGTAACGGTGGTTTAAGGAGGGTTGCCAACCAATAGTGATAATTCTCCTTGATGCAAAGAATTCTCAGGTCTTTTTGCAGACTTTGAAGAATCAGGTAGCCCATGCACTGCAAGTTTGCGGAGGCATGAGAGGTAGAGTCCTCGGGGTCACCGAGGATTACACAATCTGGAACTGCCTCCTCCCAGCCATGTACTACTCCCAAGGTTTCTTGGGAATGAAAACCATCTCTTAAGGTTTTACATATGTCTTTCTCTGCTTCTTTGCCTCCAAAACTGCCGGGAGCCTCCTCCCTCTCCTCTTGTGTGTTTTGTGGCATCGCAAGGATAGTGTCACTGATGCAAGCATTGTCACGACTCACCCTCTTTGTCGCCTCCTCAAATGGTGACAGTACGGTGCATGCATCCTTTATCAGCAGCCATTGGCATGTGGAAAAAAAGCTGGGGTGCCCTGAGCCGGTCCTTGTGCCATACTCACACAGGTACTCATTGAAAGCCCTCTGCTGCATGTGCAGCTGCTGCAGCATTGCCAACGTTAAGTTCCACCTGGTGGGCATGTCACAAATCAGGCGGTTTACGGGCAGGTGGAACTCCCACAGAATTTCAGCCAACCAAACGCCGGCTGTGTATGACCACTGGAAATGGCTACAGAATTCTCTGCCTGCCTTAGAAGATCTTGCAAACCCGGGTACCTGTTTAAGAAATGCTGCACCACCAAATTGAGGACATGTGCCAGGCATGGCACATGTGTCAACTTTCCTTATCAAAGGGCAGACAGAAGGTTAGTGCCAATGTCCCACACCACCATTCCTGGCTAAAGCTTTTATGGTGAGAAACACCTCAGGGCCTGCCCCTGCAGAGCTGAAAAAATCTCTGCTCTGGTGTGGCTCCTCTCCCCTAGACCAACTGAAGCACTGCATGGCACCTTTTAGCCTGACTTGTTAAAAGGCCCTTGATAGCTTAGGGGATACTGGTGGTTCATAGGACAATTCAGCATAGGAGGGCATGGAGGAGGAGGAGGGGATGAGCTGACAGATCTCCCATCATCACCACGAGCTGTATGGAGACGTTGCGGCAAAGAAATAATGACTGGGAACCTTCCATTGTGGTACAACACATTCTGCAATTTCACAGAAGCTGAAATGTAGCCACTGGGCATGTAGGTGGCAGTGAATGTATTTTTTTTTCCCATGCAGCAGCTGGGACAGAGAAATGTGCCTCCTATACTCTACAGCTGGTGGTGTGCTACTAGCAGATGTGTTGCAAGGACCTGTGACACCCTTTGCTATGCCATCATCCCTGTCAGTGGAGAGGTCCTGAGACACAGTGGGGGTAGACATGAAAGGTGATGAGTGAGGAGGAGAAGAATTGTGTCCCTTGTGTATGGCTTTCAGGTGCTTCTGCCAACAGGCTAAGTGGTGGGGGGTTTAATGCCTTTGCAAGCATGTGGTACCCAAATGGCTGGTGTTGCCACACTTGATCTGCTTGCGGCAGAAATTTCAAATTGCAACAGTGCGATCAGCTGTACATGTGCTAAAAAAGCCCACACAGCTGAGCTGCAGGAAGTGGGCCGGGACATAAAAGCTCCACAAATTGATGGAATAGAGTGGCTGTTCTCTATCGTTCCATGATGGCTGCCTCTGGAGGACATGCTGCCTAGTTGGGGTTGTGTCTCCCCCCTCACTTTCCTCTTCTGCTCTATCCACCACCCAAGTCATATCAGTGAACTCATCATCATCATAACTTCCATCCTCATCATCACTGGAGACAGCTTGGCAATACACTGTGGTTGGGGGAACACGGCTGCCAATTTGTTGTTTATCAGTGTTCTCCCTTCTTTATAGGCTCATGTTACTCTCTTCCTCAACCTCAGAACCAACAGCAGAATCAAGTAATGGCTGTGCATCGTCAAGAAGCAAGTGGCTGACGCTGTGTTAAAAAACTCAGCTGACTCCTCCATGCCTGATACTGCAGCTATGGCAGGAGTAGCTGTGGACAAGGAGACCGAATAAGCTGCTCTGGCAGCTGCAGTGGACTGCACTAGTGTCAGCTTGGGTCATAGAGGATAAAGAGGATGAGGATGGTTTAGTAAGCTGGTCCACCACCTCCTCTGCATGCTGTGGCTGGATAGCACAGGCAACATCACTAAACAGAGACAAAAGTGTCCTGCCTGAGGACTGACCACGTCCACCTTTGCCTGAGGACAAAGACGCTGCTTGCCCACTCATAGTGGCATGATGGGAATGTCTGCCTCTCCTTGTTGACCTCCCAGACATGATGGGGGGGGGGGGGTTATTACCCAAATTTAATAAATACTGGGAAATTTGTAATTGGATGCACCTTATTCAATAAAAATTTGCACTTTAACCACTTCTGGACCAGAAGGTTTTTACCCCCTTAATGACCAGGCCATTTTTTGAGTTATTTTAACGGACAATTGCGTGGTCATGAGACGCTGTACCCAAATAAAATTGATGTCCTTTTTTTCCCACACATAGAGCTTTCTTTTGGTGGTATTTGATCACCTGTGCAATTTTTATTTTTTGTGCTATAAACAAAAAAATAATGACATATCTGATAAATATATATTTATATTTATTTATTTTTTTTTACTTTCTGCTATATAACATTCCAAAAAAAAAAATAAATAAATAAAAATCAAAATTTTTCATCATTTTAGGCCAATTTGTATTCTGCTACATATTTTTGGTAAAAAAAAATCCCAATAAGCGTATAGTGATTGGTTTGTGCAAAAGTTATCGCGTACACAAACTAGGGGAAAGATTTATGTCATTTTTGTCTTTACTAGTAATGGCAGCAATCTGCGATTTTTAGCGGGACTGCAACATTGCGACAGACAGATCGGACCCCTAACTGACATTTTTGACATTTTTGGGGGGACCAGTGACATTACTATAGTAATCAGTGCTAAAAATCTGCACTGTTGCTGTACTAATGCCACTGGCAGGGAAGGGGTTAATCCAGGGGCGAGCAAAGGGTTAAATGTGAGCCTAGGGGGTGTTTTTTAACTGTGAGGGGGGTGGGCTTATTGGATCAACACAGAGATCTGTGTTCCTAAATAGGAGGAACACAGTAGCTCTGTGATGATAACTGATAGAACAACGGTCTGCTGTGTTTACAACTGTCTGTCTTCCCGGGGAGTGATCGCGGGTGCCCAACAGCAATCGTGGCTGCCGGTACCTCAGATCAGCTTTCCCCTGGAACGAATTGCTCGCTCCCGAGGAGCGACGTATGGGTACGGCGATTTGTGCAGCCGAGCGGTTAAATTGAGGACTGCTGCTGACAGACATGTAAAAACTATAAAAAATAAAAATATAAAAAGGGGGAACAATAGCATCGCAGTGAGAAAAACTGCGATTGACAATTTAAAAAAAAGGGAGCAGGGACGGGACAAAAAAGAAAATACAGCAACCAAAAAAAAAAGGGGGGGCCAGGTGCATTGCTTTATCCAATTAGGGCCCAAGAATGCACAGTGCAGCACGCAGTGGGCACATTGTGGGGGGCTCAGCGAACAATGTTCGGGCTGAACTTTTGCTTGGCTCAAACTGTTCGCTCATCTCTATGTGAAAAGCTGTGTGTGATGACTAATTCTTCACATTAGGTGAGTAAGTGCTTTCTCCACACACCCGGGTGAAATGTGCACTTACCAGAAATATATGGCTGACAAAGCAGCCTATGCGCTGTAAGGAAAGTACAGTGGATATAAAAAGTCTACACACCCCTCGTAAAAAGTCAGGTTTCTGTGATGGAAAATAAAATGAGACAAAAATCATTTCAGAACTTTTTCCACCTTTAATGTGACCTATAAACTGTACAACTCAACTGAACAACAAGCTGAAATCTTTTAGGTGGAGGGAAGTAAAAAAAATAAAAAAATAAAATGATATGGTTGCATAAGTATTCACACCCTTAAAACAAATACTTTGTTGAAGCACCTTTTGATTTTATTACAGCACTCAGTCTTTTTGGGTATGAGTCTATCAGCGTGACACATCTTATATGGCAACATTTGCCCACTCTTCTTTGCAAAAACACTCCAAATCTGTCAGATTGTGAGGGCATCTCCTGTGCACAGCCCTCTTCAGATCACCCCACAGATTTTCAATGGGATTCAGGTCTGGGCTCTGGCTGGGCCATTCCAAAACTTTAATCTTCTTCTGGTGAAGCCATTCCTTTGTTGATTTGGATGTATGCTTTGGGTCATTGTCATGCTGAAAGATGAAGTTCCTCTTCATGTTCAGCTTTCTAGCAGAAGCCTGAATGTTTTGTGCCAATATTGACTGGTATTGATTGGGAATTTTTGGTGCCTCAAACCAAAGAAGATTGGGATTTTTGGGCAAAAAAGTGGGAATAATCTTACATTTTAAATAAAACTATTTATTTTGAAATATGTTTTTGAAGCAATACACATATGTATGTGTGCAGGGCCTTTGGTGTGAAGAGGTGATTAAAGGTTAGAATATTGTGACAATTGTGACATGGTGACTTTAGGAATGTATTTCTCTGTGTTTTGTGCTTGAACACAAGTCTTAGGATGGAACAGAGAAAACATCCGTAATATACAACGCGTTTCGGCTTAGGTGCCTTTATCAAGGATATCACCATATCTGGAATTATAACAGAAAATTAATTAAATACACCTTCTCAGCCAAGGGAAAGGATTCCATTGGTGTGGTGTTTACAAGGATACACTTACATAGTATTTTTGCCTTATCCGTGTATGGAGACCTTTTCCTCTGGTCCTAGCTTCGCAACAAGAACTAAGGGGGCTGCTTCTAGGAGTAATGTATTTATAATTAGTATGTGGTCCAAGAACTCATATTTGCTATGTGATTTTTAATTATTTAACTCACTGAAAGTACTGGAGAGTATCAACAGCCTTGGTGGAGGATTCCTGCAGCTTGCTTATGCTCTGGTCAAAGAATTGTGTTTGAACATCTGTCATATATACAAAAAATAGTGACCATTTAAGCAGAGTGAAAGAAGTGTTTTATTTGAAAAAACAAACATCTGAAACAGCTCAAGGTAGAAGACTTCTCCCTTGCAGAAGGGGAGTTTGCTGCCTTGTGTTTGAAGAAAAAAATAAAAATATTGGCTGGTATTTGGAACTGTTTGTAATTCCTTCTACCTTGACTACAGCCCCTGCCACCACCATGCTTCACTGTGGGTATGGTGTTATTTTGGTTATGTGCAGTGTTGTTTTTGTGCTAAACATATCTTTTGGAATTATGGCCAACAAGTTCAACCTTGGTTTCATCAGACCATAACACATTTCCCTACATTCTTTTGGGAGACTTCAGATGTGTTTTTGCAAATTTTAGCTGGGCTTGGATGTTTTTCTTTGTAAGAAAAGGTTTCCATATTGCCAGATATTTCTGCAGCTTCTTTAATGTTGCTGTAGGCCTCTTGGCAGCCTCCCTGACCAGTTTTCTTCTCATCTTTTCATCAATTTTGGAGGGACGTCCAGTTCTTGGTAATGTCACTGTTGTGCCATATTTTCTCCACTTGATGATGACTGTCTTCACTGTGTTCCGTGGTATATCTAATGCCTTGGAAATTATTTTGTACCCTTCTCCTGACCTTCTAACAATGAGATCCCTCTGATGCTTTGGAACTTCTCTGCGTACCATGGCTTTTGCTGTAGGAGGCAACTAAGAAAATGTCAGGAAAGACCTACTAGAACAGCTGAACTTTATTTGGGGTTAATCAGAGGCACTTTACATGATGGCAGGTGTGTACCGACTCCTATTTAACATGAGTTTGAATGTGATTGCTTATATCTGAACACAGCTACATCCCCAGTTATAAGAGGGTGTGCACACTTATGAAACCACATTATTATTTTTATTTTTTTTATCCCTCCCCCCTAAAAGGCTTCAGTTTGTTTTTAAATTGAGTTGTACAGTTTATAGGCCATTAAAGGTGGAAAAAGTTCTGAAATTATTTATCTTTGTCTCATTTTTTTACATCACAGGAACCTGACATTTTACCAGGGGTGTGTAGACTTTTTAAAACCACTGTATCTGTATTCCTTTGTCGGTAGTATCTCCTCTCCAGCAAGATCCTGTTATGTCTTAAGCCCCATACACACGCACCGATTGTCGGCCGATCGTTCGGCCGTCTTTTGTCCGGTGCTGTCATGTTGGTTGAAAAGTGCTAAAGACTGCACACGAATTTTGTCGGCCAACAACAACCGACTGCAGAAGTGATGTCATGTGATGGTTAACTTTCCGTGTGTTTTTTCTTCTCTGAGCATGCCCAGTCTTGCTAAACTGCTTTTTGTCGGCCGAAATCTGTACTGACTGACGAACAATCGGCCGTTCTTTGTTGGCCTACAAAAATTTTATAGCCTGCACACCAGATTTTGTTCGGCCGAAAAGTCGCAGTCGGTTGTCGGAAGCATCATACTAACAAGCCGACAATCGGCCGATCGGACGTTGGCCGAATATTTACGGCCGACAATCGGTACGTGTGTGCGGGCCTTTAGTCTGGAAATCATTTTATATGCACTCTCATACCATCATGTTTTAAATGAAATATCCAGGAAATAAACCATTGTGAGGTCTGTTTATTAAAATGAGGTGCAAACATAGGATATACAATCGGCTATTCACATTTCTCAGGTGTCTGTGAAACACAAGCACACACAGCTCACATAAGAGGTACCAATCGTGCTGCCGCTCATGGCCACAGAGCCGGCGTGAGTTCCAAAGAACCCCTAATGGCATAGGGATGCATGTGACTCCCAGCGCGAGCACTATGGTGGTGAAGGCATCCAGTGTGTCCCCGCACCCAATACATCCAACTGTACAAAAAAAGTGGCATTCACCACGTCATGTGCGTCACTGTGGCTTTAAGGAGGGGTGGGCTGCCTCCAGGCATGTCTGCCCTTAATGTATCCATTCTTATATGTGCTCCTACTATGGAGGTTCTGGAAATACAGAGCTAGGACCACAGTACATACAGAGGTCCCCGGCGTGGGCACTGGGGCTTACGCATAAACTTGCAAATGTGTGCAAACAAAACCCTCTACTTTTAGAGTAAACTGTTAGATAGGACAATTTGGTTGTTTTGCAAGCTTGCTGGTAAGTGTGCTGGGAACGAAATTTGTTTTATTTCAATTAGTTATTTACATAAATTTGTTTTCAGAATTTGTTTTGTTTTTTTGCAAATTCAAATCAATTAAAATCTTTCAAATCTTATAGAATTCTATTCAAATTGCTATCGAATTGAATTTCATTCTAAATCAAATTTATTCTATTCAAATTTTTGAAGATGGTTATATTCTTTCTATTCCACTCTATTCTATTGTTTTTTCTATTCTATTTTTTTATTTTCTATTCTGTTCTTTTTTATTATATTATATCCTATTCTTTTCTATTCAATTCTATTTGAATTTGAATTTATTAATTTCCAAATTCAAAAGTATTCTATTCAAAATTTGAATTTCGCAAAACGGTTATGTTGTTATATTTTTTCTACTTATTTTCTATTGTTCTATTCTTTTTTATTCTATTATTTTAATTGCTATTCTATTCTTTTTTACTCTTCTCAAATTCAAAATTTTGTTCTACTTGAAACGTAATTTTCAGAAGATGGTTATATTCTTTCTATTTTATTTTATTATATTCTATTTTTTTTATTCTATTTTATTCCTTTATTTTCCATTCTATTTTATTCTGTTCTTTGATTCTCTATTCTATTTTATTTTTTTCTGTTTTTCTCTACTCTTTTTTTTTTCTATTCTGTCCTTTTTTTTATATTCTATTTTTTTTCTATTCTTTTATTTTCTATTCTGTTCTGCTTTATTCAATTCTATTCTATTCTTTTTTTTTTGTTATATTATATTATATTATTTTCTATTCTATTTTATTCTCTTTGGAAATTCGAATTTGATTAAAAAAAATATTCAAATTTGTTTCAAAAAGTATTCAAATTTGATTTGAAAACAATTTCAAAATTAGAATTTTTCAAAAGGGTTATGTTGTTCAACTCTTTCTACTTTATTCTACTATTTTCTATTGTTTATTCTATTCTTTTTTTTTCTATTATTTTAATTTCTATTCTATTTATTTCAAATTCAAATCTTTTTCTACTCAAAATGTGATTTTCAGAAGATGGTTATATTCTTTCTATTTTATTCTATTCTATTTTTTCTATTTTCTATTCTGTTTTACTCTACTCTTTTTTTTTATTATTCTTTTATTTGGAATTCTGTTCTGCTGCACTCAGTTCTATTCTATTCTTTTATTTTCTATTCTATTCTTTTCTATTCTGTTCCTTTATTTTCTATTCTATTTTATTCTCTTTGGAAATTGGAATTTGATTAGAAAACTTTTAAAATTTGATTCAAAAACTATTCGAATTAGAATTTTGTCCGAAATTTTGATTTATTATTTTGGATTTGTTTAAATTCATTACTATTGTAATTCCAAAATTTGGATGTTTTGTTTTTTTTAACTAAAACTTTGTCTTAATTTCAATTCGGAACTAAACGAATCGCACATGTCTATCGTTTGTTGCATGTTGAAAAACAAGCAGTGGACTGGCTCCCAATCAGCGATCTCAGCCAATGGCAAAGATCGCTGACCAGAGTGTTCTGGCGTAAGGGGGGGGGGGGGGGCGTTACCCTGTCAGAACACAATACCTCAATGGGGGAGATCGCTGGGTTGAACGAAAAAAAGCTAGTAGCGTGTACCCGGCTTTAGACCGGACCTTAGTTTGCAGAGGTGCCTTGGTAGTTTGGCTTTACACAAATATGCAAGTGAATGCAATAAAGACCTCTGTTTTCTGATGCAAATTTTTGAAACCATTTTGATTATTTTGTATTGTATTATTTTGTATTGTATTGTTCTGTGAAGTGCTCTGCCCGTGTGTACCTAGGTGTATATTGATCTGCCATTTTTATTTTGTTTTCAAATATTGTTCTTATTTCATGAGCTCCTATTCTTTTTTTTTGTCTGGGTATCAAAGCAAAACATTAGTCCAGGCTCGGATCCAAGATTTATGTTTCATAACCTGTCTCGCAGGCATATAAACACATCCTTCCCCTCCCCTCCACCAACCTGAATGTCATGATATTGCTCTGCGCTGGTTTGTGCATCCAGCTGAACGGAAACCTGTTTTCTCAAATGTCATAAATGCTCATCCACCTTCCCTAAACTGGCAGGACATGTAAGATAAGCGCAAATTGCTTATTTCATGGTCAGCTCTAGTGTAATGAACACTTTTATTCTGCAGAAGTGTAAATGGTTCCAGATCGCTGGAGCGGGCGGCCGATGGAAAAGATGAAAGGGGACGCTGATAAATATCCCCATGCATTGAGGCTCGCGGGAAGTGCAATATATGTAGATGTTCAGTCTTGGGAAATCCCAGCGGGGAGCGGAAGGGAGCACACAATGTTCCTTATTGGCTGATGCGGCTTGTCAGAATCTGTTTAACTTTTAACACGCGTGTTGTGACCCTTTTCCTTCCACGGCGCGCTTATAAATCACAAAATAAAATGAATAGGAAACACGAGGCTGGAAATAGAGGATTTTTATTATGAAATGTTGTAGATGGAGGGACAATGAAGACTGGAAATGAAAGCAATACAAATACAGTACATGAGTACAAGGCTTCCGCCTTCTCTACTAATTACTTTTTGTAATTAGACAAAGCATTTTTATTTCTTTTAACACAAGTTTTATGGTACTGACACTGATAACTTGATGGGTTCAGTTCTTCAATATCAGAAAATAATTTTCACAGTTAGTATTGTCATTAGGGATGCACCGATACCAGTATCGGTATCGGGGCCGAGACCAGGCATTTGAGCAAGAATTGGTACTCACCCAGATGCTCCCGATACCAAAATCGATACTTTATGGTGCTGAAAACTGAACAGACTGATGATATTAGGTAAGTAGATCACAAGCCCATGCAGGGAGATGGTAGTGTGCCATTGAGGCACTGTGACTCAGTGGTCCTCAACCCTGGTCCTCGGGGGCCCACTAACAGGCCAGATTTTAGGGGAGATGCAGACTAAAATACTGCAATCACTGACCAGCAAATGAGATCACCTGTGATGTAATTTAGTTATCTTGCAAACCTGGCCTGTTAGTGGGCCCCGAGGACCGGAGTTGAGGACCACTGCTGTGACTCACATGTTCCATAGTTGGCTCATACATGAAGAAATTGGTCGCACACCACCAAATGATTGGAAGAAGAAGAAGTTCTTTATTCACATATAGGGTGCAAGGTACAGCAGGGTAGGATAGGGTAGACACGTTTCACACAAATTCCACGTGCTTGTTCACTTCCATAGTTGACTCTGCTGAGCCTGGTGGAGTGAATGGCTGCCTCCAACCAAGGAGCTCCTGGGGGCTGGCGGTGAGCTCATGAGTTCCGGATCATTTTGCTCTCCCTCGGTTGCCCGCATGGTACTGTCTCCATAGTGGAGCACTTACGCCCGCTCCTGGCACTTCCCCCGGGCCAGCAGGTGACGAGTCCTGACCACAGCTGCCATTGCTGGCTCCATCCACTGATCTGGCATCCATTGGGCTTGCTGGGGGTTATTATTGGGTAAACTGGCACTAGTGCTGCAGGTTAATATTGAGCAAATTGGCACTCATGCTCAGGGTGATTATTGAGTACACTGGCACCAATGTTGAGTTTTTTTTTAACAGATTAACTCCTTGGGCATGTGGTGGGAGGGGTTTGTGATTGTGGGGCGAAACGGGTTATTATTGGGTAAACTGACACTAGTGCTGGGGGTTATTATTGGGTAAACTGGCACTAGGGATGGGGGGTTATTATTGGGTAAACTGGCACTAGGGCTGGGGGTTGTTGTTGGGTAAACTGGAACTAGAGCTGGGGGCTATTATCGGGTAAACTGACACTAAAGCTGGGGGCTATGATTGGGTAAACTGACACTAAAGCTGGGATTTATGATTGGGTAAACTGTCACCAGTGCTGAGGGTTATTTTTGGATAAACTGGCACTAGCGCTGGGGGTTGTTATTGGGTAAACTGGCACCAATGCTGGGGGTTATTATTGGGTAAACTGGCAGCAGAGCTGGGGGTTACTATTAGGTAAACTGGCAGTAGCACTGGGGGTTTTTATTGGGTAAGCTGGCACTAGAGCTGGGGGTTATTATTGGGTAAGCTGGCACTAGCGCTGGGACTTATTATTGGGTAAACTGGCTTTAGCACTGGGGGTTATTATTTGGTAAACTGGAACTGGTGCTGGGAGTTATTATTGGGTAAACTGACACTAATGCTTGGGGTTATTATTGGGTAAACTGGCACCAATGCTGGGGGCTATTATTGGTTAAACTGGCACTAGTGCGGGGGTTATTATTAAGTAAAGTGGCACTAGTGCTCAGGATTATTATTAAGTACACTTGCACCCATGCTGGGGTTTTTTTTACAGATTATCTCCTTGAAGGGTGTGGAGGAAGGGGGTTGTGATTGTGGGGTGAAAGAGTTTAATTAACACTTACAATGGCCCATAGTGCAACTCAATACTGCTGCATTACTGGCCAGTGGCAAGGGGAAAATTAACCCCTAATGTGCTGCATAAGTGGCAGTGGCCGTTGGCAGTGATTATAAACTGCTAGGTTTAATATACTTTAACCGCTTACCATCAGTGAGGAGCTGGGAGGTGGGCTTTATTCCATGCTGTCATATATATGCCTCTACAGTCTGTTCTGGAAACGCTGTGACCGTGCTGCCAATGTTAGCTCCTGGGCACACAGTGACAAACAGGAACTGGCAGAATGGACTCCTGATCATGTGATCTTTGTGTGATCACTATGATAACATGATTGGGAAGTCCATGTAATGCCTCTGCCCATTAAAAGAGCCATTGAAAGCCAATGGTAAGGGGTTTAAGTCAATATAGAGTTCTAAAGAGTTTTACAGTTAGAGGCTGAGTTCATAATAAGAGGCTATACAGGGCCTCCAAACATTGATTAAATCAATATCCATCTGTTCCTAAAAAATGTGTGCTGATTGGACAATATACACCACTGATTTGCATCCTATTACACCGGGCACAAAGAACATTTTAAAAATATGGTTATTCCACCTGATAATATTTTATGTATGTACATGGCATCTGATCTTGCCATCAGTTGCAGAAGAAAACATATACAGTGTGCAATGATCTGCCTTTTGTTGTGTTAAAAAAATAATATATATATATATATATTTTTAAATAATTTTCTTCAGTATGAAATCTTAGTTCTTCCAATATATACACAGCTCCCCCTACCTTCAAATGTTAGACATTACACATACATAGACTTTAAGAAGTGGTCCTGTAAGTTTCTGAAACAATATTTGCAGGATTTCATCATGAGCTATGAACACAATTGCAGTGCATCAAGGCAGGCCCTTCTACAGGCATTTTACCGTACAATAACATGCACTGCATTAAGGCAGCCAATTAAAAATAATGCACTGCCAGCGCACTACAGCACACAGCAAATGCTACGGACAACATTTCTGCCAGTGCACACACTGCACAGTAGTGCGTTGTTACATTGCAATGCATGTCCGTCAACAAGATGCATTAGAGTGCCATTCAGAATGAATGACACTACATCGCACCAACGCATCTAACATGCGTCGACACACATTGCAGTAGTACAATGGAAATGTGCACATTGCTTTAAACGTGAATGGACCCATAAAGGTAAGTCCAATCACAGAAATCTGATATAAGCTTTAACATGCTAGTTAAAAGTAATTTTTGATATTTTTTAAATCAGCAGCTTTCATTAGGCTCGGTTCACACTACGTCGCTCCGACTTAGGGGGTGACCTGTGAAGTCACGTGCAGCGCGACTTTGGCGCGACTTGCATGGACTTCATAAAAAATTAATGTCTATGCAAGTCGCTCCAGGTCGCCCCGAAGTCGTTTTGTAAGTCGAAGTGACTTGTGTCGCTCCTATTAGAACCGGTCCTGTACTACACTATGGGACGCGACGGTGCGTGACTTGTCAGGCTGACCAAGTCGCTTGACAAGTCGTACCAGTGTGAATGGAGACTTAGAGTAATACCTGGTGATCCTGCCGTGAAGGTCCTTGTTCAGGCATGTCCTGTTGTAGGGTGACAACGCTCTGTCCCTGCCTCCAAATTGTTCTCCAGCATTGACACTCATGTGCCCCTAATAGAGATTACAAGAGGCCATGTTGTTACAGATTGGTACAGATTGGGTGAGTATATTCTACTGTTCTCTGTCTCTTTGGCCCTGACGAAGCCCGATGCGAAACGCGTTGGCTCATTGGTACCCTCAAACCGAATAACAACAGAGACTTCTCGCACCAACATCAGCTTGAAGCATGTATTAGCCCCCTACAAGGGGTATATTTCTGTGCTGTAGTTTTTAATTGTCATGTCTTGGTGAACATATGGGGGATTGCTTCTGTTTGTTTTTCAGGAATCCCTCATGTAACACACCATATATCTTTTTTATATGTGATCTAAATAAAATGTTTAATTTTTTACTAAAATGGATTCTTGGTTTTCCTATTTCAATCGGGCCCTAAAACCCATACTTTCTCTATTCTTGTGAATATATTCTACTGTTGTCACCATCAGGAAACATGTCCTAAAAGATGCCATGCAGCCATCGCTGGAGTGTACTTGGACATTAACTGGCTGAAAAAGTTTAATAAAGGATGTTCTGCCCCACTTTCATGTATTTTTTATGTCTTGTACTACATTAGGTTATCAATTTTTGTAGTATGCTGACATCTAGTGTGATTTTTGGGCCACTGGCACGTGCTTGCTATGTGATTTTTTTTATTTTCTTCAGTCCCCCCCCCCTTCTATTTAGAGCTATTTGGCTTAGTGCTAGCTATACCCTCCCCATTTCTTCCATGTTGTCTCAGACAGT
Source organism: Pelophylax lessonae (assembly GCF_965119305.1). NCBI lineage: Eukaryota > Metazoa > Chordata > Amphibia > Anura > Ranidae > Pelophylax > Pelophylax lessonae. The sequence continues at coordinate 40,971,635 of NC_138776.1, forward strand.
GTTAGTTATTCACAGAGACAGAGCTTTGGATTGGAAGATTGGAAAAAACATCCTCTGTACTGCAATTGGCTGATGTAAAACTAAATGTGATATTTAAAGGATTAAGTAATAACCCCAGATCAGAATCAGCCTGCATAAAAGCTATTCAGCTTGGTTAAGCTGCTTGTCATTGCAAGTGTTGGAAATGGGGCAAATTCGAATGTTACTGATTCATACAAAAATAGCAGTTTGGGAAAATACTTCATCATGGCCACTAGATGGAGCAAAGTTTCATAGATAATAGATACTTATTTTCTTAGATCATCAGCTCCACCTAGTGACCATAGATTGGTATTTTCCCCAAATGCTCTTTTTGTTTTATGAATGAATAACAATGGACCGGTAGATGACTGCCTGAGAACATTTTATTTTGCCCATTTGCACAAAAATAAATCAAACAATTGGAAGACTCAATGGACGACTTGTATTTTTTCTGCCCCTAATTTTCTATATCACTATGGATATTTTTGATTAGCCATTTAACCAGTGGTGGCTGGTGCTCCATGGGTCGGGGGGGGGGGCGTCAGACGGACCGCACCATACCCCCGCCCGGACCCCACCAGGCCGCACACCATACACCCCCCCCCCCCCCCCGGACCACAGCGAGACAGGACAGGGGAGACAGGACAGGACCTCCCATCACCCTGCCTGGATGCAGCAGCAGGTGGCGGCTTCGTCTTCTTCCCCCTGCCTTCTGTGTCTCCTTCCTCCTCCTCCATGCCCAATGGCATGGCTTCTCCTTTCGGCTAATTAGGGAAACGGGTCTCAAAGCCCGCTTCCTGATTGGCCAGAAGGAGGATCCTTGTGACAATAGCGAATTTTCATTCGCAATTGACACACAACCGGGTGGGCTCAGGGCGCAGTGCTCTGCACCCCGTGCAATGAGAAGCAGCTTAACCAAGTTGAATGGCTTTTATGCAGGCATGCTCTGATCTGGAGTGATTACTTTTGGCAAGCCAGTTCTAAAATGTGTTTTTCCCCCCTCCCCGTCCTGACCTAATTAGCAAAATCTGAGAAATGGGAGTTAGCTGAAGAACTGGAGGCTTCTTCGCAACGTTTTATAGCCTTTAGTCATCTTATGCTGTCTGGCAATGGGCAACAATAAAGAGAGAACACATCATGGCCTGGTTAAATGGCTAATCACAACTTTTCATATGGCCACTAGGTGGAGCTAAGGCTCTAAGGAATTTCCTATGATCCTTAGCTCCATCTAGTGGTCATAATGAAGTATTTTCCTGACCTCCTATAATATTTTGCACCATTTCTAGCACTTGCAATGACAAGCAGCTTAACCAAACCGAATGGCTTTTATGCAGGCGTGCTCTGATCTAGAGAGATTACTTAATCTTTTAAAGATCACAATTAATTTTTGTTGGCGAGCCGGTTTTGAAACCGTGTTTGTTTTTGCACTCCCCATTCTGATTTACTTAGCAACATCTGGGAAACAGGACTCGACTAAAGGAGCTAAAGATCATAGGCCACTAGATGGAGCTAAGGATCATAGGAAATTCCTTAGATCCTTATCTCCACCTAGTGGCCATGATGTGGTATTTTCCTAAACCACTCTTTTATTTTTATGAATACATAACATTCAACCGGTAGAGGAAATAGCCTGAAAACATTTGATTTTGCCTCATTTGCACAGAAAAAAAAAACAAACAAAGGGTAGACTCAATGGAGGACTTGATCATTTTCTGATCCTATTTTTCTATATCTCTATGAATAATTGTGATTAGCCATTTAACCAGTCCATGATGTCTTCTCTGTTTATTGTTGCCCATTGCCAGACAACCTAAGATGACTACAGGCTATAAAACGTTGTGAAGAAGCCTCCAGTTTGTCAGCTAACTCCCGTTTCTCAGATATGTCTAATTAGGTCAGGACGGGGAGGGGTAAACACACATTTTAGAACTGGTTTACCAAAAGTAATCACTCCAGATCAGAGCATGACTGCATACAGGCCATGCTGCTTGTCATTGCAAGTGCTGGAAATGGGGAAAAATTGAATAGTAGTTCAGGAAAATACTTAATTATGACCACTAGATGGAACTAAAAAGCATAGGAAATTCCTTAGATCCTTAGCTCCACCTAGTAGCCATGGTGTGATATTTTCCCAAACCCCTTTTTTATTTTTATGAATATATAACATTCAACTGGTAGAGGAAATAGCCTGAGGACATTAAATTTTGCCTCATTTGCACAGAAAAAAAATCAAACAAGGGGCAGATTCAATGGAGGACTTGATCATTTTCTGCCCCCATTTTTCTATATCTCTATGGATAATTGTGATTAGCCATTAAACCAGTCCATGATGTGTTCTCTGTGTATTGTTGCCCATTGCCAGACAACATAAGATGACTACAGGCTATAAAACGTTGTGAAGAAGCCTCCAGTACTTCAGCTATTTCCAGTTTCTCAGATATTGCTAATTAAGTCAGGACAGGGAGTGGAAAACACAAATTTTAGAACTGGCTTGCCAAAATTAAATGTGATATTTAAAGGATTAGGCAATCACTCCAGATCAGAGCACGCCTGCATGAAATCCATTCGGCTCGGTTAGGCTGCTTCTCATTGCTGGTGCAAGCATCGGGAACGGTAAATTGTATCATGCTCTCTGTGAAGGATGCAAAGGAAATTTCACTGGAAATGGCACATGTTCTACGGGTAATACCAGAGGGGAGATGTATCTGGACCGGCAGACGGCACAGAACATTAAATATAACAGCTCTTTTCCCCAGGCTATGCACTAATGCAGCAGCTCCTGGCTGGAACAGACTGGAGTTATTTCTGTCACTGAAGAAAAGACTCTTTGTTTTCCTTTTTCCTTCTTAAAGCCGAACTCCAGGCAGATTTAAAAAGGCACTATTTAATTTAAGTGGTTGTAAACCTCTGACATGAAATATGAACAAAGCATATCCCTCTATAGTGTGTACTTGTCTCAATCCAGAGCACTAAGTGTCATTTCTGTCTGCTGCTTTCTTCCTCTGTTATCAGCATGAATCATTTCTGACAAGTTTCCCTGACACCAAGAAAAACCTCCAGCACACAGCCTGTGATTGACAGCCTCAGCTCTGTTCCTGTGTGCTGTGTGACGGGGGTTGTGTACAGGGCCGGTGCAAGGATTTCTACCTATTCAGACGAAGGTGCATTTTGCCACCCCCCTCAACCCTCACCACGCTTTTCCCCCAAACCCCCCCTCCCCTCCACAACAGCAGTGTGTAAAGAGCTACCCCCCCCCCTTTCCCGGTTGTGAATTCCCAGCTTACCCTCACTGGCTAAGAGCAGCTGGCAGGTGAGGCAAACAAAATCTCCCATGCTGTGCCCGGTAGGAGAAAAGGCACAGTGCAAGAGAACAGAAGACTATTTTAACCACTGGAGCCATTTTTTTTTACGTTTTAAGAATAATTTTAGGCCTGAAGATTATTAAAACCCCCAGACAACCGGGAGAAAAATATATTGGTAGTCCCATTTTTTTAATGTTACATGATATTAGTGCAATGGTTTATGAAACACTAAATTTCAGTAAAAAATACACTAAGGTACATTTTAAGGCACATAAATGCAAATTATTGACCAATTTTCTGATAAAATATAAAAGATGAGGTTGTGCCAAGTTAATAGATACCCAACATGTCCAACCTTAACCGCTTGCCGACCGCATGACTATTTACTGCGGCGGTCAGCCCCTCACAGGCAAAGCGACGTAGGGCTACATCGCTAGCCTGTGAGGGTCTAGGGAGCGAGCGCGCGCCGCCGGAGGCGCGCTCCCGCGCGGTCACGGACCCCCCCCCGCGCGCGTGACCGGGGGACCCGATGTCCGCCGGTCACTCGCGATTGTCCGTTAGAGCAGGAGAAAGGCAGGCGGCTAATGTAAACAAAGCCGCCTGTCATTCTTCCCTGTTTAAAAATGGAGATCAAACGGTTCTACTATGTAGGACCGTTGATCAGTGTTCCTACACCTCAAGCCACAGCCAATCACAGTTAGAATCACGCGCCTAGGGACACACATAACCCCTCCCTCTCAAAAAAGTTAACCCCTTCACTGCCAGTGTCATTTTACAGTAACAGTGCATATGTATAGCACTGATTACTGCAGTAATGTCACTGGTAACCCCAAAAGTGTCAAAAATGTCAGTCAAGGGTCATATCTGTCCGCCGCAAAGTCGCAGTACCGCAAAAAAAAATCGCAGATCGCCGCCATTACGCGTTAAAAAAAATGACAAAAATGACAAAAATCTTTCCCTTTGTTAGTAAACGCGATAACTTTTGCGCAAACCAATCAAAATAAGCTTTTTGCGATTTTTGTTACCAAACATATGTAGCATAAAACAAATTGGCCGAAAATGTTAAAAAATTTTGGTTTTTACATTTTTTTGGGGGGGAATTTCATATAAAAAAATGTGAAAAATATTGTTATTTTTGCAAAATTGATGCATTTTTTGTTTATAGCGCATGATCAAAAAATTGCAAAGGTGATCAAATACCACCAAAAGAAAGCTCTGTGGGAAAAAAAGGACGTCAAATTTGCTTAGGTACAGCGTCGCACAACCGCGCAATTGTCCGTTAAAGTCACGCAGTGCCGAATCGCAAAATAGGCCCAGGTCAGGAAGGGGGTAAAATCTTCCGGGGCTTAAGTGGTTAAACTTTAGTTCACCTGTTAAATTGTCAAAAACTTCAGTTTGGAGTTACACAGGCGCTCTGGTGGTAAAATTATTGTCCTCACTCTGACGTGCGTGGTGATATATAATATGTGTAGGACAAAGCTGTTTTCCTACATAGGTGACCCAAAGCATATGTTTTTGTACACTGCCTGGCCAAAAAAAAAGTCGCCACTTGGAATAACTAAGGTACTAACTAAACTAAGCATGCAGTAATTCTCCTATTGGATAGTTACTGGATGTGCCCAAAGAATGAGGTCAGCTGAATACCTGAATATACTGAATGACCAGGTTATTTCATCAATGGATTTTTTCTTCCCTGATGGCACGGGCATGTTCCCAGATGACAATACCAGGATTCATCGGGGCTCAAATTGTGAAAGAGTGAAAAAAAAAAAAAAATCCCTATCACATCCGAAAGACCTACAAAGAGAGGCAGACGCTCACAGGCTACTAAAAGAGGGCAAGCAGCCTCTGTGTCCATAGTAAAAAGTGGTGGTCGCAGACATGGTGCATCCTCTGCAGGAGGGACACGCTTGTCCTTTTTTCCAGTGCTGGCCGTGTTATTGAGCCATAGCATGTAGGAGAGTTGGTGGAGAGGCAAACTAAGCCGTCCTCATCCTCCTCATCCTCTGTCACCCGGGCTCATACTAGTTTGCCTTCCACCGCAGCTGCCAAAGTGGTCTATTCCACAGGCTCCTTGTCCACAGCTACCCCTTCTGTAGCTCCACCATCATGCATGGAGGAGTCACCTGAATTATTCGATCATAGTGTCTGTTACATGATGCTGGAGGATGCGCAGCAATTTGAATGCTCTGATGTTGGTTCCCAGGTTGAGGAAGGGAATAACGTGAGCCTAGAGAGAGGGGGGGACAATGACAGACAAGAAACTAGCGTCATATTCAAAAAGCTGCAGCATACAACCAAGTTTGCTACAGTGACGAGAAGGGAGGGGATAATGAGGTCACTGACTGTACTTTGTTGCCTGATAGTAAGGAGGAGGAGGAGGCACAACTCCAATGAGGCAGGATGTCCTCCAGGGGACGGCTTAAGGACAGCCACCCTATTGCATCACACCACAGAGCTCCACAGATGCAGGGCGCTGCTAATTCCCCGCTGACTTCCAAAAGTTCATTGGTGTGGGCTTTTTGCAACACATGTGCAGCAGACTTTTGCTGTTTTCAATCTCTGTCTGAAACGGATCAAGCATTGCCAGAACACCAGCCCCTTGGGCACCACATGCTTGACAAGACATATGACGACGTGCCATACAGTCCGTTGGCAACAGCACCTGAAAGACCGTCATCATAAAAAATGCAGACTTCTCCTTGCCCCTCATCTGGGAACTCTACCCCTACTATACCTCAAGTCTTTTCAAAAACCTGCACTGAGAGGGATGATAGTATAGCAATGGATGCCACAGGTACTTGCACCCAATCTGCTACTAGTACACCACCTGTTGATTTCACCACCAGGCAAATTTCGCTACTCCAGTTGCTGAACCGTAAAAAAAGAAATACTGCCCCAGCGAGGCCACAAAACACACAGGAGGAAGAGGAGGATTGTGGCAGCATGGATGTACAGAATACCATACAGCAGTCTTCAAGGGATGGTTCTCATTCCCAAGAAATCCCAGGAGTAGCACGTGGCTGGGGAGAGGTTGCTCCTGACAATGTCATCCTTAGTGACCAAGAGGATGCCATCTCATGCCTCCTCAAACTTACGCTGCATAGGCTCCCTGATTCTGCAAAGCCTGCGAAAGGACCCGAGAATTTGTGGTATCAAGGAGAGGAATCATTACTGGTTGGCAACCCTTCTTGATCTATGTTACAAGAGTAAAGTTGCAGAGCTCATCCTGCCTTCGCAGAGGGAGCAGAGGATGAAACATCTTGAGGATGTTGTGTAACCCCTTTCCAGACACTGGGAGGTTACCATATCCTGGAAAACGTGTTTCTGAGGCTTCCGTTGGTCAAATGAGGAGCGGTGGAGAAGGCGCCCGGCTGACCGATGCCTTTAAACAATTCTTTAGTCCTCAGCGCCCAGGGCTGTTTAAGCAACCTAGACAATGTGCGCTATGTGGGACTTGAAGTGAGACACCGGCAGGTATGCCCAGTGTCTCCATCCCTGTATCGGAAAAAAACAAATTGAAAAGGATTAAAAGAGGTGCATGGAAGCCAGCAAGCCCCCAGTCTGATGTACTCACCCTCCAGTCTGCCACCAACCAAGTAGACCTGTCTCGATATAAATAAAGAACAGGGGTTTAGTTGACACGAATTTGCAAACGCATGTGTAAGCTGCAGAGCCATGACACGGCACCCTGTTTTATCTGCAGTCCCTAACACTTTTAAATTAGAGTGTCTCTACACTGGGAGCACATGGCTGCTAATGGATGGATAGGAGGCAGGTGGGAGGGAGCAACCCAAACTTCCCCCAACCCACCTCCATCCACGACTGGTATAGTATCTCAATGCTCTAATAGCAATGGTCTTAAGATGGTGCAAACTGAAAACGACCAGCTGAGAAGCATACCATCAGCAGCCTCTCCATCATATGGTGCATGATTATCTAGGGGCAAGAGCAGACTGGAGACCTTTCCAACTGAACATCCACTGGGTTACTGGGTCTTGAGGATGGACCACTGGCCAAAAGTTGTTTAATATGCAATGGAGCTACTGGCCTGTCCTGCTTCCAGTGTGCTTTCTGAATGGACGTTCAGTGCTGTTGAATGTTCTGTGAAGGATAAAAGAGTGTTCTGTCCACAGACTCCGTTGACAAGCTGACATTTATCAATATGAATTAGTCCTGGATCAACAGCAACTACATCAACATCAAGCCCCTGATGTTGATGTAACTGATTGAATTTTCTAGGGATCTCTTGAAGACTGCCTATGCTGCCTATTCTATTCCTGAATCTTGATTATGCTGGCTTCCAACAATGTTTTTGGTTTAGGGCACCACCAACATCCAAAGCCCAATTTTTCTGCACCTGTTTGACAGGTGCATGTAACTAATGTTTTTTGTTTTTTAATTTTAACAGCAGGACCTATTCCTGTGCCCAGCAAGAGTAACTGTGAGGGGTTGCAGTGTTCAGGCACCACCAACACCCAAGGCCCAATTTTTCTGCACATGTTTGACATGTGCATGTAATTTCTATTTTTATACAGCAGGGCCTGTTCCTGCGCCCACTAAGAGTAACTGTGAGCGGTTAAAGCGTGCAGGCACCACCAACACCCAAGGCCCAATTTTTCTGCACCTGTGTGACAGGTGCATGTAATTTCCTTTTTTTTTATCTTTATACAGCAGGGCCCATTCCTGCTCCCAGCAAGAGTAACTGTGAGGGGTTACAGTGTTCAGGCACCACTAGGGATAGGTGAATAGTTTGGACTGAGCATAGGTTTAGCCTAAACATTGCCCATTCAGGTACTAACACCTGAACTTTCTCTGCACTTAGCGGGATGTTCGCCAGCTAAGCGCACAGGCAATAGGTTGTTAAGGCTTCCCTGCTGAGAGCTGAAATAAAAAATAATTGTAAAATGAAAATGTAAATGAAATAAAATTGGGGTAAAAACAGCTTGGGGGACCCTTTGGGTCTGGTATGGCTTTTAAAGGGAACCCATGACACAATTAGGAAAAGAAAACAGCGTGGGGTCCCCTCAAAATCTATACCAGGTCTGGTATAGATTTGAAGGGAAACTCCACGCCAAAATTAAAAAAAAAAACGATGCGGGGTCCCCCCTAAAATCTATACCAGCCTCTTTGGGTCTGGTATCGATTTTAAGGGGAACTCAACGCTTCCCGACAACCCTGGGCTGGGGTTGTGGGGGTCTGCGTGTGGGGGGCTTGGCATGGACACGGGGAGGGGGACCCGACCCTTTGACGTTTTTTTCATTTCTTTTTATCTGTACTGCCGGCAGCCGGCAATACATTACAGCCGCAAGCCGGAAATACATTAAAGCCGCAAGCAAGTTTAAATTACATTTTTCCTTTTAGAAATGCCAGTATTGCTGCAGCAGGCTCCATACATCATACAGATGTGCCACTTTACATGCACACTAAGGGTACCCCCCAGGCATGGTATTTAAATGAATTTTTCATTTTTCTTTTTAATTTTAAACATCATTAAAATCAATGCTCCTTTAAAAACGATTGTTTTAAAAACATTTTTTTGCATTGATGCATAACCCCCAGGGCAGTACCCAGGTCCCCATACACTTTTATGGCAATAACTTGCATGTAAGCCTTTAAAATGAGGACAATTGATTTTTCATGTTTTTGCCCCATAGACTTTAATAGAGTTTGCATGTTCGCTAGAACTTTTTCCCTGTTCGAGATGTTCTGGTGCAAACTGAACAGGGGGTGTTCGGCCCATCACTATTGCCCATCAATGCAGCCTCACCAGTGCCCATCCATTGCAGCCTCACCAGTGCCCACCCAATGCAGCCTCATCAGTGCCCATCAATGCAGCCTGATCAGTACCCATCAATGCCCATTAATGCTGCCTCACCAGTGCCCATCAATGCAGCTTCACCAGTCCCCATACAATGCAGCCCGATCATTGCCCATTAATACAGCCTGATCAGTGTCTATCAATGCAGCTTCACCAGTGCCCAACAATGCAGCCTGATCAGTGCCCCTCAATGCCGCCTAACCAGTGCCCATTCAATGCAGCCTGATCAGTGCCCATCAATGCAGCCTGATCAGTGCCCATCAATGCAGCCTGATCAGTGCCCATGAATTCAGCCTGATCAGTGCCCATGAATGCAGCCTCACCAGTGCCCATTAATGCAGCCTGATCAGTGCCTATTCCATTGCATTCCATTGCAGAGAAAGGAGAGCTACTGAATTACACAGAGTGGAGATCTACCGCTTGCCCAGCACAGCCGCTATCATACGAAGTGCTGCCTCCTGGATCGGCTTCTATGATAGACGTCACCAGTGTGCTGTCTATCATAGTAGCCGGTCCAGGAGGCGGGACTTCATATTACAGCGGCTGCGCCAGGTCTGCTCTGTGTAATCCGGGGGCGTTCACTCCCCTTCCCCTCCGAGGCAGCCCAATGCCCAGCAGGACATAATGGTTGGGCCGGCCGTGGGCCCCTCCCCCTTGCTGAGTGCCTCCATAGCAAGCTGCTTGCTGTGGGGGCACTCGTGGGCGCTCGCTCCTGAGCCGGCTCTCTGTATATACATTTTTTATATGTATCCTAAGGTCTTCAGGCTGGTCACATATTGTGCTGGGTCCTCTTACTCCTTGGGCTTTTTCCTTCAGTGTTGGGCTACCATTGATATAGCAGAAACTGGTGCTTTCTCACCTATACATTGATCAGCCATAACATTATGACCACCCACCTAATATTGAGTATGGCCCCCTTTTGCTAAAACAGCCCTGACCCATTGAGGGATGGACACCAAAGTAACATCCACGTGAATGGCCGGACCCAAAGTTTCCCAGCAGAACATTGCCCAAAGCATCACATTGACTCTGCCAACTTGCCTTCTTATACCACATTCTGGTGCCATCTCTTTCCCATGTAAGTGACACACACGCACCCACATCCACATGATTTATCAGACCAAGCCACCTTCTTCCCTTGCTCCGTAGTCCAGTTCTGATGTTCGTGCGACCATTGTAGAAGCTTTTGGCAGTGGACACGGGTCACCATGGGCTTTACAGCCCCATACACAACAAACTGCGATGCCCATTTTTGTCTGCTTTCACTACATCAACTTCATGGACAAACATGTTCACTTGCTGCCTAGAATATCCCAATTTTCAGATACCATTGTAACAAGATATTCCCTTTACTTGTCAGTGGTCTTAATGTTATGGTTGATCGTGTATATACTTTTTTTGTTGTTGTGTTGAACTGCATCAGGTTGTTAATGCTTTGTGATGCATGTGGTAACTGACATATATTGGCAGTTTGGGGTCATATTGGTATATTATTTGATTTTGTATATTCCTCTGTTATTCCATCTTTTAATGGACTTTTTGGCTGGAGCGATGATTTAAATTATGTATTCATTGAAAATATGAAAAAAAATAAACTTAATTTGAGGGCATCTTGTGGTAGGAAAGAAGTACTGCGGGGGAAGCTTAAGATTGAATCCATATTGCAGAAATTGTTTTTTTGTATTTTTTTTATCTTTTATTAGGATACTCATTTTTCCTTTGTTATTTTTGGCTGGAGTTCTGCAGAGACCAGGCTTTTTTCTGGCACTTTTTGTTTACAAGTTTAAATCAGTATTCAGTGCTAGAAAATTACTTATAACCCCCAAACATTATACATTTTTTTTAGCAAAGACCCTAGGGAATAAAATGGTGATCGTTGCGATTTTTTGCAACACAGTATTTTTGCAGCTGTTTTGCAAACACCTTTTTTTTTAAAAAAAATAACTTTAACCACTTGCCGACCGCCGCAAGTACATATACTGTGGCAGTCAGCCCCGTGCAGGCAAAGTGACGTATGGGTACGTCACTCACCTGCGAGCCAATATTGGGCGAGCGCGCGCCACCGGAGGGGCGCTCCCGCCCCCACTCATTCATGGCCATCCCCGTGCGAGTGACTGGTGGCTCCGATGTCCGCTGATCACTCGCGATCTCCCACTGGAGAGGGAGAAAGGCAGACGGCTAATGTAAACAAAGCCGCCTGTCATTCTCCCTGATGTAACAGCAGAGATCATACGATCCTGCTATGTAGGATCATATGTTTCTGTGGTTACATCAAAAGTCACGCCCCTTTACAGTTAGAAGCACGCCCCTAGGGGCACACTTAACCCCTTGCTCTCTAATAAAGTTAACCCCTTCCCTGCCAGTGTCATTTTTACAGTAACAGTGCATATGTATAGCACTGATTACTGTAGTAATGTCACTGGTACCCCCAAAAGTGTCAAAAATGTCAGTCAAGGGTCCAATCTGTCCGCCGCAAAGTCGCAGTCCCGCAAAAAAAAATCGCAGATCGCCGCCATGACTAGTTAAAAAAAAAACAATAAAAATGACATAAATCTTTCCGGTAGTTAGTAAACGCAATAACTTTTGCGCAATCCAATCAAAATATGCTCATTGCAATTTTTTTCACCAAAAATATGTAGCGGAAAAAAAAAATGGCCTAAAATGTTAAAAAATTTAGATTTTTACATTTTTTTGGGGGGGAATTTCATTTAAAAAAATGTGGAAAATATTGTTATTTTTTCAAAATTGTCGCTCTTTTTTTTTTTATAGCGCAAAAAGTAAAAAATCGCACAGGTGATCAAATACCACCAAAAGAAAGCTCTGTTTTTTGGAAAAAAAGGACGTCAATTTCATTTGGGTATAGCGTCGCACGACCCGCAATTGTCCGTTAAAATCACGCAGTGCCGAATCGCAAAATAGGGGCTTAAGTGGTTAATTAATAAAAAAAAAAAAAACACAATATTTACCCCCATTATTTCTTTTTGTAAAATGTAAACGATGATGATAGATATGTGATACATACCTAACATGTCACTCTCTAAAATTGCGCACGCTTGGGGAATAGCGACAAACTACGGTACCTAAAAATCTCCATAGATGTTGCTTTAAACGTCTTTACCTAGTTACCAGTTTAGAGTTACAGAGGAGGTCTAGTGCTAGAATTATTGCTCTTGCTCTAGCGTTCACGGTGATACCTCACATGTGTGGTACGAGCACCGTTTACATGTACATCTTTTACATGTACATCTGCGAAAAAAAATTTTCACCCAGTTTAGATTCAACATCATTCACAATAAACGCTGGCCGCCAACCCAAAAAAAAAAAGGGCTGCACCCAACGCCGGCTCCCACCACATGTCAGCTCTTTTTTTTCCCCCAGGGTTGTTGGAAGAGGTCCTTGACCCCATCAAAGCAACCCCCTCATGTTGAGGGCATGTGGCCTGGTATAGTTGAGGAGCAATATTGTTTTCTTGCCTGATGGGCTGCATGCTCAGATAAGAGTCTGGTGTGTATTGTAGTGGATATCTCACTCCATTTTATTTTTTTTTTATTTTGACATGGGATTCCCCTTAAAATCTGTATCAGACCCAAAGAGCCTGGTATGGATTGGGGGGCCCCCACGCAAAATTTTTTTTTAATTACTGGCGTTCCTTTTTTTTACATTCCGTTTTCAGGTGGGAATCCCGCTGACAGCTGACGAGTCATCGGTTGTGAAGGAAGCAGCGGTCACCACTAGTCGCCAGACATGGGAGTAAGTCACACATGTGCAAGTCACAAGCAAGTCTCAAGTCTTAACCTGCAAGTCACAAGCAAGTCCCAAGTTACTGTGGCGAAAAGCAAGCAAGTCAAGTCGAGTCCCTGTTAGAAGTCAAGCAAGTCAAGTCATTTATTTTGGTCAAGTCACAAATCAAGTCAAAATACTGATCTACCCCAATTTTCACCTTTAAATCAGTTAAAAGTCAGTGGTCAGGAAAGGTTTTGTTTTATTTTCAACATTAACAAAACTGCTTAGTGCTTTTTTCTTGGCATATTAAAGAAACACTTTGAATGCCCAAACAGCTCAAAATCCTTCGTCCAGTCATGTTTCAACACCACAGTCACTAAAAACATGTTAAGTATTTCCATTGTTAAACAGCCAGTGTCCTAAAAATCAGAACACACTGAGGTGTTTTAAGTGACTGTGATGTCAGAAACATAACAGCACATTCATTTTGCTTTAACACATCTTGAGAAAATGCAAATATTTAATAACTTAAAAAAGTAAAGTCATTTCAAGTCATATGTCTCAAGTCATAGTCAAGTTTCAAGTCATGAATACCAAGTCAAAGTCAAGTCGAGTCTTTTATAAATTTTAGTCAAGCAAGTCTCAAGTCCTCAAACTGGTGACTTAAGTCAAGTCCTGTAAATCAAGTCCCCCACCTCTGCTAGTCGCTGTTAAATGCCAGCACAAAAAGTGCTAAACATGAGCGTTTTTGTTCCTGTATTATTCTGTTGTTCTTTCAGCTGCTAGTGTACATAGGTTACTATACTGTTTAAAATCTAGTAATACACTGTCTCGCTCAGCTTTGCACATGCTCAGTTTATCTCCATTTTTGGCATTGTGCCTAAAATCAGGGCCACTACAGGCCCATCTGCTGACAGCCTAAAGATTTACAGCTGCTCAGGGGCTCTGGGCATCTGTAAAATGGCAGACTCCAACAAGAAGAAACAGGAACAAATCTGGAGGCAATTTACAGCACACACTAATTTGTCCTGAAAAAAAAAAAAAATGCAATATAATCCACCTGGATGCACAAAGTAGTTGTGATGATATGTACAGTTTTACTAACACAAGTCAAAGTTGCAAAATTGTTCTTAGGCATTAAGATTTGTTTTACCCTTAGGTGCGAAGGGGTTAAACATCTTACTCCATACAAAAAAATAGGTTTGCACTTTAGAAACACTTTAAAGGGATTGTAAAGGCAGAAGGCTTTTTTTTATCTTAATGTATTCTTTACCTTCTGTGTGCAGCAGCCCTCCTAATACTTACCTGAGCCCCCTCTATATCCAACAATTATGCAGGAGTGTCTCAGCTGCCAAGGATTCCCCTCCTTATTGTCTAAGACAGCGGTGCAATTGACTCCCGCTGCTGTCAATTAAAATCACTCAGCCAATCAGGAGAGAGAGGGGGGCGGGGTTAGGTCGGGGCTCCGTGTCTGAATGGATACAGGGAGTTGTGACTCGGCTCGGGTGCCCCCATAGCAAGCTGTGGGGGCACTTAACAGGAGGGAGGGGCCAGGAGCACAGAGGAGGAACCTGAGAAGAGGAGGATCCGGGCTGTTCTGTGCAAAACCAACTGCACAGAGGAGGTAAGTATAACATGTTTGTTATTTTTTTTTTAAAAACGAGACTTTAGTGCCGGTTCACATTTGTGCGATCACAGAGATCGCATGTAATTTGGAGCGCACTGCTCCTTAAATTACATGCGATCTCTGTGCGGTGCAAATTTCAGCCACACAGTTTGTATGGCTGAATTTGCACCGCAATCGCACTAAACATGCACATTACCTTACAATCACTTTAACCACTTGCCGACCAGCCGTCACAGATAAACAGCTGCAGGTCAGCAGGTTCCCGTGAATCTCCGTACCCGTACTGCGATTCGTGGGAGCGACTGTGGGGGCATGCGTGCACCCATTCGTCAGTGGGAAAAGCTGATCTGCGGGGCCGGTGGCCGCTATCGCTCCCAGAATGGCAGTCTGCAGTTGTAAACACAGCAGACCGCTGTTCTGTTAGCGATCAACACATGGCTCCTGTGTTCCTCCTATTTAGGAACACAGGTCTCTGTGTTGATACCATAAGCCCATCCCCCCACAGTTACAACCCCCCCCCCCCGCATACATTTAACCCTTTGATTTCCCCTGGTGTTAACCCCTTCCCAGCCAGTGTCATTAGCACAGTAACACTGCATATTTTTAGCACTGATTACTGTAGTAATGTCACTGGTTCCCCCAAAAATGTCAGTTAGGGGTCCGATCTGTCCGGCATAATGTTGCAGTCCTTCAAAAAATGGCTGATCGCCACCATTACTAGTAAAAATAAATAAATAAATAAACGTGACATAAATCTTTTCCCTAGTTTGTAGACACGATAACTTTTGCGCAAACCAATCAAAATACGCTTATTGGGATTTTTTTTTTTTTTTTTGCGAAAAATATGTAGCAGAATACAAATTGGCCTAAGGTGATGAAAAAATTTGATTTTTTTTTTTTTTTTTTTTTATTGGAAATGTTATATAGCAGAAAGTGAAAAATACTGTTGTTTTTTTTTTTTTTTCAGAATTGTCGCTTTTTTTCTTTTTGTTTATAGAGCAAAAAATAAAAATTGCACAGGTGGAAAAAAACAAGGACACCAATTTTATTAGAGTACAATGTCGCACAATGGCGCAATTGTCAGTTAAAGTAATGCAGTGCTGAATTGCAAAAAAACGGCCTGGTCATTAACCACTTAAGCCCCGGAGGATTTTCCTGCTAAACGACCAGGGGGTATTTTGCGATTCGGCACTGCGTGATTTTAACAGACAATTGCGCGGTCGTGCGACGCTGTATCTAAACGAATTTGGCGTCCTTTTTTTCCCACAAACAGAGCTTTCTTTTGGTGGTATTTGATCACCTGTGCGATTTTTTACTTTTTGCGCTATAAACAAAAAAAGAGCGTACATTTTGCAAAAATAACAATATTTTTCACATTTTTTTATATGAAATTCCCCAAAAAAAAATGTAAAAATCAAAATTTTTTAAAATTTTCGGCCAATTTGTTTTATGCTACCTATGTTTGGTAAAAAAAATTGCAAAAAGCGTATTTTGATTGGTTTGCGCAAAAGTTATTGCGTTTACTAACAAAGGGAAAGATTTCTGTCATTTTTGGTGTTTTTTTTTTTAACGTGTAATGGCGGCGATCTGCGATTTTTTTTGCGGTACTGCGACATTGCGGCGGACAGATCGGACCCTTGACTGACATTTTTGACACTTTTGGGGTTACCAGTGACATTTCTACAGTAATCAGTGCTATATATATGCACTGTTACTGTAAAAATACACTGGTAGTGAAGGGGTTAAATTTATTTGGGAGGGAGGGGCTGTATGTGTCCCTAGGGGCGTGCTTTCTACTGTGATTGGCTGTGGCTTGAGCTGTAAGGACACTGATCAACGGATCTACATAGTAGATCCATGTGATCAGTGTTTTTACAGCGAGGAGAATGACAGGTGGCTTGTTTACACAAGCTGCCTGACATTCTCCCTCTCCCCCGCCGACCGCCGAGTGACCGGCGGACATCGGGTCCGCTGGTCACACGCGCGGGGGGGGTCCGTGACCGCGCGGGAGCGGGGGCGCGCCTCCGCGGGCGCGCGCTCGCTCCCCAGAGCCTCACAGGCGAGCGACGTAGACCTACGTCACTCTGCCTGTGAGGGGCTGACTGCCGCAGTAAATATACTGTGAGCAGTCGGCAAGCGGTTAAGGGGGAAAGTCTTCCGGTCCAGTTGTGGGTAAGAAAAACGCAAGAACGCAGTCAGGCAATCGATTGCCATGTTGACCTCTGTTCTGAAAAAAAAGAACAATACACAACCAGTTGAAACTTTCAAACATTTCCGGTAGCTGCAGAGACAGCCATTGATAGTCACTCATCCTGCCGACAGCTCAAGCTTGTACAGCCGATGTTAAATGGCTGTTGGCAAGGTCTGCCCAATATTAACTCCATTGGTTAGTGTAACTGTAAAAGCGTAGTCTGAATACAGCAGTCTGATTATACATGTTCATTTCATTACGCCAGACAAGTTCCAATGCACAAATGACAGTTGGCAATTGTTTTGAGACGGATAGTGCCATTTGTTTTGTTCTAAGGTAAATTAGCCATGCAGCCCTGAAACAGATAACGCATTTAACGCTTAGCGTGGGAAACGGTGTGTGTAGATTAAAGGTGAGAAGCAAATGAGAAAATGTATTTACCTTCATATGTCAAACTGAAAGTTCTCCTTATGTTTTGTGGCAAAAAGCCATACTCTTCCGACTCTCACGTATCTTAGGTTCAAAATGTACAACCAAAGGAAGCAAATTAATTAGGTGATTTGCTGCCTTGAATTGCTGGGAGGTTTCTGAGTCTTCCTACCATGTAAAAGGTATCAGTTAATTTCCACTCTTCCAAAGTCAGAGGGATGTTTTACCCTATTAGGCTAAAAGTTTGTGGACACCTGGCCACTTATATAAACTTGTTGGACATCCCATTCCAAAACCAAGTGCGTAAAATCAAGAACATTGCCATGCAGTGGCAGCTGGGGCTCCATGGTGGGTGAGCCGGCGACCCGAGCAGGGGGGGTATGGTGTGTGGGCTGGTGTGGTCCAGGGAGGGGGGGTTGCAGACGGACCACACCATACCCCCCCCGGACCACACTAGCCCACACACCATACCCCCCCTGCCCGGGTCACCGGCTCACTCACCATGTGGCGGCGGTGGCTTGCCCTCAGTCTCCTGTGTTTCCTCCCTCCTTCTCCTCCTTGGCCAATCGGGAAACGGGTCTGAGGACCCACTTCCTGATTGGCCAGGAGGAGGATCTGTGTGACAATAGCGAATATTCATTCGCTATTGTCACACAACTGGGTGGGCTCTGTGCACAGTGCTCTGCGCCCTGAGCCCACCCTTTTTTGAAGCCTATTAGAGCCTCTGGCTCTAATCATGTGCTTCAAAAAAAAAAAAAGAAAACCATTGAAATCCATGCATCCAGCGCCCTGCATGTAGATTAGGGGGCTGGACGCATGGATAGGGGGGGGGGCGGTGCCCCTGCGCCCCCAATGGATGGGCCGCCACTGTCGCCATGCAATCTCCAATGGCAAGATGTAAACTGGATGCATAGTGTTCAAAAATTGGCTGGTTAAGCAGGAACCAGCCTACCTTCAGTAAGTGGACACTTAGAGTGGAAATCTCCAAATGAATTGTAAAAACACACAGGAAGGAGCAAACGCCTATTGCAGCACCACCACCAACATTTATTAAATCAATAAGCCAAAAACATACTCACAAAGCATGAGCTCTGAGGAAGGGGGCAGACCCCCGAAATGTGTTAGCATTCCAAATGCAGAGGCTTGTTCCTTCTCATGCTTTGTATGTTTTTGGCTTTTTGAGTTGATAAGCATTGGTGGTGGTAATGCACTAGGCGTTTGCGCCCTCCTGTGTATTTCTTAGTTCTTTAAGAGATTTCCCGGTAGCATTGGACAGAGCATTACAGATTGGTTGCCATCAGATGTATAACTGTTTGAGCACTGGTGTCTTAAAACTTTTCTGTATACAGCATTCTGCCTGACAGAAGCCAGTCTAACAACTGGCTTTTGTCAAAGGAAAATGCTGGAAAACCAGCATCCGACCAAAGGCTGTGAGTGCTGATCAGTGCATTCTGGTGGGAGGGGGAAGTCCCCCTGTTAGAATACAATAGCACAGCGGGGGAGAGTGCCGTACCAACATCGCTTGCGTTGGTATGGAGGTCTTTCAGGTTCTTTTTTTTTTTTTTTTTTCATCTAACACACTGGGTTGAACGAAAAGAAACTTGCAGTGGGGCTTTAGCTTACAATTTAGGCCACTTTCTGTTCCAACATGAGTCCAGGCAGGGATTCTGGGGATTCTGATAGTAAGAGTTCTGGAAGTCCTAGCAGACATTCTGTGACTATCTTTGGAAGTCCTGTCAGTGATTCTGGTATCCTAGAGGTCTTTTTACTCCAAAAAGATAGAGTTACATTTTACTGTGAGATTTACATATTTAGGATCCAGGGCCTTTGACCTAGACCTATCACAAACAGGGGAGGGCTTCAAACTTTTGGCCTGTGGGAATAGACATTCAACTGAACCATCTATGGTAGAGAATTTGGACAGATAATGAAGAATGGGAATCAGGACTCTGCAAGACTGGAATTATGGTTAATGTGAGGACTGTGCTCTTTTGCACAAAGGCAGCTCCATAAAGACATGGTTTGACCAGTTTGGTTTGGAGGAACTCAAATAGACTGAAGAAAGCCCTGCCCTCGACCCTACTGATCAATGTTGGGGTGTATTGGAATGGTCATTGTGATCCATGTCTGCTCATCCGAGGTGCCCCTAAGTGTCGGAGTAAACAACTTTAATGGGAACCATACAAATGGCAACTCACATGTAAAAGGATAAAAGCAGGCACATCTGTGTATGTATAGTACAAAGGTTTCATCAGTAGGCCTGATACCTGTCCGCTAACAGTGCCATGAGATGTGTTGAGTTATTTTGAGGGGACAGCAAATTTACACAGCTATGCAAGCTGTACACTCACTACTTTACATTGTAGCAAAGTTTCATTTCTTCAGTGTTCATAAAGAAGGTGTCATATGGTACATAAACATGAAGAGGTACCTACATTCAGGGCCGCTGATTGGGGGGGGACCACCAGCCCTCTTGTAGGGGGCCCGAGCACACAGGGGGGCCCACACAGAGAGGACAACAAATACAGAAATCTTCCTCCAGCACCTGAATCTGATCTGTCCCTCTCCCTGCTATCAGCTTTTATCTGTTGAAAAATAGACAGTCGTCCCTCACTAATCCCCCTCCCAGCACTTATCTCTGCTCAGGAGTTTATTTGTAAATTGTAACTTTGTTTCTCTCTCTCTGTCTCTCTGATCCCGGAGCTCCAACTGCCCAGCCTGTATATTTTTCTCATCTCATTTTCTTTTTTATTTAACATAGTTTTTTTTTTTTTTAGATTTAGCAGGAATTATGTGAGTTATGTTATATTTGTGTCTGATAATAGTGATTTTGTTGTAATTTTAGCTAAATATATCTTTAATATTTTCTTGGGGAGGGCCCTGCCGGGTAGTCTGTATGGGGCCCCGTGATTTCTAACAGCAACCCTGCCTACATCCTATTAATTTGGAGAGGAAAAAGGAGAGGCATATGTGGAATTGTACCATAACAAATTGGGTAATACAAAGGGATTTTTTTTAAAACATCATTTTATTTATCCAAAGATATAAAAAATAAAGGAGATGATCTCCATAATAAAACACTAATACAAAGTATACAGCTGTAAGTGTTTGGTAGTGATACACTTGTGCTCTATGAATGATACATCACAGATGGAGTAACCGTAAAGATATCATACTTGTCAATATGTACAATACCCTCTGGATTAATTGTGCTCAAAATGTTTTGCGGAATATTTGCTGCTTCTTCAGGAGATTATTATACCATCAAACAGAGCATCCAAAACTGAAAGCCAATAAATACATATTAATTTACATATCAAAGGTGTATTACATCACATTTTGCAAACGTATCAGAACTACAAAGATACAATGTATGCGGATTCACTCCATCCATACCCTTGTTAAAGGCAGAACCCCACCCATGGGCACAGGGTGAAAAATGCCTCCCCGGGCGACTGTGGGAATCCCATTAATCAAAAAGCGGGAATAGGTATGCAAAATACCATAATCTAATAGCAACAGATATATAGGTAAATATAAGTATATGCATAAAACACAGGGAGTATTATAACTGTGGTAACAATTCTTATCTTGAAATGAGAGATATAAGGACATACCTTGTTTAGATATGATGGCCTATTAAGTTGTGTCAAGAGTTGGGTATTATACGATGTCAAACAAAAGCTCCCTGGATATTAGCTGACCAATGTCAACAAGGGACTTCCCATATATTTAGTAGCCTACTTAATATAAAATAAGTGTAGCACTGCCCCCTAGGGAGCTGCTGAGTGTGGATTCCCCTGGGTTACCCATAGCAACAGTCCACAAAACGTATCACTTTAAGACTTGGCTCAGACAATGAACTGTCCAGGGGATTTGTTTTTTTTTGTGTTTCATTTTGGAACTTGGACGGGAGAAGGGATGAGTGAGATACTCCAACTTGAACCATGCACAAATGCTGAGGACACTAACTGTAGAGTGCGGCAAGGCCGCTGCTTCACCTTGACACTGCAGTGAAGATAGTAAATGTGATCCTGATGTGTTGGACCTTCAGGGTCCTGCCTTGGCACCCCCTTTCTCTACTCGCGGTGTGTGCTAGCCCTTTTCCACTGACTCTCCACTGGAGTGGTCCCCTTCCTGGGCAGACCTCTGGCAAGCTTCCCGGTACTCACGGACACTGTTTTTCCCTGGGTCGCTCTGCCTTCAGCTCCACTATCAGTATCCTGGGCCTCCTGGCTCAGCACCACACTCCTGTTCACTAGACTGACTGCCTGTGACCACGTTCCTTTCTGACAGGAGGAGAGACCAACGTCACCCTCCTCCTGGGACCTGGCTTTCCGCCAAAAGACACCCTGTACCATGTGCCCCTGGCTTTTATAGCCTATCCCAGGATGCACCACTCTTGTGCCTTCCCACTGGGACAGCCACAAAAGCCTGTGTGTCACTGGCTGGGTGTCCTCCACTGTCCAACATGCTCCCCTATTGGATACAGTGGGGACACTCCCTCAGACCAAGTGAATCACACATGGACACATGCAACAGGCAAAACTACTGATCAGGCTCCCTGATAAGCATATGGAGCAAAAGAATGCTTTTACCTAGCACCTACCTAGGAGGGTGCTACATCAGTCATGGTTGTTAAAGACATGGCGGTTGCCCTGACTCCTTAACAACAACAGCTATTCACAATGAATTTGAATGTTATCAAAAAAATTAACAATGTGACGTCATCAGAAAAAACAAATGCATTTTTTTTTTCAGGTACTGTATAACCTTGTTTAAGATCCGTCACTATTTGTTTCTAAGGTATGTCCATTCGGAAATTTGGATACATCTGAATTTTCTAAAGCAAAATTTTCATCTGAAAAACGAATCAAAATGAAATGAATTGCATTTTTCTACTTAGAGCCTCTGTCAGGTTTTAAAGCTCCAGGTCTGCCTATTGGGGAGATTTCTCCTTACTTCATGTAACAACAAACAGTTTTTGTGAGTAAAGAAGTGTAGCACTGTCCCCATAGGGCTTGCTGTGTGATGACTTCTTGGGTCTCCCTCTAATTACCTGCAGACAGTCACTAGGGGATTTTTCACACATCCATCCTTAATCCTGTTTGCTCACTATACAATAAACAGTCCATGGGATTTGGGTATTTTGGTTATTTATCGTGGAACTTGGATGGGAGAAGGAAATAGTTGGATACTCCAACTGAACTATTCACAGTAGATAAGGACAACTCTCACTTGGCCTCACCAGAGTATTTGTGGAAGCAGACACAATGATTTTACCATACTGCCACTTATATGGAAGAATTACGTCTTCTTGCTCTCTCTAGCAGCAGACTTGATGCAACTACATTATCTTCAGGACACTCTCTCTTGACTGACACCCGTCCACTGACTCTTCCACTGAAGGGGTGGCCCTCACATGACAGGCCCCATGACACAGATCTGTACTCACTGTAGGCAGTATAAGATCCTTTTTCAGTGTCTCCCAGCTAGTCAGCTCTGCAGGACCTCATGGTTCAACTCTTATTTGACTTTCAGGCCCTTGGGTCAACAACCCGAGGCCACATGGCAGCTTCTACGGAGAGGGGCAGCCACTCCTCTCTCTGGGACCCCGCTCTCCAGCCGAAGACCCCGAGCACACGTGCCCCTGGCATTTATACAGTCACCCAGCATGCACTGAGCCACTTTCCTCTGCCAATCACCAGGGCTGTAACAAAGCTTGTGCTCTCACTTGTCAGGTTTCCCCCCCACTGTCCAATATGCCTCCCTATTGGACCAGTGTGAAATATTTCTGACAAGCTGAGCTGCACTATGAGCAGACCCTAAATGGATCCTGCTCTCTGGTAGGCAAAGAGCAATCTAAATTTACCTGGCAATCTCTCCGGTAAGCAGAAAGACACCAAAACTATACTCTCTTCTAGCACCCACCTAGGAGGGTGCTACAGAAGGATAGAACTTCTGTTAATTTTCTTTTTTTTTTTTTTTTTAATTATTGGTGCCCATGTCTTCCTTTCCTAGTGATGCCTACTTCTTCTATTGCTTGTATGGGTGCCACAAAGGCAGAAAATGAGAGGAAATCTCCCTGATTGTGTCACAGTCAGATTTAAAACCCTGCCATGAATTTTAAGTCTTCCCCACTCCAATAGGAAAAAAAAAAAGAATGAAATTTGACTTTAATAGCTTCATAGAATTGAATTTCTTAATGGCATAGAGAGGCACCGCATTGCTATGAAATATTCACTGCTGTCAAAAAGTTTTCAGAAGTGAAGGCCCAGCACTGGAACTGATCCACAACAAGCCTATTATAGTCCCTGTGCATTAATTAAAATTAACCAGCATGTCTTTCAAATATATTGCTTTGATTCACACTGAAAAAAAAGTCAAGGGGCATTGGGACTGCTGCTATTACAAGTGACAAATATTGTAATTTTGTTTCTGTTTAATATTAATTTACCTGCTCATAATTATGCCCAATGTGCTTACTTTCAATGCCCATATTGAGAAGCAATCAATCTCACTCTTCAATCTTTTCAAGAGAGGAAAAGGAGACTTCAAGCCAGCAGATCCCTTTGTGAAAATGGGCTAATTGTACACAATGTTCTTCAGGATAAAACAAAGCAAATCCTTTATGAAGTAATGAAAGATGTGCAATTTAGAGCACTGCGGGTGGCCATAGAAAGGTACAAAAAGTTGGGCATCAAGAAGTTGACCTGAAAACGCCCAGGTAACAGATTGAAGTGCTTTAAAAGGATGAGTGTATGAAAAAAAGGGATCAGGCGCCCAGGAAATCAGAGGTTAAATCAATCAAAGAAACAAGGGTACAAAATTGCTGCTAATCTACTGCAGATGTGCTACATATAGATAGAGGGATGAAATAATCAGCGCAAATTTGTGTGATTGCCAAAAATGTCAAGATTGTGAAAAGTGCTGCTATACCAATAAAAACCTAATTTGTACCAAAACATATATGTGTAATTCCAAACATGTTTAAATTATGGTAAGTGCTGATGTGCCAATCAATTAAATATATAATCCATAGTATATCATTACACGTGTAATGGGAGACAAAAAAAAAAAAAAAAAAAGTGCAATATTGCAAACAAAACAAACTCAATATCCTAAAAGTGCAAGTGTAGTAAATCACTATAAAAATATCTTGAATCAAAACTGCATAAAACAAATAAATCAATAACTGGGTAAAAATCAATCAATCAATATCCGGAAAGTGCAAGTGCAGTGAGTCACTATAAAAATATCCTGAATCAAAACTGCATAAAATAAATAAATCAATAACTGGGTAAAAATCAATCAATCAATACCCTAAAAGTGCAAGTGCAGTAAATCACTATAAAAATATCTTGAATCAAAACTGCATAAAATAAATAAATCAATAACTGGGTAAAAATCAATCAATCGATATCCCGAAAGTGCAAGTGCAGTGAGTCACTATAAAAATATCTTGAATCAAAACTGCATAAAATAAATAAATCAATAGCTGGGTAAAAATCTATCAATCAATATCCCGAAAGTGCAAGTGAAGTGAGTCACTATAAAAATATCTTGAATCAAAACTGCATAAAATAAATAAATCAATAACTGGTTAAAAATCAATCAATCAATATCTTGAAAGTGCAAGTGCAGTCAGTCACTATAAAATATTTTGAATCAAAACTGCATAAAATAAATAAATCAATAACTGGGTAAAAAACAATCAATCAATATCCTGAAAATGCAAGTGCAGTGAGTCACTATAAAAATATCTTGAATCAAAACTGCATAAAATAAATAAATCAATAACTGGGTAAAAATCAATCAGTCAATATCTTGAAAGTGCAAGTGCAGTGAGTCACTATAAAAATATCTTGAATCAAAACTGCATTAAAATAAATCAATAACTGGGTAGAAATCAATCAATATATAGTCAATAAATAGTCCATTAGGAAAAAGTCCCGTCAGGTAAAGAGGTAAATAGCATTAGGGGGTGACCACGCGGCTTCCAATGACTAGCGTCTGCAGGCTTCCTCCGCCCGAATGCTACCACAGGACGGACCAGGGGTGAGAGATAGCCGTGATGTACTATTTATCTTTTTACCTGACAGTTTATTTGATGTGTGTTTATACATTGATTATCTGTAAGTGCAATCAAGGAGGGGGGTATTTTATTCATTAAAGCTATACAGAATCACGCTATGAGGTGTCCCTTTCTCTTTGTTTGATCATTTGCCTTCCGTGTATGAGTACAAGATTGAGGAGTTCAGCTTGATGTGGGCCATCCCTATAAGGAATCATTGGAGTTATAACCCTTCATTGCTGATTGTGCCCTCGCTGTCCGATCTTGGGAGAAAGGATCCAGTCTGGGGGAGTGTCAGCTTAATGGTGATTAGACCAAAAACGCCTGTTGTCTGCTGATTGTGGTGAATTTTCCACCATAGGGAGAGGGATCCACGAGGTGTGTGCTCCCCTGATGACGTCAAACCTATGACAAAACGCTTTGGGTGGAGTCAGACGTGACGCAACCACGCCCCCAGAGCCAGCCTTTGCAAGTGTATGCGGGGACGCCGCAACACCCAGATCTCCAGCGTTTATGAATACATGTTCTTGTATGACGTTATTACATGTTAGTGTACATCTTTGTTTTTAATAAATATAATGTTTTTACGGTATCACGCTATGTCCCTATCATCATTTCTTCACATATATGTCCTCTGAGTATCGGATCTGAACTTCCTGCCCTGCATCGAGCCACACCTGGCGAACCTCCATATAATCACTATTAAGCCTACCATTAAGTTGGGTTACCAATACCTTCTGGTAAGCAGCCTTTTTGGATATTTGGTGATCCTTCACTGGTGTTACTCCCCCTCCCCTCCCTCATTTCATCAATATAAAGTGGGAGTCGTCTGCTGGGATTTGTGGTTCCTTGCTTCAACACCATCTTCATTTTCATTATGTGTTTCTTTCAGGATTGATTGCTTTTCTAGACTTGATTTTCTAATTCTTAATTTTTGAATTTATTGTCATGATGTTATCACTGTGAGTTTATTGTTGAGTATTTGGATGAGTTCACTACTGGATTTTATTCAATTTTTGTCACTATTATTCTTCACTTCCCAGGGTGTATTATTATATATGCCTAGCTAATTATTTGATTTCTTTTTTGATAGCGCTACACATATTTGACATATTATTTTAGGACTCCATGTCTGATTGCTTTTTATTGTGTTCCATTTAATATATACAAGGTAGAACTATAGGCAACATTTTTTTTTTTTATGGATAGAGCAAGGGAGGGTTATAACCCCTATCAGATTTTTTGTTTTTTTCCGCCATCATTGTGGAGATTTCCCTTCACACTGCCTGTCCCATAGACAAACAGGAAGTGAGACAAAATCACTGCAAATTAGGGGAATTCCTTGGGAAACCCCCTGGTCACCAGAACTAGTGTCCCATTGGAAGATTGGAAGATTTCCCCTCTATTACTTTTCTGGGAAAAACCCAAAATTTGGGATTTTCTTTTACCTTCACTTTCAATAATAATGGTAAACAGGATAAATAAAGAGGTTTAATCTCCTTAACTGGGGGAGAGACATCAATAAAAACTGACAAGCATTCTAATCCCTCTGCATTCTATCCAAAACTTAAAAATATACAAAAGTTTTGACTTTAGTTATACTTTAACCACTTGCCGACCGCCGCAAGTACATATACTGCGGCGATCAGCCCCTCACAGGCAAAGTGACGTATGGGTACGTCACTAGCCTGTGAGGCTCTGGGGAGCGAGCGCGCGCCGCCGGAGGCGCGCTCCCGCTCGGTCACGGACCCCCCCGCGCATGTGCCCGGCGGACCCGATGTCCGCTGGGCACTCGCGATCGTCCGTGACAGCGGAAGAAAGGCAGGCGGCTGATGTAAACAAGCCGCCTATCATTCCCCCCTGTGTAAGAACAGTGATCATACGGTTCTACTATGTAGGACCATTGATCACTGTTCCTACACCTCAAGCCACAGCCAATCACAGTTAGAATCACTCCTCTAGGGACACACACCACCCCTCCCTCTCAAAAAAAGTTAACCCCTTCACTACCAGTGTCATTTTACAGTAACAGTGCATATGTATAGCACTGATTACTGTAGTAATGTCACTGGTACCCCCAAAAGTATCAAAAATGTCAGTCAAGGGTCTGATCTGTCCGCCGCAATGTCGCAGTCCCGCAAAAAAAATTGCAGATCGCCGCCATTACGCATTTAAAAAAAACAACAAAAATAACAAAAATCTTTCCCTTAGTTAGTAAACGCAATAACTTTTGCGCAAACTAATCAAAATGCGCTTTTTGTGATTTTTTTTACCAAAAATATGTAGCATAAAACAAATTGGCCTAAAATTTTTTGGGGGGGGGAATTTCATATAAAAAAATGTGAAAAATATTGTTATTTTTGCAAAATTGACGCTCTTTTTTTGTTTATAGCGTATGATCAAAAAATCGCACAGCTGATCAAATATCACCAAAAGAAAGCTCTGTTTGTGGGAAAAAAAGGACGTCAAATTCGTTTAGGTACAGCGTCGCACGACCGCGCAATTTTCCGTTAAAGTCACGCAGTGCCGAATCGCAAAATACCCCCTGGTCAGGAAGGGGGTAAAATCTTCCGGGGCTTAAGTGGTTAACAAATGAATCTTCTACAACTCAAGTCTTTCATGCTAAATGTTCTTTTTCTACTACAGACCTGAATGTTCCAATGCCATGAAATTCTTGAAGGTTGTATAAAATCTGTAGGTAAGAAGAAAAAAAAAATGATTTGAAAAAAAAAAAAATGTTTTGCATATAAAAAAAAAAACCATAAATACTGTATATACTTATTTAGCAATAAATGAAATTGGAATCCAAAGAATGAAAATTCATTTTCTCAGAAGACAGACATCACAGAGTTGAGAAGAAAGCTTCATGAAAGACGGACAGAGCTTATAGCCAAGTCTTTTAAGCCAGTGATAAGGTTGAAGAAAGGATTTTTTGAAATAAGATTTGGGGCCCCTTCGTCCCCTACTGTGCGCCGTCTCTCAGTGGCGATATAGCAGACCTGTACACTTTAGAGTTCTGCATTCGGGAACCTCTGCCAGCTTGGCTCTTTTTTTAAGTCAAGTTTTCAAACTTCCAAGGCTGAGCATTAGTGTATCAAACCATTTCACAGTTCCACCGAACAAGTAGTAGCCAAGCCGGGCAATATCTCAAAGATGCCTGTACAATGCACATCGCCTGGAGAGAAATGCAATGGAGCTGCTTTATGTAAGGCCTTCGTAGTGGTGCGGTGGAGTTTGGCAAGACAATATACCTTCTACGTTTTTCACATTCATTTAAAATTGATTTAAACTAGTTGCTAAAAATTCTTGTACTATATAGCATGTTAACACCCTTTATTAACAACTTACCAACCATAGAACGTCCATGGATGTCCTTGGTTTGCAGTGGTTATACCGGGATGATACCTGCACCAGCAGGCATCATCCCAGTAAGAAAATTTGCAGCTGGCAATTCCTTTTTCATCAGAAGTGATTTGAGTGGCTGAACAGCCACTTGATTACTTCTGCGGGTGGCGAAATTGGGTCCCACCCCCCTCCCACTGCCACCTTTCCTGGGCTTTGCTGTCCAATCGCGGAGCCTGGAAGTGGTGCAACCAGCGCACAGAACAGAGAGAGAGGAACAACCAGGGCCGGTGCTTCCACTAGGCAAACTAGGCAGCTGCCTAGGGCGCATTGCCACCTAGGGGCGCAGCCACGAGTCAGCACTCTCTCTCCATCATAAATTATCCTTGTGAGCTGAGGGGAGGGATGGCAGTGGGGGAGGAAGAAGGGATAGAGAAAGATGCCAGGTGTCTTGGGCAGTGGCGGAACTACCAGGCCCTGGCTTTCCACCACTGTTGGGGGGGGGGCACAAGTAGCTGGTCTTGCCTAGGGCGTAAAATAGTCTAGCAATGGCCCTGGGAACAACGTTGTTCCTCCCTCTTTGTGAGTATGGCGTTACTTCCAGTTCCGCCTCTCTGGCTGTTAGCGGCCAGGAAAGCAGCCGATCAGTCTGATCTGTGTCTGATCGGCTGCATTGGAGGCCAGAGGAGAGATTTGGGGTCTAATAGACCCCAGATCTCTCTATAAAGAGGACCTGTCATGGCCAATGCTGTCACAAGAGATGTTGTTCATCCCTTGTGATAGCAATGAAGTAAAATAACATTTAAAGGACCCCTATGCTTAAATGCGAAAATATATATTACCCTATGCGCACAAATGCGAACGCACACATTACTCCCACACGCATATGTAATTGGTGAGCCCACATCACATGTGAGGTATTGTCACAAACATCAGAGTGAGAGCAATAATTCTAGTACCAGACCTCCTGTGTATCTCTACACTTGTAACCTAGAAAGACGTTTAAAGCATCGCCTATCGAGAATTTTAACCACTTCCATACCGGGCCTATTCTGACACTACTCTCCTACATGTAAAAAATCATCAACTTTTTGCTAGAAAATTACTCAGAACCCCCAAACATTATATATGTTTTTTTTAGTAGAGACCCTAGAGCAGTGATGGTGAACCTTGGCACCCCAGATGTTTTGGAACTACATTTCCCATGATGCTCATGCACTCTGCAGTGTAGTTGAGCATCGTGGGAAATGGGGATCCAAAACATCTGGGGTGCCAAGGTTCGCCATCACTGCCCTAGAGAATAAAATTACGGTCATTGCAACTTCTTATGTCACATGGTATTTGTGCAGCAATTTTTCAAACGCGTTTTTTTTTTTTAGGAAGAAAACAATTTAATGATTTAGAAAACAAAAACAAAACAGTAAAGTTAGCCTAAATTTTTGTTTAAATATAAAGATGATGTTACACCGAGTAAATAGATACCTAACATGTCACGCTTTAAAATTGCGCACACTCATGGAATAACGCCAAACTTCGGTACTTAAAAATCTTCATAGGCGATGAGTTAAACATTTTTAGAGCTTAGCAATTTAGAGCTACAGAGGAGGTCTCTAACGTTTATGGTTGAACTCTGTTTACATATGTGGGGGCAACGCACAAATGCATTCGTTTCTGTGTGCATGCAAGCGGGCATGGGGCGTTTTCATTTATTTTATTTTTTTATTGTCTATTTAATGTTTTTTTTACCTTTATTTATTAAGGGGACCCCCCCCCCCCCCCCCAGGCACGATATTTAAAGGAATTTTTCATTTTCATTGTTTCACTTTAAGCATCATTAAAATCACTGCTCCTGTAAAAACGATTGTTTTTAAAAGAAAATTTGCATTGTTACATGTCTCCCAGAGCAGTGCCCAGACCCCATACACTTTTCTTGGGCAATAACTTGCATTTTAGCCTTTAAAATTAGGACTTTTGATTTTTCATGTTAGAGTCCCATAGACTTTAATGGAGTTTGCATGTTCTAACAAACTTTTCCACCGTTCACGGTGTTCTGATGCAAACTGATCCGGGGGGGGGGGGGGGAATGTTCGGCTCATCACTAGTAAAAATTTAATGTAATAGCAAGAAATATAAGTTAAACTTAGTAGAAAAAACTTTTTATTTATTTTTTTTATTTTGGGACAGTTTTCCTTCAATGATAAAACAAAAAAAAATAGCAGATATTCATTACCATTTACCGCAAAAAGAAAGCTCATTTTGTCACAAAAAAAAAAACCGAAGTAGTTGTGATGATATGTACAGTTTTACTAACGCACGTCAAAGTTACAAAATTGTGTTCAGTCGTTATTTATTTTTACCCTCAGTCACTAAGGGGATTATAAATACTAACTAAATACAATAACAATCATAATCTACAATAACCAGATTTAAGTGCAAATAATATTGTGAATATTATTAAAATGCTCCTCTGAAACAGTTCCTCATATTTCAAAACCATGTTCTTGGATGTGATCAGTGCAAAATGCGATTAAACAACTTCCAATTATGCTTCTGTGTTTTTTTAGCAATTTTCTGAATTTTTCACTATAGTGCGCACCGTAAGGGATAAGCACTTATGTCTAAATTGGTAAAAATTCACATTATAGCTGATCCAGGCCTCCTCCTTCCTATCAGAAGAAGGAGGGGGTGAACTTTTGGCTCAGATTGCCGCGGTGCATCTGACCAGAAGTGGTAGCGCCTATTTGTCAAAACCAGGTATTCACCTAAAAAAAGTGCTAACTGTGGCAGTGGAGGAGGGGAGATGTTCCATTTGGGTGATGTCCTACTTTAAAATATATATTTTTTTTATATAATTAATACACATTACACTATATTTTGTGTAAAAAGAAATATACAGTAAAAAACATTTGCCCTTCTTGATGTAGATAATGTCCTAAGGATACGAAACATCTAAATCTTACAAATATAACAACTTTTCAACAGCTTTACCCAAAACTAATAATCATGTAATGATAACATGCATTTTGCAGAAAAGATTTTGAAACTATATCTAAAAATATTTCGAAAATGCAATATTGAAACTTCACCATGTTGCCATGTTTACAGTAAACACTGATTCAACTTCTCACAGCCTGGTCGGAAGTTATTCAAGGGGTGCATAATCGGGAGAGCATATTATTAGAGAACTTGGACTCTCAACCACCATAGGAGATAAAAGAAAAGGAATTGGCAGCACTCCAGGTTGAGTCAAAATCCAGATTTATTGACTGGACATCCAAATTATGACAATCGTGACAAGGTAGACGCGTTTCACACACTGATTGAGTGCTTAATCATTACTAATGATTAAGCACACAGTCAGTGTGTGAAACGCATCTACCTTGTCACGATTGTCATAATTTGGATGTCCAGTCAATAAATCTGGATTTTGACTCAACCTGGAGTGCTGCCAATTCATTTTCTTTTATCAAGTTTTCACGGAGGCGAGCCGGGGCATGCACCGGTGTGAGTCATCAGGCAATTACACCACCTTGAGCAGTGAGTCCTTGTCTCTTCAATCACCATAGGAGATATATGAAAGATCACTACAGAAAAGGTTCATGAGTGGCTACGAGGAGAAATGGCAACCAGTTGTTTGTGTGGTACCTGGTTAGCAAGGGGGTCTGTGCTTGGACTTCTTCTCTAGTTGTCCATCTCCATCGGACACCAGGAGTGGACTAGCGTTATGGAAATCTAAGGCCTGGTCTTTTGGTATGGAAAGAGAAGAGTTAGGTGGGAGAATGTATGAGGTCGGTGCTATGTGCTCGGTGGGACCCCATTCTATTACTGAGAGTGAGGTAACAGAGGTAGCCTGACTGGTGGAGTGGGCACAGGCTCAAACTGTCTCTCTGAATGCAACACATACATCAGAGCAGGTGTGTAGGACATGGAAACAGAAGCTTTAGGAGGAAATTTGTGTCGTGGGTACTGCACACGTGTGGCTCATCATGGAGTTAGGAGACCACCCTAATGTTTGACTTTTCCCACCTGGTCCTGGTGCATTGGTGAGAATGCCCTTGGGTGAAGTATTGCCCCGTGCAAGGATTGGGGACCCAGTTTAATGCCTGGCATAGTCCAAAGAACTCATCCCAAGAGGAAACATCCCATCTGACCCTTGCTTGGCGCCCAGTGAGAGAGGGAAGAATAGAGGACGTGCTGGACATTCTAAAGACAGTCTAAACATACAAAAAGTAAAGTATTTTTTTTTTTTTTTAGTTAAAAAGCAAAAAAGGAATTTATTTGTGATAAGCACTGCTTTTGAAAAGTAAATGTTATCCTCTCAGGGTTTATATCTACTGTAAAATGTATGTTTTACAGTTGAGCCAAAAACGTTTTACAAATGAGCAGCACAGTGGCTCAGCGGTTACCACCTCTGCCTTACAGCACTGTGGTCCTTGGCTCATAACCCAGCCAGGACACTATCCACATGGAGTTTGTATGTTCTTTTGTGGGTTTCCATTTACCATACCCCAAAACTTTTTGAGATGGGAACGAGGGACAGGACACAGGACAGTAGGCATAGGACTCACCCCCTGCCACACCTCTTTATACAAAAAGTATACAAAAAAATTGATTAGGTAAACCAACCAGTGCTTTTTTTTACCACTACTATTCCTTTTTACTGTTTTTTGTATTGTACGAATGCAGCAATTTAGAAATTGAGTGAAAGGTTTAACACTAGGAAACACTTATTTAAAAATAAAAAAATAAATTTTATATACAAGTATATAGATCAGACCAAAATGAGGGACAAATCAGGAGCAAAGAGGGACAAAGGTACTTTGTTCCAAATCAGGGACAGTCCTTCGAAATCAGGGACAATTGGGAGCTATGCATTTACACTCCAAATACATGTTGGTAGTTTACATAGTTACATAGTTGGTAAGGCTGAAAACAGACACCAGTTTATCCAGTTCAACCTATGGTGTGTGAGTGTGCTAGTATTGTTTATGTCAATAGTACATCGTATACCCCTGAATGTTGTGGTCATTAAGGTGCATATCTAATATTTTTTTTTAAACTATCCATGCTCCCTACTGATACCACTGCTTGTGGAAGAGAATTCCACATCCTTACCGCTCTGACAGTAAAGAACACTTTATGTAGTTTACGGTTAAACCGCTTCTCTTCCAGACTCAGTGGATGGCCATGTGTCTTTTTAAATTCCTTTTCACTGAATAGTTTGTTCCCTATGCTAGGGTCGCCAGTACGGTATTTGTACATTGGTATCATATCCCCTCTCAAGCCTCTCTTTTCCAGAGAGAATAGGTTCAATGCTTGTAGTCTTTCCCCCATAGCTGAGATCATCCAGTCCCTTTATTAGCTTTGTTTCTCTTTTCTGGACTCACCTGAGGATTAGTGCCCAGAAATGAACGGTATACTCAAGATGCACCGACTTAGTGCAATACCATAAAATATTTATTGACAAATTGTTAAAACCCCATCATGCATTCTACTCACAAGAGTACGCTATGTAAAAGCAAAAACCAAAAGAGTTCCTTCAGCTGTCCAGAGACCACAGGACCGTGATGCTTAGTAATGACAGGCAAACTTGAAGGTGCCCATAGGGCTATTGTGTTTCGAGGAAGAACCCTCTTCATCCGAGCCAGTTGCTTTCAGTTTTTCAGTTTGTGTGGATACCCATCATCCTGAGAGGGCAGCAAGACTTCAGATGCTAATGGTATAGCCAATGCCTCTTTGGCCTACATGTAAAATTTGAGCGCAAGGGACAGTTACTTGTCTTTTCTGATACTCAAGATGCAGTTGGACCATAGTCTTGTAGTGGGAGAATGATAGTTTTATCTCTGGAGTGAATCCCCTTTTACAATGCATGCCAATATTCTGTAAGCTTTGCTTGCAGCAGCTTGGCACTGCATGCTGAGCCTGTCATCTACTAGAACCCCCAGGTCCTTTTCTATCCTAGATTCCCCCAAAGGTTCTCCCCCTAGTGAGTAACTTGGGTTCATATTTTTAGCACCCAAATGCATTACTTTGCATTTTTCAACATTAAACCTCATTTGCCATGTAGTTGCCCACCCCATTATTTTACTTAGGTCTTCTTGTAGGTGATGCCCTGCTTAACTTTGTATCATCCATAAATACTGAGATTTAGCTGTTTATCCCATCCATCGTTTATAACAAAATTGGTCCCAGGACAGATCGTTGGGGGGGACCCCACTTACCGCAATGTGGTATTAACCGCTTGCCGACCGCCGCAAGTAGATATACTGCGGCGGGCAGCCCCGGCCAGGCAAAGTGACGTATATATACGTCACTAGCCTGTGACCGGTTTGTGAGCCAATAGCCGCGGCTCGTTCACGGAGGAGTCCGGATGTGACCGGTGGACCCGATGTCCGCCGGTCACACTACGATCGTCGGTAGAGCGGGAGAAAGGCGGGCGGCTTATGTAAACAACTATGTAGAACCATTGATCTCTGTTTTTACAATAGGAGACCTGTCCCACTACAGTTAGAATCACGCCCCTAGGACACACTTAACCCCTCCCTCTCCAATACAGTTAACCCCTTCCCTGCCAGTGTCAATTTTACAGTAACAGTGCATATGTATAGCACTGATCACTGCAGTAATGTCACTGGTAACTGCAAAAGTGTCAAAAATGTCAGTCAAGGGTCCGATCTGTCCGCCGCAATGTTGCAGTCCCGCAAAAAAAATCGCAGATCGCCGCCATTACTCGTTAAAAAAAAAACACCAAAAATGACAAAAATCTTTCCCTTTGTTAGTAAACGCGATAACTTTTGCGCAAACCAATCAAAATATGCTTATTGCGATTTTTACCAAACATATGTAGCATAAAACAAATTGGCCGAAAATGTTAAAAAATTTTGATTTTTAAATTTTTTGGGGGGAATTTCATATAAAAAAATGTGAAAAAATATTGTTATTTTTGCAAAATGTACGCTCTTTTTTTGTTTATAGCGCATGATCAAAAAATCGCACAAAAAGAAAGCTCTGTTTGTGGGAAAAAAAGGACGTGAAATTCGTTTAGGTACAGCGTCGCACGACCGCGCAAAAGTCACACAGTAAAAAATCGCAAAAAAAACCCTGCTCGGAATGGGGATAAAATCTTCCGGGGCTTAAGTGGTTAAATGGCTCCTGTATAAATTGCCCCCTTGCACTTCATGTGAGATAGGGAACCTATAGTGAAAGCTCCTTGAGGGCAGAGACTGATGTGAATGAATATGAATGTAAAGCTTTGCATAAATGAACAAAGCCAAACAATTATAGTGGCTGTACTGGCACACATTACATAGATATGGTTCACTATTGTTCATGTCAGGGAATGCCATGCGTCCCAAGCTAGAGTGCCTGTAGACAGGACATGGCTGCAAAGGAGATCAGCAGCACTGAGATGCAACAAAGGGTGAAAAAATAAAACATTTTTTTTAGAAAAAAAAACATATTTTTTAAACAGTGCTTTAGCAAACTAAATGTCACTTGGTTAGGGTTTACAACGTCTCTGATCACAACTTCTACAATGAACTGTGAATGTATATTTTCCATGTATACATTTTAGTTTTCTCCTTGAAAAGAAGACAGAGATTTATCAGAACGAACATGAAAAACAAAAAGTTGTTTGAAGCTGATTTTATTTTTCGGCCAGAGATGTAGATAAGTGGCATCTGTGGTTTATATCCCGCGCTGGCCATGCAAACAAAGTCTAGATCAAAATGTATTTTATAATTTTTTTTTACCGCTCTCTGTCAACAGAGAGGGAGATATGATTAAAGGAGACTCGGAATAAGAGGAATGTGTCACATATGAAGTGCAGCTTGACGTCCACACTGTGTTATTTTTCAGCTAACAATGGTTTGTGTTTAATGCACAAGGCATTTGTTCGATGGAGTAGAAGAGACCTAAATATAAAAATATACTCGTCCGAGCTGTGCGTTATTAAAGCGGAGTTCCACCCTGGAATACTTTTTTTTAATAAAAATACCCCCGGGACAGTCAGGGCTAGTGCATTCCACAATGGATAGCCTCTGATCTATCCCGGGTTGCACTTACCTTTTAGGAGAAATATTTACCTTGAAAAAGTATTGTCCAGCGCTGCCATCTCAGGTGTGGGCAGCTTGAAGCCAGCGCGATCCTCTTCTGCGTCCTGTTCCGTCTTCTTCGGTCCCACGATGCACTGCACCGGCCCCACCGTCACTTCCGGTGCGCGCGCGTCATCCCTCCACAGCTTCTGGGCATGCCCAGAAGCTGTTTAGAAGGGAATGACGCGCGCGCCCCGGAACTGACGTCGGGGCCGGTGCAGGCGCAATGATTCCTGGGAGCGATGACGTTCAGCTCCCAGGAATCATTGCAAAGCCAGGAAGTGACAACGGCCGTGGCCGCCGAGGGGAGGAAGAAGGAAGTAAGGTAAGTATATTTTCTTCTCTACGAGTAAAAAAAAAAAAATGCGATTATCCATTTGTTTTTCAGGTGACCCGGAGCGAGAAGATGGAGGTAAGTATCATTTTAGGGTGGAACTCCACTTAATATGGAAAAATGCTTTTTGATTGTTCTTCAAAGAGATCCTTACCATCTAAAAAAGAAATGTTCCAATGCTGCAGTCTCTGCCAGACTTTTTGCCATTCGGCATTCCCCAGGCACAACCTTTGGTCTCATCCTCGGAACCCCGACAGCACTGCTAAATCTTGTATTGATGTAGGGGATTAGAGGAAGGAACCACTACACTCAGAAGGGGACACAAGCATCCAAAATTATGAAAAGTCGTACAGAGGCTGCAGTGCTGAAACAGTAGGAGACATGGGCTTCCAAAGCATTGCGTATAATAAGGTTACCATTTGTCCCATTTTCCAGAGACAGCCCCCATTGTGGAAGGTCTGTCCCTGGCATTGTCCCCATGAGCAAGGCATGGTAGAGTAAACATTGCAGTGTGCAGACTCCAACTCATACCACACTGTGCAAGCATTAATCCAAAATGGTGCAGCTGAAGCAGCTTGAAAATGCATGGAAACATGCGCTTTAGCTATAGACATTTGTGTAGTGTGACTAAAGTTGGAGCCTGCACACCACAATGTTTACTCTAGGATGCCCGGCTCAAGGGGACGATGCTGGGGATGATCGGGAAAGAGAAAGGGGAGGGCGAAGAAGTTGGACGATGAATGTGGGGGAAACCAAGCGCAACTACCAAGCCAAAGGATGAGGTATAATATATTTTAAATATACTACAGCTGTGCTTATTACCCTGCAATCTAGGAATTATTTACCCCTGAACTCTATGCTTTAGTTAATCCTGACCCCTGAACGCTGTTACTTAATCCTGACCTCTAAACTCTGTGTCTTACTTACTCATGACCCCTGCACTCTGTGCCTTACTTATTCTTGAACTTTGTGTGGTACTTAGACATATGGTGTTTGCTACACAAAATAAAAAATGATAATTATGTACCTTCATCCTATACATTGACATAAAGAGTGAGAAATTGACTTGAGGCACTGAGGACTTTCATGGTATGTATCCTCCTCTTCTCGCTCCTGGCTCCTCCCTCCTTTCAGGTGCCCCCACAGCAAGCTGCTTGCTATGGGGGCACCAAAGCTGCGCTACTGCTCTGTGTGTCCATTCACACATGGAGCCGCGTCTTGGCCCTGCCCCCCTCTGTCTCCTGATTAGCTCACTGGCTCCTGCTGCTGCCAATAGCCAATGAGGGGAGTGGCAAGGCTTTCGTAGACATTGCTGGATCAAAAGGGAGCTCAGGTTAGCATTGGGGGGTTGCTGTACACAGAGTAAAGTAAAACACAGTGTTTAGGAAACAGGAACAGAGTGCAGGAGTCAGGAGTAAGTAACACACAAAGAGTAAGAAATTGACTTGAGGCACTGAGGACTTTCATGGTACAGTATGAACTCACAACACATTTATATTATAAAAAATACAAAAGTTTATTACAAACATGTATATTAAAATAATACCCCATAAAGGGGAAAATTAGACAATAAGAGAACAACAAGATTGTCCACTACAGAGTGAAAAACAACAAGATTCCTCTAATATAGATTGGGTATTGACTGTTTGCGCCCAAATTTCTTGCAAGGTGAGCCTCCCCTGTGAATTTACTGACTGTTCAATTTAATACATATGATCGTTTATCTTATTATTGATACTACATACCCAATATCCCAAGAATCATTTGTTTTGAACTGTTTTCCCAAGACCATCTCCATTTCACCTGTCTGTCTCCATTTGCTGCCGATCACCCTCATTATGTTGTGTAAGGTGCGTATTTTGGTACTATATTTCCGTATCTATTGGGTGTATTGCAATATGCGCCCCAGTGTGATGGCTCTTTGCTAAGCCATATGTATAATTATACATTTTATTCTTATCATTTTCTACTTATCTATAATTCCACCTGAGCCCCGCACTCGCCCAGGAGACTGCCATTTGCTACTGCCTTTCTTGGTATCAGTGTGATTGTCAGGCTCGGTTCACACTAGGGCGACCTGGTCGCCTCACAGGTCGCCGCAGGTCGCCTCCCATAGGGAAGCTGTGGACCCGTTCTAATAGGAGCGACACAAGTCGCTCCGACCTAGAAAAAGGGTCCGGAGCTTCTTTGGGGCGACCAGGAGGCGACCGCCATAGACTTCAATGTTATGAAGTCCGTGGCAGCCGTTCCGAGGTCGCAGCGCGCTGCTCGCACCGCGATCTCGGAGGTCGCCCCGGGAAGTAGCGTCGCGGTAATGTGAGCCGGCGCTCAGTGAGTATGTTTTGCTAATTCCTCATGGTATTTGGATAATATACGGGTTTAGATCTGGGCTTATATTTGTTCTTATTCACCAGTTGGGTTGTTATTTATTTATTTATTTTATTATTTTCTAATGTCATATATATTTACTTAATTGCACATCAACATTTACTGTATATACATTTTTATGTTTTTTTTTTCCCTCTGTATTATTTGTGGGTTTGCATTCCCTTACAGATCCACTATATCCAATGTATTTTACCCAGTTTTCATATTTTGTCATCCCACAGCCTTTCTTTCTATCACTGATATACAGAGATGTATAGTAACTAAGTAGAACTACTTCACTACTGTACCGAAAAGGTGATAGTAGGCGGTATCTGTACTTTCCTGGAGTAGAATTTTTTTCTCCTACTTCCACTTTTACTTCACTACATTTTTTCGATGATTTCAATACTTCTACTCTGATATTTTTTTTTTTGTGCTGCATAGTTACTCGTTACTATTCTACAATTACCACTGCCAGAACAGTAGATGGCAGGTTTCATGAAGCTCAAAACATGTGTATTATCAGCGCATACAAAAATAAATGCTACTGTATGTATAAATAAAAGCTGCATTTGAAATAATAAAAAACAATATGATGTTCAAACTTTTGACTTCTTTCTTTAATAACTACATAACACAGTACTTGTACTTTTACTTTCAGTACTTGAGTAGCAATTTTTTTTTTTCAAAACTACTGGTACTTTACTTTCAGTACTTGAGTAGCAAAATTTTTTAAAAAAACTACTTGCGATACTTAAGTACAAAAAATGTTGAATATTTTAGTACTTCTACTCAAGTCACTTTTTGATTGAGCGCTTCCACTTCTACTCAAGTCACTTTTTGATCGAGCACTTGTACTTTTACTCAAGTATGGGTTTCGAGTACTTTATACAACTCTACTGATATACCTCAAAAAGTTTGTCTCCTTTCATAACAGATTTAGCCATTCTCTTATCTTTCTGTGCTTTAGCAGCACAGATATAATGTGTGGTCACCTTTTGTCTGTTTTACAGTATACTTATCTATTAGGCCGGCCATACACGGTTTGAATCTTGGCCGATTGAGCAGGAATTGGAATCAATTGATCTTTTTGGGTACAACCAGCCTGCCAGATTCTGTTTTGATTATCGCTAGCGGTTGCTATAGCCACTATCAATAATCAATTTCTTCTCCCGCCATTGTCTTCTCCCAGCGGGGATGGCTTACAATGCCCTCACTCCCCTGGTGGGAGCAGACAATGGCTCCGCAGGAGGCATTCCCCTGTCAGCACTATCCATGTTGATGGGGGAATTATGCAAATTTCTTTCCTATAAAGAATGCATGGTTGCAGAAAATAAATTCACACCATGTATGGCCAGCCTTATGCCTCGTACACACGCAACGATTATCGGCCGACCGATCGGCCGTCTTTTGTCCAGTGTTGTTGTGTTGGTTGAAATGTGCTCTAGACTGCACACAAATGTTCTCGGCCAACAACAACCAACTTCAAAAGTGATGTCATGTGATGGTTTACTTTCTGTGTGTTTTTTCTTCTCTGAGCATGCCCAGTCTTGCTCGTCTGAATTTTGTCTGCCGAAATCTGTACTGACTGACGAACTATCGGCCATTCTGTTGACGGCCAATAAAAATTTTATAGCATGCACACCAGATTTTGTTCGGCCGAAAAGTCACAGTCGGTTGTCGGAATCATCAAACTAACAAGCCGACAATCGGCCGATCAGACGTTGGCCGAAAATTCACGGCCAACAATCGTTGCGTGTGTACGAGGCTTTAGCCACACTTCTATCTCCTAATCACTGATTTTATTTATTTATTTATTTTTTTCTTCTTTTACAGTTCCTTCCTAGTTCTTAATTTCTTTGATTATACATAATCAAACGCTATCATTTTAGAACAACTACCAAGTCATTAACCACCCACCCCACTCATTGCCCAATGCAAAAAAAATAAAAATAAAAAAATAATAGAGGAGGTATCTCAAAACCCTTTTACGTACCTAAATCTTTGGTCACTTAGTGCTTCAGGGCTACATTCTTCTAGGTTTCTCTTTGCAAAAGAGCAGGGTTCATCTTCAGATTTAATGTTGGGTGACATAAACACATCCTATTGGCTTTCCAGCAACAGTGTCCCCTCCAATTCTGGAGTGCATCAGTGGTAACTTCACAAAAATACAAGCACTGTGCTGGGTCACCGGTCATCAGTCAATGCTGGCAATGGACATGGTTGGCAGAGTTACATGGATTAACAATTGCTTCTGTAACTCATCTAAAGAAAAAAAAAGTTGGTGAATAGGTGGGAGGGGTAGAAAGGGGTAGACTTTTGTCAGGCAATGAGCTATAATTGCCATACAAACAGTAAAGATGAAGTGGTATACTATAAATAACCATCAATAAAGATTTAAAAGACTTTAAACAATAAAATGGACCATACGACCAGGATAACCAAGGCAACAAACATTTAATGGACTTTGAAGACAATTCACTTGAATACCTTTTGCTGTTTTGCTTTCAAACACTAATTGTAACAATATTCCCTTCTGCATTACTGAATTTTGAAACTTGAATAAGAACTTATTCAAATAAAATATTTAGTACTGCTCAAGCAGGTTTTCCTAGGTCTGGCCTTGGGCTGAGAAGGCATGAATGCCTATGGTGCTGGTGCACTCTGAAAGTACTGATTTAGGAGGACCAGAAAAAACACCATGGGTTTGGGGTCCAGCTGCCCTCTGGCCTACCCTAATGTCTGGAATAAGATTGAATAGCATCAGGGTCGAACCTCCTCTACCTTGGATTTTTCCGTTTTTAGAACCTTCAGCCAGTATTTGTAGGACAGCTTTGGCTGACCCTGGGGGTGGAATCCTGACTTTGATTGGATGGATCAAGACTAGTGTTGAGCGAACACGGACTGTATTATTCGTGTTCGTACCGAATAATTGGATTTTTGTTACCCGAACACGGACACGGACACTTTACTGTATGTTCGGGTAAAAAATCCGTGTTCGGTCGTTTTATTTCCGGGTTTTGCATGTTTTGGCGCTCTTTTCATGGCGGGCTTTCAACAGCCAATCAACAATCGTTTAACTGGTGTGCCTTAAGCTATCCCAGCCATGCCTGCAAATGTATGAGTAGCTGTGATTGGCCGTCTGAAGCATGTGACCAAGTCTTTATAAGTTCGAGGCAGCCGCAGCGGCGTCATTCTGCTGCTTAGCTCAGGGACAGAGCACACATACGTGCTGGCTGCTGATTAGGGAAAGACAGGCAGGGAAAACAAATTGGTGTCCGGATAGAATTTAGGGTCAGGTAGGAGTGTTTAGGCAGGGCGAGTTGTAGGCATTTTAGGGATAGAGTCTGCTGAATTATAGGGTCAGTGTGTTCTACAAACTACAATCGATATTGCTGTGTGGTGTGGGATAGGAGATAGGCAGGTGTCAGTGATCCACATCCATTTTTCTGTGTGTGGGCTGCAGTGAACACAATCTTTTTGGGGTGCAGTGAACACGATCCTTTTGGGGTGCAGTGAACAAAATCTTTGTGGGGTACAGTGAACACAATCTTTGTGGGGTGCAGTGAAGACAATCCTTGTGGGGTGCAGTGAAGACAATCCTTGTGGGGTACAGTGAACACAATCTTTGTGGGGTGCAGTGAAGACAATCCTTTTGGGGTGCAGTGAACACAATCTTTGTGGGGTGCAGTGAACAAAATCTTTGTGGGGTACAGTGAACACAATCTTTGTGGGGTACAGTGAACAAAATCTTTGTGGGGTACAGTGAACACAATCTTTGTGGGGTGCAGTGAAGACAATCCTTGTGGGGTGCAGTGAAGACAATCCTTGTGGGGTGCAGTGAACAAAATCTTTGGGGGGTACAGTGAACACAATCTTTGTGGGGTACAGTGAACACAATCTTTGTGGGGTGCAGTGAAGACAATCCTTGTGGGGTGCAGTGAAGACAATCCTTGTGGGGTGCAGTGAACAAAATCTTTGGGGGGTACAGTGAACACAATCTTTGTGGGGTACAGTGAACACAATCTTTGTGGGGTGCAGTGAAGACAATCTTTTTGGGGTGCAGTGAACACAATCTTTGTGGGGTACAGTGAACACAATCTTTGTGGGGTGCAGTGAAGACAATCCTTGTGGGGTGCAGTGAAGACAATCCTTGTGGGGTACAGTGAACACAATCTTTGTGGGGTGCAGTGAAGACAATCCTTTTGGGGTGCAGTGAACACAATCTTTGTGGGGTGCAGTGAACAAAATCTTTGTGGGGTACAGTGAACACAATCTTTGTGGGGTACAGTGAACACAATCTTTGTGGGGTGCAGTGAAGACAATGCTTTTGGGGTGCAGTGAACACAATCTTTGTGGGGTACAGTGAACACAATCTTTGTGGGGTACAGTGAACACAATCTTTGTGGGGTGCAGTGAAGACAATCCTTGTGGGGTGCAGTGAAGACAATCCTTGTGGGGTGCAGTGAACAAAATCTTTGGGGGGTACAGTGAACACAATCTTTGTGGGGTACAGTGAACACAATCTTTGTGGGGTGCAGTGAAGACAATCCTTGTGGGGTACAGTGAACACAATCTTTGTGGGGTGCAGTGAAGACAATCCTTTTGGGGTGCAGTGAACACAATCTTTGTGGGGTGCAGTGAACAAAATCTTTGTGGGGTACAGTGAACACAATCTTTGTGGGGTACAGTGAACAAAATCTTTGTGGGGTACAGTGAACACAATCTTTGTGGGGTGCAGTGAAGACAATCCTTGTGGGGTGCAGTGAACAAAATCTTTGGGGGGTAGAGTGAACACAATCTTTGTGGGGTACAGTGAACATAATCTTTGTGGTGTACAGTGAACACAATCTTTGTGGGGTGCAGT
Source organism: Pelophylax lessonae (assembly GCF_965119305.1). Lineage (NCBI taxonomy): Eukaryota > Metazoa > Chordata > Amphibia > Anura > Ranidae > Pelophylax > Pelophylax lessonae. Next base: position 41,015,826 of record NC_138776.1, read on the forward strand.
GAAGAAAATCCTTTTGGGGTGCAGTGAACACAATCTTTGTGGGATACAGTGAACACAATCTTTGTGGGGTGCAGTGAAGACAATCCTTGTGGGGTGCAGTGAAGACAATCCTTGTGGGGTGCAGTGAACAAAATCTTTGTGGGGTACAGTGATCACAATCTTTGTGGATTACAGTGAACACAATCTTTGTGGGGTGCAGTGAAGACAATCCTTTTGGGGTGCAATGAACACAATCTTTGTGGGGTACAGTGAAGACAATCCTTGTGGGGTGCAGTGAAGACAATCCTTGTGGGGTGCAGTGATCAAAATCTTTGTGGGGTACAGTGAACACAATCTTTGTGGGGTACAGTGAACACAATCTTTGTGGGGTGCAGTGGACACAATCTTTGTGGGGTACAGTGAACACAATCTTTGTGGGGTGCAGTGAAGACAATCCTTTTGGGGTGCAGTGAACACAATCTTTGTGGGGTACAGTGAACACAATCTTTGTGGGGTGCAGTGAAGACAATCCTTGTGGGGTGCAGTGAAGACAATCCTTGTGGGGTACAGTGAACACAATCTTTGTGGGGTGCAGTGAAGACAATCCTTTTGGGGTGCAGTGAACACAATCTTTGTGGGGTACAGTGAACACAATCTTTGTGGGGTGCAGTGAAGACAATCCTTGTGGGGTGCAGTGAAGACAATCCTTGTGGGGTGCAGTGAACAAAATCTTTGGGGGGTACAGTGAGCACAATCTTTGTGGGGTACAGTGAACACAATCTTTGTGGGGTGCAGTGAAGACAATCCTTTTGGGGTGCAGTGAACACAATCTTTGTGGGGTACAGTGAACACAATCTTTGTGGGGTGCAGTGAAGACAATCCTTGTGGGGTGCAGTGAAGACAATCCTTGTGGGGTGCAGTGAACAAAATCTTTGTGGGGTACAGTGAACACAATCTTTGTGGGGTGCAGTGAACAAAATCTTTGGGGGGTACAGTGAACACAATCTTTGTGGATTACAGTGAACACAATCTTTGTGGGGTGCAGTGAAGACAATCCTTTTGGGGTGCAGTGAACACAATCTTTGTGGGGTACAGTGAACACAATCTCATACTTCTGAAGATTTGAGGGTACTGCCTGTTTATCCTCCTCCTCCTCATCCATCCTTTTAGGGGTACAAACAATAGTAATTGGGGCCTAGTGTGCTTCTGTACGTGTGAAAAACATACACTTTTTTTTGATCATATTTCCTATTCCGCTATTCAATAAAAACCTTTGGGGATCAATTAAATTGCGGGATAGTCTGTGTCGGTACGTGTGAGATCCACCTTTCCAAGTTTTTGGGGTTCATCTCATACTTCTGAAGCTTTGAGGGTGCTGCCTGTTCCATACTCCTCCTCCTCCTCCTCCATCCTTTTAGGTGTACAAACAATAGTAATTGGGGCCTAGTGTGCTTCTGTACGTGTGCTAGAGCTCCTGTTGCAAGGAGAGGACGTGGTCGATCTGTGCCAGCTACACGCACAAGTGAAACACCTTCCTCAAGTGTGAGTAGGCGACAGAACCTGCATCAGTATTTGGTAGGGCATCATACGCCTCTAGAAGTGATGAGGCCAGAACACAGAGAGGCGATAGTAGATTGGTTTGCTGCTGACAGTGCCTCCAGTTCCTTCACATTGTCTCCCACCCAGTCTACTGCAGAAAGTTTAGAGTTGGCACCTGCAGCCAATGTCCAACCGTCTTTCACCTCACCCCCTTGCAAATCAGGCAAGCAGTCTGAGCCCCAAGCCATACAGCAGTCTCTTATTCTTTTTGAGGACTCTGTCAGCAGGGTTTCCAAGGGCCATCCACCTAGCCCTGCCCCAGAATTGGAAGAGATTGAGTGCAGCGATGCCCAACCACTTATTTCTCAAGATGAGTACATGGAAGGACCATCACAGCACGTCTCCGATGATGACGAAACGCAGGTGCCAACTGCTGCGGCGTTCAGCATTGTGGAGACCGACAGGGAGGGCAGGGGTGAAGACTGGGTGGAAGATGATGTGGAGGACGATGAGGTCCTCGACCCCACATGGAATGAAGGTCATGCAGGTGACCTGAGTATTTTGGAGGAAGAGGCGGTGGTCGCACAGAGCCACCAGCACAGCAGAAGAGGGAGCAGGGTGCAGAAGCGGAGCGGCCGTGCCCTAGACACTACGCCTGCTACTGCCCAACGCAGCAAGGGAACGAGCGCACCAAAGTCAGCTCAAAAGAGTTCTCTAGCGTGGAAGTTCTTTAGAAAATGTGCTGATGACAGGACACGAGTGGTTTGCACCCTGTGCAATCAGAGCCTGAAGCGAGGCATAAACCTTCTCAACCTGAGCACAACCTGCATGATCAGGCATCTAAGTGCAAAGCACGAGCTGCAGTGGAGTACACACCTTCAAAACCAAGAAACGTCTCTGGCTCATCCTGCTTCCTCTTCTGCTGCAGTCTCGGCCGCTCCAGCCACCTTTGTAGTCATACCGGCACCTGCCACCCCGCAAACAGACGATCTGTCAGCAACACCACCACCTGGGTCACCAACAACCATCTCCACAATGTCCCGTGGAAGTGTTCAGCTTTCCATCTCCCAAACACTTGAGAGGAAGAGGAAGTACCCCCCTACTCACCCGCGATCCCTGGCCCTGAATGCCAGCATTTCACAATTATTGGCCTTTGAAATGCTGTCATTCCGTCTGGTGGAGACGCCCAGTTTTAAAAAGCTTATGTCGGTGGCTGTCCCACAGTACGTCGTGCCCAGCCGCCACTACTTTTCCAGGCAAGCCATCCCTTCCCTGCACAACCAAGTGGGGGAAAAAATCAGGTGTGCACTGCGCAACGCCATCTGTGCCAAGGTCCACCTAACTACCGATACGTGGACCAGTAAGCACGGTCAGGGGCGTTATATCTCCCTAACGGCACACTGGGTAAATGCAGTGGCGGATGGGCCTGAGGCGGATAGCAATTTGGCGCATGTCCTTCCACCACCGAGGATTGCAGGGCGCTTCAGTTTGCCTCCTGTTCCTAACTCCTCCTACTCCGCTACCTCATCCTCTACCGCCTCCTCATCCGGACAGCGTAATACCTTCACCACCAACTTCAGCACGGCCAGGGCTAAACGACAGCAGGCAGTTTTACAACTTGCCTGTTTGGGGGACAAACCACACACCGCGCAGGAGTTGTGGAGGAGCATGGAACAGCAGACAAATGAGTGGTTGCTGCCAGCGAGCCTCAAGCCCGGCCTGGTGGTGTGCGATAATGGGCGAAATCTCATAGCAGCTCTGGGCCTAGCCGGTTTGACGCACATCCCTTGCCTGGCGCATGTGCTGAATTTGGTGGTGCAGAGGTTCCTTAAAAACTACCCCGATATGTCAGAGCTGCTGCAGAAAGTGCGGGCCGTCTGTGCGCACTTTCGGCGTTCTCACCCTGCTGCTGCTCGCCTGGCAGCGCTGCAGCGTAACTTCGGCCTTCCCGCTCACCGCCTCATATGTGACATGCCCACAAGGTGGAACTCCACCTTGCACATGCTGCAAAGACTGTGCGAGCAGCAGCAGGCCATAGTGGAGTTTCAGCTGCAGCACGCACGCGTGAGTCGCTCTGCGGAACAGCACCACTTCACCACCAATAACTGGGCCTCCATGCGAGACCTGTGTGCCTTGTTACGCTGTTTTGAGTACTCCACCAACATGGCCAGTGGCAATGACGCCGTTCTCAGCTTAACTATCCCACTTCTATGCCTCCTTGAAAAAACAATTCGGGCGATGATGGAAGAGGATGTGGCACAGGATGAGGAGGAGGAGGATGAAGAGGTAACATTTCAAAGGCTTTCAGGGCAGTCATTCGCAAGGGGCTCCGAGGGTGGGTTCCTGCACACACAAATGCCAGGGACACAATTGTCCAGCAGGGGCACAGTTCTGGAGGATGAGGAGGAGGAGGAGCTGGAGGAGGAGCTGGAGGAGGAGATGGAACCATGTTCACAGCAGGGTGGCATCCAGGCCAGCTCATGGCCATCACTGGTGCGTGGCTGGGGGGATACAGAGGACATGGACGATACACCTCCCACAGAGGACAGCCTTTCGTCGCCTCTGGGCAGCCTGGCACACATGAGCGATTACATGCTGCAGTGTCTCCACAACGACCGCCGAGTTGCCCACATTCTAACTTGTGCTGATTACTGGGTGGCCACGCTGCTGGATCCCCGTTACAAGGACAACGTACCGTCCTTAATTCACTCACTGGAGCGCGATCGCAAGATGCGCGAGTACAAGCGCACGCTGGTAGATGCGATGCTGCTGGCATTCCCATCTGACAGCGGGGCCACAGTGGAAGCACAAGGCAGAGGAGGAGGAGGAGGAGGAGGTCGCCAACGCAACCAGGGCACCGCCAGCACCTCAGAAGGCAGGGTTAGCATGGCCGAAATGTGGAAAAGCTTTGTCAGCACGCCACAACAAACAGCAGCACCAGCAGCTCAGATGGAACGTCTTAGCAGGAGGCAGCATTTTACCAACATGGTGGAGCAGTATGTGTGCACACGCCTACATGTAGTGAATGAGGGGTCTGCCCCCTTCAACTTCTGGGTCTCCAAATTGGGCACATGGCCTGAGCTTTCCCTTTACGCCTTGGAGGTGCTGGCGTGCCCTGCAGCCAGTGTATTATCTGAACGGGTATTTAGCACGGCTGGGGGCCTTATAACAGACAAGCGCAGCCGCCTGTCCAGAGACAATGTGGACAAGCTCACGTTCATTAAAATGAACCAGGCATGGATCCCAGGGGACTTTTCCGTACCTTGTGCAGAATAGCAATGGATACCGACCTTACCCAGCCATTGTTCCATTTTTGCTCTTTCTCACTCTTTTGGGGTGTACCCTCATTTAAAATTTGTGAAAAGAAGCAGTGTTGGCTACCTCGTCCTCCTCCTCAGGGCCAGATTAACGTAGGGGCTATTGGAGCTGCAGCTCCAGGCCCCTACCTTTTATATAGGCCCCGGGTTGGCCATATTCACTGTGACCGCTCTTCTGTCACTTGTAAACACAGAAGTCTGGCTTCTATGCTCGCTTCCCCAGGCAGCACCCTCAGAACCTCCCCACACAGCGCGAAGGCCTGACAAGGAGGGACAGTTGCCGATGCATGGATGTGTTTATGGGCTTCAGAGACAGCATCCCATGTTGAATTAGGCATGCATGGCTGCACCCTTCCTCCTCTGGGTGCATGCCAAGACACGGCCCTTAAGGCCCTTCAAAATCCTCAGCACCAAGACCATGATGCTCTTAATACGGCCCTGGTCCTCCTCCACCGCCGCTTCCACCTACACCGCCCATAGGTGTGCGCAGCCTATTGCATTAGGGTGTGCACCCCAAAGTTGAAATACACATGCATGTGTTTGCCTACATGTACATGGCCCCGATACATTACTCTCCCTGCTGGCAAAGAGAAATAGAGCAGAGCAGGTCCGAGGGAGATCTTTCCCATCTCCTCACTGGCAAACAGAGCGATAATGCTATGTGCCCTAGGTGATTAGGGTGTGCCCAGGTACACCCGGCACACCCTGTGCGCACGCCTATGACACCGCCACATCCACCACCACCTCAACCTCCCTCCTACTCCATATGGGCCTCGTCCTTCAGAGATGAAGAACATTGTTTTATTTTTCTGGTTTTTTTTTGTTGTTTTAAGTTATTTCCCTATCCACATTTGTTTGCAGAGCACTTGCCATGCTCTTAACTACATTTTGCTGCCATTTGCAGCACTCTAGCCCTTTCCATTGGTGTTTTAGAGCCATTTTAGTGCCTTAAAGTTCGGGTCCCCATTGACTTCAATGGGGTTCGGTGTCCGGGAAAAGTTCGGTAAAAGTCCGGGACACGGACCCGGACTTTTTTTTAAAGTTCGGCCGAACCCGTCGAACACGGACATCTAGGTGTCCGCTCAACCCTAATCAAGACTGCTTTTCCCTTATCAGGAACTTTGTGTCCCAGATGATTCACAAAATCACACCCTTTCCTTTCTGAGAAGGATCATTGCCACATCCTGTGCACTTTTTATAAGAAAGAAAGCCTAAAAAAGAAAATGAATGCAGCAATCACATCTAAGAATTATTAAGCTGAATTATATAATAAATGTTTGATTTTGGGTTTAATATCACTTTAACTAATAAAATGTAAATGAATGAACACGCTATAAGAAATAACTTTCCATGGTTGTAAAGGCACAAGGTTTTTTAACTTCATGCATTCTATGCATGAAGGTAAAATCCTTCTGGTTTCAGACCCCCACCCTAATACCTACCTGAGCCCCCTCTAGCCCCCCAATACCTACCTGAGCCCCCTCTAGTTTCAGGGATGTCTACGAGAGCCTTACCTCTCTGGGGACTCACACTCCTGATTAGCTTTTGGCTCCCGATGCTGTCAATCACAGCCAGTGAGCCAATCAGGAGATGGAGGGGGGCGGGTCGAGTCACGGCTCCATGTGTGAATGGACACACAGAGTCGCGTGTCGGGAGCGCCCCTGCTTAAGTTCCCCCCAGTGCAAGCTGCTTGGTGTGGGGGCACCCGGCAGAAGGGAGGAGCCAGGAGCACCGGTGTGGGACCTGAGAAGAAGAGGATACTGACTGCTCTGTGCAAAACCACAACATAGAGCTGGTAAGTATAACCTTTTTTGTTATTTAAAAAGAAAACAAGGCTTTAATAGTGCTTTAATATCAGAAGCTCCCCATCACATCAGAGTCCCCTCCACCCCTTCACATCAGGAACCTCCCTATCACATCAAAGTCACCCTTTAACATCAGAAGCCCCCCTATTACTTTAGAGCTCCCTACATTTGGGTCCCTAGACCCCCCCATACATCAAGTTCTTCATAAGAAGCAGAGACCCACAAATCTAAATCCTTTGTGCACCCAGCCTGATGATATGCCACTGGCACCAGTGTTAATTTTATTAATGAAAACTATGTTGAAAATTAATTCCTATTTTCGTCAACAAACAAAAACGTAATGAAAATGTGAGGGAGGGTTGTTTACCCACATGAACCCTCTAGTTTCCTCAGAGCTACGCCTGTAGAGCCTGTTATTGTTTCCCTTCCCAGCATGTAAAGTAGTGACCATAGCGAGCTTAGTGGTGCGGCATGCTTAGCACTGTGCAACATCACAGTCCTCCTCAGATGACAATCCAGAGCACTGTGTGTTAGCCTCCTAAGACCACTGTCCAGAGCACTGTGTGTGTTAGCCTCCTCAGTCCACTGTTTCAAGCACTATGCAGCATTTACAGGCCTCCCGACCCTCCAGAGCACAGTGGAGCATTTACAGTCCTCCCGACCTTCCAGACCACTGTGCATTAAAGGCCTTCTCAGACCACTGTCCAGAGCACTGTGCAGCATTTACAGGCCTTCCGACCTTCCAAAACAATGCGTGCATTACAGGCCTCCTCACACCACCGTCCAGAGCACTGTGCATTACAAGCCTCCTCAGACTACTGTCCAGAGCATTGTGCATTACAGTCCTCCTCAGACCACTGTCCAGAGCATTGTGCATTACAGTCCTCCTCAAACCACTGTCCAGAGCACTGTGCATTACAGGCCTCCTCAGACCACGGTCCAGAGCACTTTGCATTACAGTCCTCCTCAGACCACTGTCCAGAGCACTGTGCATTATAAGCCTCCTCAGACCACTGTCCAGAGAGCACTTTGCATTACAGTCCTCCTCAGACCACTGTCCAGAGCACTGTGCATTATAAGCCTTCTCAGACCACTGTCCAGAGCACTGTGCAGCATTTACAGGCCTTCCGACCTTCCAAAACACTGCGTGCATTACAGGCCTCCTCACACCACCGTCCAGAGCACTGTGCGTTACAAGCCTCCTCAGACCACTGTCCAGAGCATTGTGCATTACAGACCTCCTCAGACCACTGTCCAAAGCACTTTGCATTACAGTCCTCCTCAGACCACTGTCCAGAGCACTGTGCATTATAAGCCTCCTCAGACCACTGTCCAGAGCACTATGCATTACAGGCCTCCTCAGACCACTGTCCAGAGTGTCTGTGTAGTATGTTCAAACATAAAACAATAAATAACAACATGATGTTAGTTTTTTCTTACTCCAGGAGTATATAATAGGTTTGGAAATTCTAGAGAAATGCTTAAATAATGCGTTACAATTTAATTACACCCATTAGCTTTTAGTCGACTAAAATGCTTTTAATCAACTAAAGTGTACTGCAGCTTTTAGTCGACTAAATACAACTAAAATACAACTAAAACGAAAATGGCATTTTATTCAAAAGACTATGGCTAAAACTAAATTGAAATTTGATGCCAAAATAACACAAATTGTGCGCCATATAAAATTTCTTAGCAGGCTAAATGTGGCCCATGGGCCGTAGCTCGGAGGCCCTTGGTCTAGTCAGTGGATGCATAAACATCTGCAGAAAAGAATGCTTACATAGTGTAACTTGATTAGGTTAAAAAGCTGGTTATGTGCACACATAATGCACATATAAATAGACCATAGTTAGTATTCATAGATTCTCAAATTCTCAATTACAAGAACTAGCGAAGGCCATGCATGCTGATGTCACCTATTATGCATAAGAGTAACAGCAAATATGCAAATCCTTTAAGATATAAAAGGCATACTGTACATTAATGCTGCTTTGTATTCAATAATACAACATTACATTTATTTTGTTAAATACAAGTAGTGTAAGTACCTGAATTTCACATGGAATTAACCTTTTGTCGTACAGCAAAGCAGAGCTCAGAAGGCAAGAGAGAAGCAGCTCAAGCCAATCAATTGTGCTGTAGTGCTTACATGGGGAATGCTGATAGGAGGAGAGAGAAAAGTGACAGGGATGATCTTATGAACCCGATGCTTCTTGTTTTACTTGGGGTGGGAAAAGACCTGTAAGTGTTACTGTGGGGCGAAACTTGGGAGTGGATTAACAGGACTACAAATGTATGCTCCAAGGGTTCCTTTTAAGGGCTCATTTTGCAATCATCTAAAATAAGCATGCCCAAACACTTCTTTATTGGTGTTTAAAGCCCATTTGCACTGTTCTAGTGTTGCCTGTAAACAATGACATATGTACTAGGCCTATTTTATGCCAGCTCAGTGTACCACAGTGAATGTGTATTAACATCTATACTTTGTAGTGCATTGAAGGGTCATAAGTGGTGTTCACTGTGATATCATGTATTGGGAACTATTAGAGGTGAATGGAATCCCTTCCGAAATGCAAGTATAATGCATGGTACCAAAGTGCATCAATGCACTTGAAAACACATACAGAACATTTTTTACACAAAACCCTGTACAACACTCAAAGCTGGAGAGGGATAGTCAGTATGGTGAGTTCATGGGCATCCGCAGAACTTTTTTCAGGGGGGGGGGGGGGGGCATCATTTTAAGGTCACCCACACTCCACCCCTTTTGCCCCCATAGATCCCCCTTTAGAGCAGGCCAGGGTCCCCCATAGATCCTCTTTAGAGCAGGCCAGGGTCCCCCATAGATTCTCTTTAGAGCAGGCCAGGGTCCCCCATAGATTCTCTTTAGAGCAGGCCAGGGTCCCTATAGATCCCCCCTTTAGTCTTACCTATTCACCTATATCTGCCATGCTACCAGGTTTTCCAGCACCACCAGGTACTCCAGGCTCTCCCTGCAAAGAATATATATGTAGCAGTATTTCCAGCATCAGTGCTGGATATGGGTCTGCCATGTTTACCGTTAACACCAACAGCACATTTAAGCTGATTGCCCAAGTGTGAGATCACAGTGAACAGTCCGGCATCTTTGGTTTTTAGTTTTATTGTAGGAACTTGTATGTGAGAAGGGAATGAGTGGGATACTCCTCTGGCTCAACTAGTTACAAAATTGGGACACTTGAGAAAAAAATGCCTTCTAGCGCTGACTTGACGCTGGCTGGATGCCGACCAATGCTTGCTGGCGCTTGTGATTACTGACTTGCTGTCACTGAACTGAAACTGACTTCTGACACTACTGTTAGTTCAGAAGTCCTTTTGCACTGCTTCCTCAAATCCTCCCTGACGGAGGTAGCCACTTGTAGATACTGCTGCAAATCTCAACACTTTACCACTGTACACTTCAGGGCCCAACCGCTGGCACCCCCTTTACTCTTCAGGGTTTACACTGGCACCCCTTTTACTCTATTCCTGCACCGGCTAGCTAGCTTCTGGATCCCTCTGACTTTCTCCGGAGTGGTCCCCTCTGCTAGGCAGACCCCCAGAGGCAGTTTGCAGTACTCACAACTCAGAATGCTTTCCTGAAATTCAACCCCAAACAGCTCCGCTGGTCCTCAGCACACTGGATCCTCTCCTGCAGCTCAGCCCGGCACTGTATCCCCTCAGGAAAGCCGCCTGGGATATCCGATTCCTCTTGAGAGGAGGAGAGACAGCTGTCACCTCTCTCCTGTGACTCTGCTTCCCGCCAAAGACAATCTGTCATATGCTCCTCACAGACTTATACCCTCTCCCAGAATGCTCTGCGGCAAGATCTGCCCTTCCAGGATGGATACAAGCCCTGGTGTGCTATTGGTCAGGTTTCCTCCACTGCCCAATGAGAGCCCTCATTGGGACACAGTGGGTAGACTCCCCAACACAACAGGCACACCTGGGAACACATGCCAGTATTGCTTAAAAATCAAAATCATTGCTTAAAAAAGGCCCACTATGCTTTACCTAGCACCTACCTTGGAGGGTGCTACATTTATATATATATATATATATATATATACAGTGGGTACGGAAAGTATTCAAACCCCCTTAAATTTTTCACTCTTTGTTATATTGCAGCCATTTGCTAAAATCATTTAAGTTCATTCTTCTTCCTCATGAATGCACACATAGCACCCCATACTGACAGAAAAACACATAATTGTTGACATTGTTGCAGATTTATTAAAAAAGAAAAACTGAAATATCACATGGTCCTAAGTATTCAGACCCTTTGCTCAGTATTTAGTAGAAGCCCCCTTTTGATCTAATACAGCCAGGAGTCTTTTTGGGAAAGATGCAACAAGTCTTTCACACCTGGATTTGGGGATCCTCTGCCATTCCTCCTTGCAGATCCTCTCCAGTTCTGTCAGGTTGGATGGTAAACGTTGGTGGACAGCCATTTTTAGGTCTCTCCAGAGATGCTCAATTGGGTTTAAGTCAGGGCTCTGGCTGGGCCATTCAAGAACAGTCACGGAGTTGTTGTGAAGCCACTCCTTCGTTATTTTAGCTGTGTACTTAGGGTCATTGTCTTGTTGGAAGGTAAACCTTCGGCCCAGTCTGAGGTCCAGAGCACTCTGGAGAAGGTTTTTGTCCAGGATATCCCTGTACTTGGCCGCATTCATCTTTCCCTTGATTGCAACCAGTCGTCCTGTCCCTGCAGCTGAAAAACACCCCCACAGCATGATGCTGCCACCACCATGCTTCACTGTTGGGACTGTATTGGACAGGTGATGAGCAGTGCCTGGTTTTCTCCACACATACCGCTTAGAATTAAGGCCAAAAAGTTCTATTTTGGTCTCATCAGACCAGAGAATCTTATTTCTCACCATCTTGGAGTCCTTCATGTGTTTTTTAGCAAACTCCATGCGGGCTTTCATGTGTCTTACACTGAGAAGAGGCTTCCGTCGGGCCACTCTGCCATAAAGCCCCGACTGTTGGAGGGCTGCAGTGATGGTTGACTTTCTACAACTTTCTCCCATCTCCTGACTGCATCTCTGGAGCTCAGCCACAGTGATCTTTGGGTTCTTCTTTACCTCTCTCACCAAGGCTCTTCTCCCCCGATAGCTCAGTTTGGCCGGACGGCCAGCTCTAGGAAGGGTTCTGGTCATCCCAAACGTCTTCCATTTGAGGATTATGGAGGCCACTGTGCTCTTAGGAACCTTAAGTGCAGCAGAAATCTTTTTGTAACCTTGGCCAGATCTGTGCCTTGCCACAATTCTGTCTCTGAGCTCTTCAGGCAGTTCCTTTGACCTCATGATTCTCATTTGCTCTGACATGCATTGTGATCTGGAAGGTCTTATATAGACAGGTGTGTGGCTTTCCTAATCAAGTCCAATCAGTATAATCAAACACAGCTGGACTCAAATGAAGGTGTAGAACCATCTCAAGGATGATCAGAAGAAATGGAAAGCACCTGAGTTAAATATATGAGTGCCACAGCAAAGGGTCTGAATACTTAGGACCATGTGATATTTCAGTTTTTCTTTTTTAATAAATCTGCAACAATGTCAACAATTCTGTGTTTTTCCGTCAATAGGGAGAGCTGTGTGTACATTCATGAGGAAGAAGAATGAACTTAAATGATTTTAGCAAATGGCTGCAATATAACAAAGAGTGAAAAATTTAAGGGGGTCTGAATACTTTCCGTACCCACTGTATATATATATATATATATATATAGCCAATATGACCCCCTTTAGAGCAGGCCAAGATCCCCATAGATCCCCTTTGGAGCAGACCAGGTCCCCATAGATCCCTCTTTAGAGCAGGCCAGGCTAGGGTCCCCCATAGATCCCCTTTACAGCAGGGTCCCCACAGATCCCCCTTCAGAGCAGGCCAGGTCAGGCCAGGGTCCCCTATAAATATCCCCCTTTGGAGCAGGGTCCCCATAGATTCCCCTATTAGAGCAGGCCAGGAAATTTCCAAGGTTGGGCACTTGCCCCCCCCCCCCCCCTTGCGGACGCCCATGGGTGAGGTATTCATTGCTCAGTTCCTCTAGGATCTGCATCTGTATATTCAGGTGCCTGGTCCATCCTGCCCATGTGCAGAATGTCACACACTGGATCATGGCCTTTTGGCTATGGCTAGGTTTAAGCGTATAATGGTGCACATGCTTTACCATGCATTGGCATACAACTATGCCACTGATTTTGACTACTCTTGCCTAATGCCTGCATTGACCTCTACCTGGACTTTGACTACTTTTGACTGCCAATTGCCTCAACCCCTGCCTGAAATTTGGCCACTCTTGTTTGCCACTCGCCTCAATCTCTGCCTGGATTTTGGCTACTCTTGCCTGATGCTTGCTTCAACCTCTGATTACTCATGCCTGACCCTTGCCTCAGCCTCTACCTAAACTTTGATTACTCCTGACTGCCGCCTTCCTTGACTTCTGCCTGGACTTTGACTACTTTTCCCTTCCACCTACCTCAATCTGCTTGCCCTTTAACGCGATTATGTCTAATCTTGCCTGCCATCTGCCTCAAACCCTGCCTGGACTTTGACTTCTCTTGCCTGGTGCATACCTTAGCCTAAACCTCAACCAGCTGAAGTGCTGTTTTACCTGTCTCCGAATTGTAGCCACCCTTTTCATGAGACCCCAAGGTGAGCCACAAACAGATGATATCTCATAGAAAAGTAGAAAAGTAGCCTAGGGTCATCAGCCCATGGTTACTAGTGGGGTGTGCTCTGGTGAAGGCCAAAGTGTCTGCGTCCCTGTCCAATCAGAGTCTATGGATTTACGCCTGGACCAGCAGCTAGTCTACCATGAAATGCAAGATCAGTTATACTGTCCATTAGCCATGAGTGGATTATAAGACCAGCTGGACAGAGTTACAAATCCTCAAGTAGGTATAAAAGTTCACATTTAAACTGAAGATTTAGCAATATACCTGGAGCTTTATGCTTTGAACAAATGTCAATAATGTTGTGCTCAGTTTTCAGCTTTACCAGAGCTCATACATTACAGTCACACAAATCCACATGTTCTGCGTTCCCTTAATAGAAATCCTTTTTCCGAGAGGGAAGAAAGGACGGGTTTTAGAGGACAAACATCAAAGGAGACAAAAAGGACAAGACTGAGAAAATTAAACCAGCAGAGGCTTTGCTGGGAAAGATACAACACAGAGAATGCTTGAATGTTCAGATAAGTCGCAGAGACACAGATAACAGGGACAGAGCTTATATTTAAATATCACTAGAGATAATTTTAACCATGGAAATATTCATATCAATGCAGTAGCATGTCTCTTCTTGGGCTGATGCAGAAAGACCCTCTAAGTAAGCCTTTCTTACCTTTTTAACATTGGGGAACACTTGAAATAACTTTCAGGTCTTGGGGAACCCCTGCTAATAATTAGGAAAAGGAGTTGCACACAAATGGTTCAAACACAGGTATTTTGAAAAAGGTAAAAAAGGTACTTTATTGAGGTAATAATATCACATTTAAACAAAAATAAAAATATGTATGTATTCAAAGGCCTGTGAACTGTTGCCCAAATAAAATTATTGTCTGAGTCTGCAGCACCTCTATTTGTCCACAAGATGTCCCTTACTCCCAGCGCTGTCTCCCGATACCCGTTGGTATATTGGCCACTCACGGGCCTGAACTCCGGGTATATAGAGGGATGGCACGCACAACGTAATTACGTCCTGACGAAGCGTGCTGGGTCACGTGAAACGTGTTGACGTCACACGCCGGAGCCTCTCACTCTGCCCCACGCCCGGGCGGCAACGCAGCTACTGCCAGCTGTCCACAAACCGGGGAATTCGTCTGATGCCCGAGATACCAGCCTCTATGTGCATGGAAGCGGCAATCTATTGGGTCTACTATTGAATACCTCCACTTCACAGCCTCGTGGGATACCATCTTGTCGGGAGAAGACATACAGCTTTCATCTGCAAACTGGCCTCTTCCCTCCATTTTTGTTGCTGGTAAGAGACATTCTCCTATTTCTATACAAGTCACGCCAGAAATTGTGTCTACTCTATCCGGAGATCATCTGGACTGTGCATATATTTATTCTGGCCAAAGTGACTACTGGCTACGGCCACATATTACCAGCATGATATGAAGGTTGCAATACTGAGGCCGGTTTACTGCAATGTTTTAAATAATTGAAGCTAAAAGCTTGAAGTCTTTCTAAGCCTTTGAGTCAACTATCCCCATGGCTCCCACTTCTCGGCTGAGAATGGTTTAATGCTGCCATTGCTCCACTATTATTGGAAAGTACCGATGTGGCTCATACCAATCTACAGACCGCAACAATCGGTTTATATCTCCACCTGTACTTCCAACGATATATTTATCTGGAAATCAGGAACTGTTCTTTGCACTTACAGGACACTGGACTGTGGCCCCTTATTCCCCTCTGGATCCTTGGAAAATAACCCCCCCCTTTCTTTGGGTATACCCCACCCCCCACTTACCAATGCCACTTCAATGAAGTCTTCATACTTTTACCCAAGTGTCCATCTGTCATCAGTTTGATTCAGGGCTGTGTTGGGGCCAGTATTGGAGGGGGTCTTTGCTGAGCGGTTTGGGTGTTGGGCGGCCTGGGCGTGGGGTGGAGTATCTTTGAGGCCATTTGTGTGTGTTTTTATGAGCAGGGACGTGATTTATTTGGGCAACAGTTCACAGGCCTTTGAACACATACATATTTTTTATTGTTGTTTAAATGTGATATTATTGTCTCTACCTCATTAAAGTACGTTTTTTTTTTTTTTTTTCCAAAAAGTTTATTGAAGAAACATGGTACAACAATAACAAAACATTGCAGTGTGAGCATTGTAATAAGTACAGTAGGTAATGTTCATGTACATACATGTAGTAACACTTGAGACATATCAAGAGGGAATAATAAAATTGCAGATTACAGCTTCCAGAATAAGATAAAGTGAAGATGGGGGGGGGGGTAGAGGGGAATAACGTATTTCCCTTATGACCAGCATAAGGGGGGGGGGGAGGGGGAAGGAGAGGATCAAAATCTGACATTACAAAAGCTGGATATTTCAAATGATGAGACACTGATAAGGGTAAGCAGTCAGTTTATGTTATTACAGTAACCAAATAATAGAAGAATAATCAATGCAGAGATACATCAATCAATTTTTGAAAATCAGAAGAATTACGAAAAGAGATCCAATCTTTCCAGATATTCGAATAGCGGAAAGGATTATCCTGGGCGGTGGCAATCAATTCCTCCATTTCTGAAATTCGCTCGATTTGGAGCAACCAATTTTGCAAAGAGGGGATTTTAGAGGTACCCCAAAGTCTTGGGATACACATCTTAGCTGCATTAATCATTATCATGGATAATGATCTAAAGTATTTAGGTGGTGGGGTAGCAAAATGATGCAGGAGGAAATGAGCTGGTAGCAGATCTATTGTTTGCTTCGTAATTTTTTCAATGTGTTGACGAACCACGTTCCAGAATGGTTTGATGGACGGACATTCCCACCAAATGTGGATCAAATCTGCATGATGTGCACCACAGCGCCAACAAGAGTCAGGCACCTTATTATCAAACTTATTCAAAAGATGGGGGGTGCGGTACCACTTTGTGAGAATTTTGTAATTATTTTCCTGAATGGACACATTAATTGAGCCTCTGAGGACGTTTCTGTATATTTTTTCCCAATGGTGATCCTGGATTTCTATGTTTAATGTTTCATTCCAATCATCACTCAGCTTGTCAAGGTGCGCAGGACATGAGTTCCACAAAAGGGCGTGAATTTTGGAAAGTAGGTGCTGTTGTGGAGAAGCTGTAGAGCACAACTTTTCAAACTTCGTGAAGATTGATGGGAGAGATTTTGATTTGTTGAGAAGGGGGGTGATGAAGTGATGTAGTTGTGTGTATTCCCAGAATGATAAGGAGTTATTGTGGAGATATTCTTTTAGTTTGGGGTATGGTAACAATTTCCCATTTTGTAATAGGTGAAATATCCTTAAACCCATTGCACAGGGAGTCTTGCAAAGCGAATGACGTGTCTGTCCTGGGGGAAATAGAGGGTTATGTATAATCGGGGTCAAGGGACCAAGTTGTCTAGTTAGAGATTGGTCAGCGTTAGAGGAATGGAAGCAGCGTAGGGTAGGGCCGATAAGAGGGTGTCGTTTTAGTGAGTTTGTCAGATCAGGGTATGGGATCCACGGTAGACACTGTATTGGAAGGTCAGAAAAAGAGTTCTCTAATGCTACCCAATCTTTGTTTTGTATTTGTGTGTGCCAGTCAACCACACGAAGGAGGTGCGACGCTCTATAGTAAAGAAGGAAGTCAGGGATTCCCATACCCCCTTTTGATTTGGGTCTCGTTAGCGTGGTATATTTTATGCGTGGGGATTTATGTTGCCAAATAAATGCTCTAGTTGCTTTTTTGATGGATAAGAAAAAACTAGCGGGAAGTTGGATGGGAATGGTTTGAAACAGATAAAGTATGCGAGGTAGAATATTCATTTTAACTATGGCAGCTCTGCCAAACCAAGAAAAATGTGCTTGATGCCACTTGTTGAGATCTTGAAGAATTGATTGTGATTTGGTTAAGTGATTCAGTTTATATAGATCTTTTAGTTTGTGTGGGATTTCTATCCCTAAATAGGTGATGGCGTTTGGTTTCCATGTGAAGGGAAATGATTGTTTGCACTGGGTAACTTGTGAGTCAGTAAGAGAAATATTCAAAGCTTCACATTTCGATTTATTAATCTTGAAGTTAGCAATATATTGGAAGATTTGAAGTTCTTTTTGTAAATTTGGGAGGGAGATAGCCGGATTAGAGAGAAATACCAGAATATCATCGGCGTATGCCGCTAATTTGTAGTGCCGCGAGGGGGTTTTGATGCCCGTTATGTCAGGGTTTTTCCTTATTGAATTTAGAAGTGGTTCTAGTGTGAGGATAAATAATAGGGGAGAGAGGGGGCAACCCTGGCGAGTCCCATTGCCAATTGTAAAAGGTTTAGAGAGTGAACCATTAATCCGGACCCTAGCAGAAGGGCGAGAGTACAGGGACAACACAAGACCAACCAGCCTGGGTCCCAAGCCTATGGACTCGAGGATTGCTCTTAAATAATCCCAGGCTAGCCTGTCAAATGCCTTTTCAGCATCGAGAGAGAGCATAAAGCCTTTCTGTTTTGTCGATGTGATAAGGTGGTGTATGTTCAAGGCCTTGATTGTGTTGTCCCTGGCCTCCCGCCCCGGAACAAAGCCCACCTGGTCCTTGTTGATTAAGGAAGGTATAAAGTCAATTATTCTATTGGCCAACATTTTAGCAAAAATTTTCAGGTCAACATTAAGTAAGGATATTGGGCGATAGTTTTGTACTAGTGATGGATCTTTCCCTGGTTTCGGGATCACTGAAATGTGAGCCTCCAATAGACTTGCATGATTCGAATTGCTATTATTTAAATTGTTAAATGTTCGTAAGAATGGTTCCGCCAGAATGGTAGAGAACATTCTGTAGTATGCTAGTGAGAAACCATCGGGTCCTGGACTTTTCCCGGGTTTCATTTGTTGTAATACAGTTAGGAATTCTTCTTTTGTAAGCGGACCATCTATTTTGTCTGATTGTTGTTTTGATAAGGGTTTGAATCCATTATCTCTGATATAATCTTCAACAATTTTGGATCTAGAGCTAGATTTGGGGAACGGGTTCTGTTCAGGGGGAAGATTGTATAATTTTTCATAATATGTAGTGAATTCATGAGCAATGTCCGAATATGAATGTTTTTTTTTCCCAGTCGGGTCAGTAATGTTATGAATAGTATTTTGACTTTTTTGAGTAGCAAGGGCTCTGGCCAGAAACTTCCCGCTCTTATTACTGAACTCATAAAATAGTTTTTTGGAGAGTACATATCGTTTCTTAATTTTTTTACCAATTATGTCCCGAATTTCACTTCTTATTTCCTCCAACTCTGCTAGATGTGTTTGGGCCAGGGATGATTTGTGGGTGAGCTCCAATTTTTTGGCTCGTGAGTAGAGGTCGGCGATGGTTTTTTGGGTTAGTCGTTTTCTGGTAGCAGCCATCCTGAGTAACGAACCCCTGATCACGCATTTATGCGCTTCCCATGTAGAGGTAGGTCCTATGTCTGGGGTATTATTTAGTAAAAAATAATCTTTAAGTTCTTGGTCTAGTTGTTTCGCGTTCTGGGTGTTCATAATCAATGACGAATCTAACCGCCAGATTTTTTCACATGTACCCTCGTGGGGGATATTTAAAGATAAAGAGATTGCATTATGATCAGATAGGCACATTGGCTCAATCGTGGCATATTCCAGAAGTGGGATATCTTTTTGTGATATAAATAGATAATCTATTCTGGAGTAGCGGTTGTGTGGTGCTGAGAAAAAGGTGTAATCTCTCGTGTCTGGATGCAGGAGACGCCAAGTGTCATGTAATGATAAATCTTGTAGTTGGATTTTTATTTGTTTTAATGCCTTAAAGGGCATAGAAGAATGACCAGTTGAGGTGTCCTCCAAGGGATTAAGTGCAACATTGAAGTCACCACCGCAAATGGTACAACCTTCTTGAAATGCTGCTAGCGTTGAGGCAATGTGTCTGAAAAAAGTGACTTGGGCAGAGTTTGGACTATAAATGTTGATGAATGTGAAAGGTGTGCTCCATAGTTTCCCTTTGAGGGCCACAAACCTTCCATCTTCATCAATTAGAGAATCTGATATGTCAAGGGAAATGCGTTTTGAGATAAGGATTGAGGTACCTTTTGTTTTTGCAAGACTGTTGGAAGAGTGGAACATCACTGGATATTCTTTGGCTTTCCATGTTGGAACGTGGTCCGTCTTGAAGTGAGTTTCCTGTATAAAGGCAATATCTGCTTTAAGAGAATGTAAATAAAAGTACGTTTTTTACCTTTTTCAAAATACCTGTGTTGGAGCCATTTTTTTGCAACTCCTTTTGTGCTGTTCCAGTTGCTTGGCTCACCGGTTACACTACCGTAGGGTAATACATTTTGGTGTTATATCTCCGCCACTAATCATACTGGGCGGTTGTTTCTTACCCAGGGATTAATTCTTTCCCCCTTCCCCCATTCCTTTTTGATTTTTGACCTGCTAATAATTACTCTATCTACAGCTCATGGTATGTTAGAGGTAGTAATAGACCAATATTGTTTTTTTATTGCTGATACCGATACCGATATTTTGGTCTTCGCATATCGGTATCGGCCGATATCTACCGATATTTTCGGACATTTAATTTTTTTTTTTTTTTACTGATACTGTGAGAGCAGCCAGACAGATATGGAACCCTGTAAGAGCAGTCACAGTCCTTTTTAAAGTGGAACACCATGTTAAATTGAACTTTAAATAGTTTGTTAAGTAGCAAGCTGGCCGGGAAATCCCCTTACCACTGACAAAACACATTGCCGTATACTGTATGTAGCTGATGCTACATACAGTTTATACAGCGCTGACTGCATCATTTAGCAAAGAAAGTAGCTATATAAAGCAAACATAGAGCCCAACTTTAAGTTGTAGTCGATCTTTCCTTAAACAATATGGCTGCTAACTAGGGGTAAGCCTGGGTATGGGCCGAACCTGGTTGTTAGCTTGGATTTGCCAAATTTCAAATAGAGTCGTTATCAAAATAAGCCCAGGCAGATGCGCTTATCCATAAGGAACTATGGAGAATCCATGAGCAAACTCTAGGTAAGTCAAAAATGACTATTTATTTAGAATTTTTCACAGTGGTCTACATAGGTGTGCACAGCCTATTGCATGAGGGTGTGCACCTCAAAGATCCTGCATGCATGCATGCGTGTGTGTGTGTGTGTTTATATATATATATATATATATATATATACACACACATGTATATATAAATATATATATATATACAGTATATATATGTATTTGCAGATACACACACAGACATACACACTCCTATTAATACATGTAAACAAACATTTTAACATGTATTAAAACATGGAAGGTGTCAGTAGGGCAGTGGATGGTGTCAGTAAACCAGTGGACGGTGTCAGTAGACCAGTGGACGGTGTCAGTAGACCAGTGGACGGTGTCAGTAGACCAGTGGATGTGTCAATAGGGCAGAGGTTGGTGTCAGTAGGACAGAAGATGGTGTCAGTCAGTAGACCAATGGACCTTGTCAGTAGGGAAGAGGTGTAAGTAGGGCAGTGCACTTTGTCAGTAGGGCAAAGACTGGTGTCAGGTAGGGGGAATCTGCACCACAAAGGGTAGATGGGGTGTGCCTAGGCGCATCTGGCACACCCTGTGCACACACCTATGATAGTAATATACCTAGACCAGGGATTCCCAAAGTACGGCCCTGCAGATGTTGCAGAACTACACATCCCATGAGGCATTGTAGAACTCTAACATGCACAAACATGACAAGGCATGATGGGAATTGTAGTTCCTGAACAACTCCAGGGCCGTAGTTTGGGAATCCCTGACCTAGACAATACCTCTGACAACACCACTTCTCCCAATGTTCTGAGATAGAAAAGAGGAGCATTTAAAGTACAAAATGATCTAGGTAAATGGCATGTCATTTAATGGCAAACCTCCACCATGCAAATATAACGTCTAGAACAATTCTTTCTTTCACCTGTACCTGATTCAACAATTAACTGATTATCCATAGCTCAGAAAATCTTGATAGGCCTCTGTGCTGCTTCTCTCCTTCCTTCCTCTCTCTTGCTTCCTACTTTACTTTTAATTCTTACCTCGTGGAGCAAGAGATGGTTACTTAAAAGAGAAGTATGAGGTTTCTTTCAATCATACTTACCTAGGTGGATGCAGCATCGATCCGATGCTGCATCTGTCCCCCAGCGCCTCTGCACTGAGAACCAAGCAATCAAACACTGCTGATCGCTCAGTTCTGACAGCTCCCTTAGCATAGAGCTGCTGACTGTCCAATGAGCTCTCCGCTTTGCTCCCTCCTCGCTCACTGGAGCGCTGGGCTGTGGAGGGGCAGGGGAGCAGCCAGCTCAGGCTCTCAGCGGCTCACTGAGAGGCTGAGCTGGTTGTCAGTTTAGGCACCTGGTGGATCCCGACTTCCATTGTGGTGATGACACGGTGCCTGGGCTGACTTCTGTGACGTCCGCAGAGAGCGGACTTCAGAACACACTCTGCTGCAAATGAGTCACAGGAGTGCAAAACGATCTGCACTTCTGTGATCCATAGGAGATGTACAGCCAAATGAGCTTTGACTGTACATCACCTTTAAGCCTCTCTTTCTCCCTCTCATTCTTCCTGCCTTCCTTCCGGGTTTCTGAAGCAACCCCCCCCCAAAAAGAAAAAAAGACAGCAAAGGCCCGTACACACGATTCGACAATCGTACGAAAAATACCGCTTTTGAAGCAATCGTACGACAGTCGGATTGTTAATTACAAAAACGACATCACTTCCGAAAATTTTTATTCAGCCTGACAAGTCGTGGTCCATGCACTGCTACAGGACCCGTTCTAATAGGAGCGACACAAGTCGCTCCGACTTAGAAAAAGGGTTCTGTACTACTTCGGGGCGACCTCGGAGCGACTTGCATAGACATTCATTATATGAAGTCCGTGCAAGTCGCGCCAAAGTTGCGGTGCACGCGACTTCACAGGTCGCCCCCGAAGTCGGAGCACTGTAGTGTGAACCGAGACTTAAAGTCCAACTTGTTCCTTTCCTACTAATTGTACTCCAATTATGTACGCATTATCTTATATGCTTAGCTTGTGGACATTGATCTGTAATCTCCGTTTTTAGTTGTTTTCTATATAACAAAATTAATAAATAAAAAAATAGAAAAACTAATTTTCTTGGACCAAATAGGAGGTAAGAAATGAGGGGAGGAGGGCAAGTCCGAGGTAGGATGAGGCGAACCTAGATTTGACTTTTGAAAGGAAATTCCACAATTCCAAATAATTTTGGCTGTCTGGATCTACTAACCACATGTGGTTTTATTGAAGTGAACCCATGGGTATGCATTTTTTTTTCCATCATATTCTTTGAATTGCCCAGGTCTTTGGCAGGTCCACTCCTGGGCTTTCAGTCTGATCCTGCTTTTAATATCTCAATAATCAGTGACCTGAAACAAGAATCCAGCCAATGAAGACTGCCAAGAATGGCCATCTCACATGTTACCGTCCTTTGCCGGTTCCCTTGAAAGGTGAACTCTGGGCTAAATGCACCTATGAGATACATATATTGGAATTGTTTTGACTGTCAAAATATTTTTATTGTTGTCCATCCAGTCCTGGAATTTAGACAGATCTGCCACACAGCATAGCTAGCCTGAAACCTTGACTTTTTTTTTTTTACTACAGTCCAACAACCCTTACAGGTCTTGTACCTCTCCCAGCATGTGATTGGACAGCGAAAGGAGAAGCAACAGATTGATTAGCTTATTAATATTTTACTGTGAATTCTCCTCCTAACAGCATGCTCCTTTTCAGGCAGGGCCAGGAGAAGGGGTGGGCAGGAGGGGGTGGCTGCCCTGGGCACTGTCGTTTCATGTGAGGTGGGGGGACGCTGTGAAGAGATAAGAATTGCTAGAAGTGGTGATTTAGGGGGATTTGTGTTGGGGGAGGGAAATAGGGGAAGAGGATTTGTGCTAGGAGGGGGGATTCTGGGGGGGGGGGCGGTGCAAGAAGAGATGATATGTTGAAGGGGGAGGAGAATTGTACCAGGTGGGACAATTTTGCTTCAAGGGGATTTGTGCTAGGAATTTAGGGGGGTATACTCAGAGGAGAAATTTGAGGGGTAGAGGATTTGTGCTAGGAGGGGTTACTCTTTGGGGGAGTGGAATTTGTGTTAGGGGGATGGGGGCAAAGATTTGTGCTGAGAGGGGTGATTTCAGCAGGGGGGGGGGCAGATTTGTACTCTGGGGATTTATGCGTGTGGGGTAAGCATGCAGACAGACTTGTATAAAGTACTCGAAAGTTCTACTTGAGTAAAAGTACAAGTGCTCGATCAAAAAGTGACTTGAGTAGAAGTGGAAGTGCTCGCAGAAAAAGTTACTTAAGTAGAAGTACTAAAGTATTCAACATTTTTTTTACTTAAGTATTGCAAGTAGTTTTTTTAAAAAAATTGCTACTTAAGTACTAAAAGTAAAAAGTACCAGTAGTTTTGAAAAAAAAATTCTACTCAAGTACTGAAAGTAGAAGTACAAGTACTGTGTTATGTAGCTATTAAAGAAAGAAGTCAAAAGTTTGAACATCATATTGTTTTTTATTATTTCAAATGATTAACCTGTGTTTGTTAGTAGTTTCTTGATGCACTTTAAGTGCTGTAGCACCATTTATTTGTTTGTTTCATATTTTCTTTTTATTGGAAAGATTTGGTATAGCAGCTTTTATTATACACAGCCTTTATTTTCGTATGCGCTGATTTACAAATGACATTATACACATTTTTTTGAGCTTTATGCAACCTGCCATCTACTGTTCTGGCAGTGGTAATTTTTTTAAAAGTAACGAGTAACTATGCAGCACAAAAAAAAAATACTTGAGTAGAAGTATCGAAATCATCGAAAAAATGTAGTGAAGTAAAAGTAGAAGTAGGAGAAAAAAATTATACTCTAGGAAAGTACAGATACCGCATTTCGGTACTTAAGTACAGTACTTAAGTAGTTCTACTTCGTTACTATACATCTCTGCATGCAGATTAGTGCTCTTTTTTTTTTTTTCCGGGGGGGTTGATGACACAATGCTCGTACATCTTGGGGGGGTCACAGTTTGGCATGTTCGCCCTGGACTCCAGATTACTTTGTCCTGTCCTGTTATTGTGTTCATGTATGAGCACCAATCTAAAAAGTTCATATGTCTGTCACTCTGCTCTTTCCTCCTATTAAAATGCTCCTTGTTAGCATATAAGCACCAATCTAAAGAGCTCAT
Organism: Pelophylax lessonae; assembly: GCF_965119305.1. NCBI lineage: Eukaryota > Metazoa > Chordata > Amphibia > Anura > Ranidae > Pelophylax > Pelophylax lessonae. The sequence goes on from NC_138776.1 coordinate 41,040,382, forward strand.
CTCTCTGTCACTCGGTTCTCTCCTCCTGTTAACATGCTCTGTTTTAGCCTATGTGCACTGCAGCACAACTGATTGGCTGCTTGTGCTGCTTTTCTGTCTCCCAGTTTGAGCTCTGCTGTTCATGACACCGCAAGAGGTTGATGCCAAGTAAAATACAGTCCATTACATTGTATGCATTAAAAAAATGGTGTAATAATAATTACAGAACTGCATTAATTTGTGTGTTTTATATACAGCTGTAAATATAATGTGCAAAAAAACAGCAATCTACAGCAGCCAATGAGCTTTTAGTTCCAAGGAGCAAGACACATGGAAGGTGATTTTGGTTGGTACTTGTCTGTATACTTTGCATTTTGCCCTATTGTACAAGCTTGGATATCTGTCTGTGCTCGGTTGCAAGGCCTGCTTTGTTGGGTTGGCGGCCTGTGTCTGTGTTCTGAGGATAAGCCTTCCCCCCATCACGCTCTGAGGATAATCAGAAACCTCCGAGCATTAATACAGGTAGACATGAACCTCTGTAGGCCTTAATGGTTTCAAGAATTAGGGATCTTTAAATATTGAACATGAGCAGAACACAGCAATCCGTGAAAGATAAATGAAAGTTGTCATTCCATAACTGTGAATTATGCAGCGCAGAGCGGGGTAACCTTGTGTAATAAGGGAAGGGGAGATGGGGAATTAGAGACACATTTTCCCCTTCAGCATGTTGATAACAATCTTCGCACTTTCATTGAAAATGAATTATATACTTGGAGAGACGATTGTACTTACACAATCCATGCTGTCTCATCTCCCTGCTTGTGTATTCAAGCAGAATTAAAGTTTTAAAAAAAAAAATGTCCGCCGGTCCCTCAAGCTCCAGCCTGACTTTTTAAATACTTAGCTCTTTCCTGAAGCAGTCACCCTTAGAGTCTGACCACGCACTGCCCCGCTGCCTTTAACCACTTTACCACCAGAGGATTTTGCTGTCTTATGTCCAGGCCACTTTTTGCGATTCGGCACTGTGCGAATTTAACTGACAATTGCGCGGTCATGCAACGCTGTACCCAAACGAAATTTACGTCTTTTTCTTCCCACAAACAGAGCTTTCTTTTGGTGGTATTTGATCACCTGTGCAATTTTTACTTTTTGCGCTATAAACAAAAAAATAGAGACAATTTTGAAAAAATAACAATATTTTTCACATTTTTTTATATGAAATTCCCCCCCCCCCCCAAAAAAAAATGTAAAAATCTAGATTTTTTATCATTTTAGGCCAATTTGTTTTCTGCTACATATTTTTGGTAAAAAAAATCGCAATAAGCGTATTTTGATTGGTTTGCGCAAAAGTTATTGCGTTTAGTATTTAAGGGAAAGATTTATGTCATTTTTGGTGTTTTTTTTTTTAACGAGTAATGGCGGCGATCTGCGATTTTTTTTTTTGCGGGACTGCAACATTGCGGCGGACAGATCGGACCCTTGACTGACATTTTTGGCACTTTTGGGGGTACCAGTGACATTACTGCAGTAATCAGTGCTATACATATGCACTGTTACTGTAAAAATGTCACTGGCAGGGAAGGGGTTAATTTTTATTGGTGATCAAGGGGTTAATGTATGCCTGGTGCTTACTAACGTGTTCTGGGGGGAGGTGACTGAGTGACACAGGGACAGATCGCATGTTCAGCTATGCTGAACCCTGCAATCTGTCACTGTTTGTCACCTAGGAGATCCGCCCGCTTTGTTTACACAAGCGGGCGGATCTCCACACTCGATTCCCCGATGATCGGGGAAGAGCAGCGGTGATCCCCGCCGCTCCTCCCCTGGCCCGACTCCCGCTGTGACTGAATACAGCAGGGGCGAGCCTCCGGCGGTGCGCGCGCGCCGCCGAGAGAGGGGGATGTCTGGTGACGTAGGTCTACGTCGTCAGACGTTATCGAGCCACTTTGCTGCAGTAGCAGCTCAGTGAGCAGCGGTAAAGTGGTTAAAGCTGATCTCCAGCCAGGAGGCCCTCTCATCCAGAGAATCTTTATCCAAACCATCCACCTCTAACTAATCTCTTAAAGTTAACACAATGCCACATTTTCATACCTGAATCCACAGTCACGTACCAAACCAGTTACTAAACCTTCTTTCTGTGCCACTACAGAGTGTGAGTATCTATGATGATCACCTATGATGTGGATCCTTCGCATAGACTGAAAGAGATCCCTTTTTGAGCACCCATGATGATCATACATGATGTTGACCCTTCACATGGACTCAAAGAGGTCATTCTTTGAGCATCCATGATGGTCACCCATAATGTGGACTATTCCATCGGACTGAAAGAAGTCCTTCTTTGAGCACCTACCGTGTTTCCCCGAAAATAAGCTTCTATTCATTTTGGCACCAAAAGACACAGCAGGGCTTATTTTCGGGGTAGGTCTTATAATGTTCTGTCCCTCTCTTCCCTCCCTTCGTGCCAAGAATCCAGTGTGAACCTATTTTATAGTAGTGTATATAAAATCCTAGGATGCACTTTATTAGTGTTTTATATATGTCCAGTGTGTGTTTTTGTGGTACAATAGTCATTACATCACGGCTCTGTGCTCAGCTACAGTCATCTCCCACTCCTGTCTTTCTCCTCTCATACCGTGGCTGTCAGAGGGGGGTATCAGCCCCTCCCCTCTGCAGTTTACACAGAAGCGCAGGGTAGATTAGATTACAATAGTGTGAAATACCTTCTTCATCGCCGTTCCGGGCTCAGCTGATCTGGCGCCCTCTCCTCCCCCGCTGACAGCTGGGGGTCACGGAAGCGCCGGTGTAAAGGTATTTCCCACAATTCTAATCGAACACCCAGCTCTTCTGTGTTACACTGCAGAGGGGAGGGGCTGAGATCCCCCTCTAACAGCTACCGTATGGTATGAGAGGAGAAAGACACAGCAGGGAATCAGCTGAGAGCAGAGCGGCGATGCAGGAATTTCACAGTATTATATTACAAAAACACACATTGGACATTATTTAAAACACTAATAAAGTGCATCCTAGGATTTTTCATGCACTAAACTAGGGCTTATTTTCAGGGTAGGGCTTATATTGCAGCCCTCCCCAAAAATAACACTAGGTCTTACTTTCGGGGTAGGTCTTACTTTCAGGGAAACACGGTATGATGTTCACCCATTACATGGACCCTTCTCATGGACTGAAAGAGCTCTTTCTTTGTGCACCTATGATGATCACGCATGATGCGGACCCTCCCATGGACCGAAAGAGGTTCTTCTATGAGCACCTATGATGTTCACACATGATTTTGACTCTTACCATGGACTGAAAGAGGTCCTTCTTTGAGCACCTATGATGTTCACCCATTATATGGACCTTTCTCATGAACTGAAAGAGCTCTTTCTTTGAGAACCTAGGATGATCACCCATGATGCGGTCCCTTACTATGGACTGAAAGAGGTCCTTCTATGAGCACCTATGATGTTCACCCATGATATAGACTCTTCCCATGGACTGAGAGAGTTCCTTTTTTGAGCACCTTTGATGGTTACCTATGATGTGGACCCTTCCGACGGACTGGGTCCAGTTCATTGGGGGAATGGGGCTCACACAGGGTCCTGAAGATCTCAGCAATGGTGTGATGCCAGACCAAAGCGCAACAATGAAACTGGTCGGCAATGGGCCTGGACTGCAGTGGTGGATCGCCAGTCTTTATTACTGGAAGAGGCACCCATGACAGTAGCATGACAGTGAGTTTAAATAAATACAAAATGGTGAAAAAGTGCTTAGGAAAAAAAATGATTTTAAATGGCTGGAAAAATTAAGGGCAAAGATTGTATTTGCCCAGCAATGGGCTTAAAAGTACAACTGAACTTGTACAATTTTTTTTTGTTCAAAGCCTAGCCTTGGTGCAATTACACATATAATGTATCACTCTATCACCGCCAGACTTCCATGCAAGTCATACTCACCTGTCCCTTCATTGGCCCAGCTTGGAAACATTTTGGCAAGCCAGTTTGAGGCCTTGTTGGCCATATCTCGCTGGACCAAGACAGGTGACCGTTAGATTGAGAGGTGGTGTAGTTACACTTTAAAAATAAATACTAACATTAGCTCCCATTTTTCTTTGTAAGACCGCATTCACACTAGTCCGACTTGGACCACGACTTGTCAGCCTGACAAGTCGCGGCCCGTCACGCTCCCATTGTGCGGTACAGGAGCCGTTCTAATAGGAGCGACACAAGTCGCTCCGACTTAGAAAAAGGGTCCTGTACTACTTTGGGGGCGACCTGGAGGCGACTTGCATAGACATTCATTTTATGAAGTCCGTGCAAGTCGCGCCTAAGTCGCGCTGCAAGCGACTTCACAGGTCGCCCCCTAAGTCGGAGCGACGTAGTGTGAACCGGCACTAAATGTAATTGTGCAAGGTATTTATATTAGTGTAAGTAAATATTTTAAATAAATACCTACAGGTATTGATTCTGCCAGTTTTTGCTGTTTGTCTGAAACCTTTTTTAGTGGGGTGCCCACCAACTCCCAATTTTGTAGGATTGGAGGTCACCCTGTGCTTTCTTCCAATCTGCTGCAGTCAATGCCCCCCTTCTGGTTGATAGATAGCTGCTCTGATCATTTTAACAGATGAGACTAGTATGTGTTTCAGGATCCTGTAAATGTAATTGCTATCTTTTGCTGGATAGCTTGGCCAGTTAATGAAAAAATAATAGATTCACTGGCAGGATCAATAGATCATATTTTACAAAGAAGACTTAGATAAAGCAAAAACCAAAAATATACTTCTGTGCTAATGCTAGTGAGGAATAAGGTTTGAATTGAAGCACCACGCTATAATATTGGAGTCCAAATACAAGTTTATTCCAATGATAAATTGTTTGCAAAGCCAATGCATTTCAGAACTGTACCTCTTTTCTCAGGGCTTTATTTCGATGTTATTGAACTTTTGAGAGTTGGCAAAGCATCTGTCAGCAGCTGCTTCAAAGTATATCCCCCAAAATGCTTTGGCTTTAGTTTGCAGTGGTCCCACTGCAAGGATAGATTTTGACTAATTCCTGGAGTTCAGGTTTAAGAAAGCTGTATACAGTACAGTGAAGAATGATGAAAAAGCTGTGATGCACAACTCAATGCCTAGACCAGTGATGGTGAATCTTGGCACCCCAGATATTTTGGGACTACATTTCCCATGATGCTCAACTACACTGCAGAGTGCATGAGCAACATGGGAAATGTAGTTCCAAAACATCTGGGATGCCAAGGTTCGCCATCACTGGCCTAGACCAAGGACTGTAGCTGGCCAATGTTTCTTCTACCTGCAGCAGCTCCTTTTCCATTAACCGCTTCAATACTGCTGTGCATACACTGTATATACGACCTCATATTGGTTGAGGCTACAACCATGATTCCAGTATTATTTTTTACAATGAGCGGTTCTCTTCACTGAAAAAATAATCCTATCAGCTTTATAGTACCTGGATTTCCAACCCCCCCTCCCGCCGCCGCCTTTACCGGTCTCTCCCATCCGATTCTGATCAGGGAGCCTGGTAGGATGCTCCCTAGGACACAGGGAGAGTTACTGATGTTGTTCCTTCCACTGTTTGATGTCAGAAACCGAAAGCAGAGAGGATCCTGTCACTTCCGGTTTTGGTTTGTTTGTTTACAAGCCAGTTCCAGTTTGTGAAGCAACGGATCAAACAGATCTGGTTTGATCTGCTGCTTTGAAGGTTAGAGGAGGGGGCGTGGCTGGGATGTGAGAAAGAGAAGATCCTCCTCGCTCCATCTCCTGACATCCGAGAAGATGATCCTCTTCTAACTCGGGTTCCAACCACCATCTTGCTCAGTAAGCTTCTCCATCCTGTCTGGGGAGCTGTTCTGGTTCTCCCCATGCCTGGCAGAGGAAAATTGGGCAGGAAATCAATCCTCTCCAGGCTGCAGACTCTAGCAGATCAGAGCCAGTAAGCCCACCCTGATGAACAGGATAGACACCTTGGCATTGGAATGTGGACTGCTGCAATTCTGCATTTCTGAGGTGGAAGACACTTCGACCTCCGCCAGTTTCATACAAGAATCGTATTTCCCCTTCAACTATTATGATTTTAGTTATCAAAGAGTTAAGAACTTTAGCTTTAAAGTAATTGTAAACCCTTACATATACCCAGTAAAGTGACTGGCCTCAGGTGATACAGAGATTAAACCGATCTCTCTACATAAGCTGTGCATGTTTATCTGCAGTCTTCTCTACATCCGTTCAAAGTCCATAAAACACCCTGCAGAACTGAGTGAGGAGGGCTATGAGAGCTAATCTCCAACATAAGGTTAAAGTCCTAATATCCCACTCTTAAGTGCCGGAAAACTGCCTCCACCACAATATTGTCTGGGTGGTGGGCCTTCCAGAATGAACAGAAGGCTCTAATCCAGCTGTGTTTGTGGAGACCTTTTTTCCAAACAAATTCCTGAACCTGCGTCCCCGGTACATATGGTCAAACAGGCTCTTAGAGTCTCAACAGTATTCAGACCTGAGGGTTCTGCATTCAGATCTTTCCTTGTGCGTTTCCTCAACTTTGGAGATCTGGATGTGATCCTTGCTGAAGCTTGCAAGCACTAGGGCTGAGATATTAAAATACAGCTGTTCATCTTTATCCCGATTTTTCTCCTGAATTAAAGAAGAAGAGGCGCTCTTCCACAGATGTGTGCAGAAGATTCCAGGAGAAAGGCCTCACGAACAGTATGCTTCACCCCAATCACCTCAGGGTTCAGAATAATGGCTCTACCAAGTTTTTTTAATCTCTTCTTGAGGCAGCAGGCTGTCTGGATACCCTTTCCTGACCTCTGAAAAGGCCGTTTGCCTCGTGAGGACCACGATGAGGACCCAACCGCGAGAGCATATTACCCTGCTATGCTTCAGCAGAAATACATTTTTTATAAGGTTGGGAAGTTTATTTAAGACTTTTTCCGGGTTTCCTTTGGACTGTTCGAGTCCGTTATCCTCCATCTATGTGGGTAGCTGAGATTTACAGTATGGTGCCATCATAGTTTGGAAATGCCTCCACTGTTCCAAAAGCAGATGGACCACCGGAGCATTTTGCTACAGGGTTTTCTAGTTTTTGGATATGACGTTTCTCTGGCAGTTTTTGAATTCTCCAGACTGTTTGACTGGAGTAAACAGGGAACTTGGTTTATTTTGTACTTTAGTCTTTTTTCTTTTCTTCCCACTGTGTTTTGCAGTCGATTTTGGTCAAATTTTTCACCCATGTTGTTTCTGAACTGCTGTCTGCCTTGTTATGTATGCCTTGTTCTTTTTTACGTGACTGGTGTTGTGCAGTTCTTTGCATCCGTTTCCATGAGCCCCCTCCTACCCTCCCCGTTCTTTTCAACAGGCTCTATTGATCAAATTCAATGAGTAGCCTTAAAAATTTCTTCTGGAAAGTCAGCTGTCTGAATTACAAGTTTAATCAACCTTGAAGGTCAGAGGAGAGAACATGTTATGGCCATTGGTATCACAAGGGATGGTATTCACATGCAAAGGCAAACACACGCATCGCTCTCGTATGTATATGTAAACAGAAATCGCACCACAAGTGTGAGGTATCACCGCAAACATCAGAGTGAGAGCAGTAATTCTAGGGCCAGCCCTTCCGTGTAACTCTAAACTTGTAACCTGTAAAGGGCATTAAAGCATCATCAATGGATACTAATAAAAAAATAATAAGACAAGAGAAGGACGCACCGACCTAGTGCAATATCGTAAAACATTTATTGGAAAATCATAACAACCGCGCCATACATTATACTCACAAGAGTATGCTAGGTATAAGCATAAAAACAGAGATTTCCTTTGGCTATCCAAAAGACCGCAGGACCAGTATACTTAATTGCGACAAGAGAACTTGAAGGCGTCCATATGGATAGGGCTAATGCGTTTCGAGGGAGAACCCTCTTCCTCTGAGTGGCTCTGATTTTAAAGCATGACATGTTTGGTATCTATTTACTCGGCATAACATCATCTTTTATATTTTACAAAAAAGTGGGTATTATATTGTATTTGTGTTCACTAAAATTCAATTAAGTGTATTTTTCTAAATAATTTGCAATTAAAAAACTGCTGCACAACTACTGTGTGACATAAAAAATTGCAACACTGTTTTATTCTATAGGGTCTCTGCTTCAAAAAAATGTTCAGGGGTTTGGGGTTCTAAGTCATTTTCTAGCAGTAAAAGCAGATTATTACATGTATGACAGAAATGTCAGAATTGGCTTGGGCAGCTAGTGGCTAAAGCAAGCCGGTCTTTCGATTCTTGGCTGCCCTCAGGTTTTAAAGCACGATGTTACAGTTTCTGGCCAAGCCGCACTTGGCCAGAAACTGAGTCAAGAAAGGTTACCTGTAGTCCCAAGGCTGGTCAGGCAGTAGAGAGCGGCTGGTAGTGGAATCCTGGGACAGTTCAAGGTCAGGTAGAAAACAGATATAGTTTAACCACTTGCCAACCGCCGCAAGTACATATACTGCGGCGGTCAGCCCCTCACAGGCAAAGTGACGTATATATACGTCACTAGCCTGTGAGGCTCTGGGGAGCAAGCCCCCCCCCCCCCGCGCGTGTGACCGGCGGACCCGATGTCCGCCGGTCACTCGGCGTTCGTCGGTGGAGAGGGACGGCGGCTGATGTAAACAAGCCGCCTGTCATTTTCCCCTGTGTAGAAACAGTGATCATACGGTTCTACTATGTAGGACCGTTGATCACTGTTCCTACACCTCAAGCCACAGCCAATCACAGTTAGAATCACACCCCTAGGGACACATATAACCCCTCCCTCTCAAAAAAAGTTCACCCTTTCACTGCCAGTATAATCTTACAGTAACAGTGCACATGTATAGCACTGATTACTGTAGAAATGTCACTGGTAACCCCAAAAGTGTCAAAAATGTCAGTCAAGGGTCCCATCTGTCCACCGCAATGTCGCAGTACCGCAAAAAAAATAGCAGATCGCCGCCATTACGCGTTAAAAAAAAAAACACCAAAAATGACAGAAATCTTTCCCTTAGTTAGTAAACGCAATAACTTTTGCGCAAACCAATCAAAATACGCTTTTTGCTATTTTTTTTTTACCAAACATATGTAGCAGAAAACAAATTTGCCAAAAATGTTAAAAAATGTAGATTTTTACATTTTTTGGGGGGGAATTTCATATAAAAAAATGTGAAAAATATTGTTATTTTTGCAAAATTTACGCTCTTTTTTTGTTTATAGCGCAAAAAGTAGAAATCGCACAGGTGATCAAATACCACCAAAAAAAAGCTCTGTTTGTGGGAAAAAAAGGACGTCAAATTAGTTTAGGTACATCGTCGCAATTGTCTGTTAAAGTCACGCAGTGCCGAATCACAAAAAAAGCCCTGGTCAGGAAGGGGGTAAAATCTTCCGGGGCTTAAGTGGTTAATTATAAAAAAATGATATATTTCGGCTGAAGTTGGGTTTTAAAGAGAATCTTCAGTTGGAGCCTCAACAACATTCAGCATTACACCCAGTTTGACATACAACTAATTGTTTTATGTAAAGCAATCTGCACTCCTTTAAACAGCTCCTTAAATTAACCTAATAAAAGCAGAAATCTGCACTTCCAGATAACTTCCAGACAATACAGTATGAGTAACAGAAAAAGACTTATCAAGCCGAATTATAAAGAGGCTTATTACTGAATCAGCATATGCTCCATTCTCTTCCTGTGCAATTGTAGGATGCTCTATTCTTCCGAAAGCCAAAAATTGCTATATGGTGCAGCTCTCCTGACAAATCTTCCCAATTATTCCGCTACATTAACCCAATCTCCACACGGTTGTGTGTGGAGGAAATAAAGAGATCTTGCAATATAGCCAGCCTAACAGAGAGAACACAATAACATTCATTTATTTTGTAATGAAGAGCGCAAGACACAAAGGCGAATGGATGGAGCCGGGTGTATGATGAAATGTAAGCATTTCTTCTTTGGGGAAACATCATCTTTCAAGCGGCTTATGGATACAGGGTTATTACTGTGAAACAAATGAACAGCACAGATAACTGAACGCAAGCGTGCAGCCAGTTCATTCATCATCAATACTTGGAACAAAAGACCAGTTCTCTCTGTCAAGGAAAATGATTGAAAATCCCATCTGAATGTGTGTATCAGCTGCTGTTGTCAGTGCTAGCCTAGAAGTGTGCTTCCTCGAGGCACAGAGCATGGACTTGAACTTGACCACAGATATCTGCAGGTTTGGGTTTCATTGAGTAATGCTCCAGTTTTAACCAGTGGTGACAATTGAGAAGACAAGAGCATAGTGTTTGAACCAGAAAGGGTTGCACAGTTGAACTATCAAAACTGGGTTGGTGGCATTTAGGCCGAGTCGTAAGAGAGAAATAAGAAGGGGTTGAAAACGGCGCTACCTTTTCAAGTGATTGAGTGCACTAAGTGGATGAATGCTGTATCAACTTAAATAGTGATACTTGAATAAATAAATATATATAAAGTGCATTAGTGATTTACGGTCTAAGCAAGGACCGATTTTTATTGACCTCAGGATGATAGTGCAATAATAAAGTGCTAGTGCAATAAACCAACAAAGAGAGTAAGAAAGACAGTGAATTTTATTCCAAATTAATAAATATTATACAGTGTAATTAAACCAGTGAAGCCTTGTGCTTTTAAAACTTATAAATGGTGAATCAAATCAATAAATGAGGAAATTCTCCTTAGATAAGTATTTGTGTAAATAAGAATAAAGAAAAATTCCAGTAGAAAGCCGATGTAAATGAAAGAAAATTTAAAATGGGTAAAAAAGACTTTGGGTTGCATTCACCAGTGTAACCACTAGGTGTCACACCCTGTATACAACCTGCTTTGTGTAGCTTCCGTGGAATAAGGGAAGATAGTGCCCAGGGGTTCCTCCGGTAGAAATGCCGTTTGTAGGTTTTCTGATCCCTCAAACACAAAAGAAGAAAGGGAACCCCATGGTGCCGTATATGATGCAACCGAGAAATTAAAGGTAGTAACTCACAGAGTAAGCTGTAGGCTGTCTGCGATTAGTAGTTAAGCCGGGAAGCTTCCGCGTTCCATGGCCCTGGCTCCGAGTGCCGGAAGTGACGTAATGACGTAGTAGACTCCACCCTACGCGTTTCCTCAGAGTACGTCTGCTGGAGCGGCCTAGTCGTAAGAGAGCCTACACGTCAGGATTGGGGATGAGGTGGGTTTGGTCTGAAGCCATGTTCGGCAAAACCCAGAAGGAAGCCCAATTATCTGCAGCTGGTTCATTCCCTTAACCACACCTTGAAGAGGAGTTGGGTGGAAACTACATTTTAGGAAAGAATCATTGCCCACAAATCAAGGATATCTTTGTCTTCTATCAAGGGTCAAGGGTAGGGAGGAGCTTTGGTTTGGTCCGACACCAATGAGCTGTACCTGGCCCATTCTTCATCCTGGAGTTGCACTACACAATGAGGTGGGGATGCTTGTAACATCATTGACCTATTATGGACATAGACTATAATATGTTAATGATCTCATGAGCAGAGCTGCCCGTTTGTGTATGTGAAACTGTGGAGTGGGGACTGACTCAATCACAGCTGACTGGGCAAATGACAGCATCCTTCCGGGTTCAGCCTGAACATGGGTTATCAATAGGGGACTTTGAGGGCGGTTGTGAATGAAGTGTAGGGTGGTGTGGTTGGGGCCCTTTATGTGTGAGTGAGAGTGAATGTGGTTTCTTTTTCAGCATCAAGTGCTACAGGTTTTTCATCGGTCTGCTGTAGATTTTAGTAACTGTAACTTGTTTGCCAGTCAGTCCTTTTTCAACAAAATTGGTTTTGCATTTATCCCAGTGTTGAGCCTTCATGGCAACTCCTTGCAAGGGTGACCAGTTTGGAACCTTTGTTTTCTTTGTTTTGCTTAAACATGCATTGTTGCTAAGGCTCCCCGGTCGGCATTTGGCCGTATGGTGCATACACAACCAGGAAGTACCGTTCCCCATATACTAGGGTTGAATGGTTTCTTTGGACCCCTTGAAACGGTTTTATGCCTTGATCAGCCTGAACATGGGTTCAGACCAAACCTAATCCCAAGTCAGGATTTAGCAACCTTCTTTTCAAAAGGAAAATTGAATTATTTTTAGGACAGTGAAGTGCACAAATTGGATAGAGAAGGTAACTGGTTCACAAGTGACATTAAAAGGGCTATCTGTGTAGAACTGATAGATTTATGGTAGGTGATGTCAGTGACGTCATCCACATTGGATGCTCTCATAGAAGTCAGTTCACACTGACACTCAGCCCTATTCCTGGTTAAATCATTAATTTTTAGTACATTACTTCCTTTGGTCCATAATCATTGTTCTAGTCCTGAAGAAAGGGGAGCCGTTCTCCAAAATGTGTTGGATGTATCTGAAGTTCTTGTTCAATTAGCATTTTAAATAAACTTCCATGAGAGATGGCTACTTCTTAATAGATGTTCCCATTTACATGCTTAGGTTCAGTGTCAGTTTGGAGCAACCATCCTTAAATGGTTAGAGCCTTCACCCATATTGGTGATTTGACATTGCAAGCTTTAACCCAAGTAACTCTAACAATTAACACATGTCCAGACACAATGGGGTTAAAAGTAATTAGAACAAGGTTAAAAAAAAGAAAGAAAAACATTTCAGACTTTAAAAATGAAAGTGGACCTTTCAGTAGCTTTAGAAGTCTGCATGAATAAATTCCTTACTTGTCCCTAAGCAACAATAGAATTTCCGGCAAAGCTCTACCTTTTATAATTTTAGGAAGTTCTTGAGCTCCAGCTCAGTGACTTTGTTTAGGCCAAGTAGATGCCATCAGTCTGCTGCACATAGGCAGAAGCATTCTCTCTGTCTCTTCTTCCCCAGTGATTATATCTACAACATTTTCTTAGTCCAGGAAGTAGATGATGACCTTGGATGGTACCTGAACCTGGAAGTGTTGCACTGACACATTACTTAGCATGCATGTGCATAACTGTAGCCAGGTGCTGGGCTATATCAATATGGAAAAGGAGACTATACAGTACCTATACTGTACTTACATTGCATACAGCTTAACTTGGACTGTTGGTAAGTGCAAAGATGCTCATAAAGGGCCCCAACAGGGCTGGCAGAAGAACATCCTAAAAGACTGACCCTTCTATAATAATTACTCTGCAAGCCCCGTTTGTTCCCCTTCCCCCTCCGCTATAATCCTCCTTTTCATTTGGACAGTACATACCCAGTCGGTCTAGTACTAGCATCGCTGCCGTGAATGCAGTCTGGCAGTATAGTTCCAGCAATCGGTAGATTAAACTTTACTACTGCTCACTGCTGCACTTTAGGTGGCCTTGCTACTTTTTATGTTGATCAGGATGCCAAATGTCATCTTATGCCTAGTCCTTATCGTTAATCACTTTGTATGGTAAATTGTGTTAATATCATTGTTAATTCTTTTTTATAAATTAAATTATATAATTTAAATAAAAGTTATATTTAATACCAATGGCCTATGGTGCGCATGGTACGTACCCTCCGTTCAGTTAGAATTTAGTTATTGCCAGCAAAGGTATCTTTTTAAATATTTAAGGTATTAGTTTGTTCTTATTGCCTAGTTACTGGGTGACAATATTTTAGGTTTACCTATAGTACCTGGTTTGGTGCCTGTTTTCTTCTTTAACCACTTGCCGACTGCCTAACGACTATTTACGTCGGCAGTCAGCCCCTCACAGACAAAGTGACGTAGATCTGCGTCGCTAGCCTGTGAGGCTCTGGGGAATGAGCGCGCACTGCCGGATGCGCGCTCCCGGATGCGCGCTCCCGCTCGGTCATGGACCCCCCCCCCCCGCGCCTGTGCCCGGCGGACCAGATGTCCGCCGGGCACTCGCGATCGTCCGTTACAGCGGGAGAAAGGAAGGCGGCTAGTGTATGGTTCTGCTATGTAGGACCGTTGATCACTGTTCTTACATATCAAGCCACAGCCAATCACAGTTAGAAACACCCCCGTAGGGACACACTTAACCCCTCCCTCTCAAAAAAAGTTAACCCCTTTACTGCCAGTGTCATTTTTACAGTAACAGTGCATATGTATAGCACTGATTACTGTAGTAATGTCACTGGTAACCCCAAAAGTGTCAAAAATGTCAGTCAAGGGTCCGATCTGTCCGCGCCAATGTCGCAGTCCCGCAAAAAAAAATCGCAGATCGCCGCCATTACGCATTAAAAATAAAAACAACAAAAATGACAAAATCTTTCCCTTTGTTAGTAAACACAATAACTTTTGCGCAAACCAATCAAAATACGCTTTTTGCGATTTTTTTTACCAAACATATGGTATAAAAAAATTGGCCTAAAATGTTAAAAAAAATTGATTTTTACATTTTTTGGGGGGGAATTTCATATAAAAAAATGTGAAAAATATTGTTATTTTTGCAAAATTTACGCTCTTTTTTTGTTTATAGCGCATGATCAAAAAATCGTACAGGTGATCAAATACCACCAAAAGAAAGCTCTGTTTGTGGGAAAAAAAGGACACCAAATTAGTTTAGGTACAGAGTCGCACGACCGCGCAATTGTCCGTTAAAGTCACGCAGTGCCGAATCGCAAAATAGGCCCTGGTCAGGAAGGGGGTAAAATTTTCCGGGGCTTAAGTGGTTAATATAGCACTACTATTGGGTACTAAGTATTTTCAGTGATTTCCTGTAATATTGTATGTTTGCACACTCAACCTGGTGTGTCAGAGGGTCTGAGGTTCTGAAGAATATTGAGACAAAGAACAGAGGACCCATCCTATCCAGTAGCTCCTATGGGGGTAGTGCTACATAACATTAAAACATATACTTAATGCCATATACACTTTAATTAAAGTCTAATTTCAGCATGCCTTTGACCTCAGTGTCACTCATGCCAAACTCATAGACTAGGCTCTACCCCAGACCTCTTTGTACCAGTCTTGGACTAGGACCAATTCTTGTATGATTGTTCATCTTCAGACATGTGTTTGCAAAGAGGACCTGTCACCCCTTTACATGGATACTCTTACCAACATTATTATAAATTGTAAAAGCTTCTCCCTGACATATTGAAATCTACATATTTTTGTTTTAGGCTTAGCACCCTTTCAGTTTTCATTTATTCCAGCAGGAAATTTAAATTATTAACTTGGAACTGTCTAGAACCCAACTTCTAAGATCACAGTGAGCTTTCTTAACATGGCCCTTTTCCGTAGCATTTATCCGACCAGCATTTGTATCTTCCCTTGAAGGCTCCTCTGTCTGTCGGCGGATCTAAAGCTTGGTGCCAGAGTGACTCAGACATGCGAGAATTGAAGGAGATGACCTCAGGCACCTAAGTGTTATTTTATTAACTCATGTCAAGTGGAACCGTGCAGCGTTATGAAAAGGGCAGAGGCTCCTCACGAAGCTTTGGAGGGCAACACAAAACAATTGCTGATTTCATATAAACACGATTAAAAGTCGAAATTCCCACAGCCAAAACCTTCTTGATCGCTGGCAAGATCAGCAACAACCAAACTTTTACTTTTATTGCTCAAAATTAAAGAATTTTGGATGGAAAGCCTTTAGAAATATACAAAACAAAGCCATGGTATTGGTAAGGTGAAGGAATTATGACTCCACAGCCAAAAAGTCCAAAGTATATTTATCCAGTAGCCAAGAGCAGTTTGTTATAAATCAAAATTCTGAAAAAATGTGCGTGATTTTGAGATTCGGTTTTATCCGAATCTACAAATCACAACAGCAACACATTTCAATGAATTATAACGAAAATAAGAAATTAATTTGTATTCATTTTTTTCATTCGGATTTGTTCCATCCGGATGACATGATGCTAGAGTTTGGGCCTTTTGTTAATGTTTGACGCGTCCAAAATAATGTAACGAATGATCCAAATTTTTTTTTTATTCAGAGGAGAGCAGTGAGGGAGTCTTTGACTCTTTGATAATGAACCAATTATTTTTGCATCACCATTTTTTATTATTATAAAAAATTCACTACATATGAAAAGGAAACACATGGCAATAAATACATTAATCAATTCAATACTGGGCACTTTCACCCCCTTCCTGCCCAGGCCAATTTACGGCCTTCAGCGCTGTCACACTTTGAATGACAATTGGGCGGTCATGTAACACAGTAACCATATGACATTTTTATCAATTATTTTCCTACAAAAAAAATCTTTCTTCTGGTGGCATTTGAGCACCACTAGGTTTTTTATTTTTTGCGCTACAAATACAAAAAGACTGAAAATCCTGGGTGGGATAAGCCTCATCGGAAGGGGTGGGGGGGGCTGGGGGAGGCACTTGGCTGCACCACACAGCACACTTGGGATGGCACTGTCGGCAGACAGTAATAATTTTGTGCCCCAAGGCTACGCCTCCTTTCGTGGCCGGGCCCTTGGAGCATGGCCAAACTGACTGACCAGTCAGTCCATCCCTGCCGCTAGGAGAACATTCTGCAGCTAGAGGGAAAGAAAGGAGGCGGGGAAGATACCTGGTAGATCCGGTGGGAGGGAAAGGAGGAGGCAAGGAAGGGAAATCCCACTGACAGCTGAAATGTCATTGGTTGTTAAGGACACGGCGCCCCCGTTTCCTAACAACAATAGTTGCCGGCATTCTTTTGTATACAATTCAGCTGTCAGCGAGGGAATCCTGCTGACAGATAAAAGAACCGAACCTGAAGGTATCGGTTTCTAGTATCGGCGCGTTTGCACAAGTACCGATGCGGTATCAGTATCAGTGCAAATCCAGAAAAAAGGACATGGATTTTATTTGGGTACAGCGTCGCACGACCACGCAATTGTTAGTTAAACTAACGCAGTGCTGTATCACAAAAAATGGCCTGGTCATGAAGAGGGGTAAATCTATCGGTGGTCAGATGGTAAGAGGGGCGACAAGTGTAAACTTAGCCCAATGGGTTGTTTTTTTTTTTCATGTTGAGCTTTAAAAGTATTTTTTATTTTTTTATTATACAAGCAGTGTAAGTAGCTGTCTTGGTACAGCAAAGCCCAGACTGGGACAGGGAGGAGAAAGATTTGGAGCCAATGGGCTTCTCAGTCTGCAGCTCCTCATTTCAGTGTCCAATCACAGACTGGAGGTGAGACAAGAGCTGTAAGCATTACTGAACTGCAGTGGAGAAAAATCATGCTCCCTGCCCTGTCAGAGGCTGTTCTATGTGGCAGAGCCTTGTGCAAAAATCATAACCTAACTTATGTAATGATTGTTTGTTTTTCCTCTTGCTTATTTAGAACTTGGGTCTCTGTGCTTCCTTCTGCGGGAGACCCAGAATTTGTCTTTGGCCTCAATAACCTGAGCATGTTGACACCAAGTTGACAGATTCTCTATCACACATATCAGGGCACCTTACCTTAACATCAGGTATTTAGCCCAATATTTAGTTTTGGGGAATGTTCCTGTGGCACTACTCCCTTGGGAGCTGCTGAAAACAGGTCCCCCTGGGTTACTCATAGCAACAACTTGTAAATCCTTAAGACTTTAGATTCTTGGCTCAGTCAGTAAATAATCCAGGGGATTTGGTTTTTGTTGTTTTTACTTTATGATGGGATGGGAGAAGGGAGGAGTGGCATACTCCAACTTAGCGAACTATGCACAATCTTGAGGACTTCTATCTATGTTGAATGGGGCAAGGCCGCTGCTTCACCTTGCCACTGTAGTGAAGTATTTAACAAGCGAACTACTTGGTAGATTACTCTTCAGGGTTCTACTTGACACCCCCTTTACACTCTTCAGGGTTCTACTAGGCACCCCCTTTACAACTAACTGTGTGAGCTGACCTTCTGTCCACTGACCTCACTGGAGTGGTCCCCCTTCCTGGGCAGACCCCTTGACAAGCCCCCTGGTACTCACGGGCACTGTTTTTCCCAGATAGCTCTGTCTGCAGCTCCACTGTCAGCTTCTCCAGGACCTTCAAGGCGCAGGTCCACACCTAGCTCACTAGGCCGACTGCCTGTGACCACTTTCCTCAGACTGCAGAAGGAGAGAGCCGTAACCCTCCTCTTGGGACTCTGATTCCCGTCAAAGACGCCCTGTCACATGTGTCCTCGGTTTTTATGGTCAATCCCAGGATGCACTCCGGTGGTGCACTCCCACTGGGACTGCCACAAAACCCCATGTGTCACTGGCTGGGTTTCCTCCACTGTCCAACAGGCTCCCCTATTGGATACAGTGGGGACACTCCACCAGACCCAGTAACTCACACCTGGACACACGTAACAGGCATAAATAATAGATCAGGCTCCCCTGATAAGCAGAATCGAGCAAATAAATGCTTTTTCCTAGCACCTATCTAGGAGGGTGCCACATTCCTTTGTGGTCTTAGGGGACATTTGGATGCATGTGGATTTTTTCTATATATTTTCCTATTTTTACTTTTTTATTCAGTGGGTTTTTTCCTTTTTTTTTTTTCTGTGTATACATTTTTGTTTAGAGAGTTGGAAGACGTTGCACATTTCCTGAAGAAGCCTTTTTCGATGAAACAGGTGGAATTATGAGCAAAAACCTCCCAGTTCTAGAATGTTACATAGTGACATAATGAGATGTTTCTGATTTTATCAAATTGGGTATTTGTACAGTATATGTATTCTTTGTGCAATAAATTTGAGATTTTTTTATTTTTTTGTGTATGTTAAAATGTATTATTTGATAGATATCAGCACCTTTAAAGTCCCATATCTCCCTCTATTCTTGTTTTTTATATGGCAGAGCTGTAAACACCTCAGGACTGGACAAAAATACAGAACCTTTGGCAGGTAAATGTAAAAAATAAGGTAGTGTCAATACGATATAAAATGATAAATAATTAAAAGTTCATCATCCGATTGAGAACACAGATCCAATAATTAGTGTTGAGCGAACACGGACCGTATTATTTGGGTCCGTACCGGATAATTGGATTTTTGTTACCCGGACACGGACCCGAAAACTTTACTGTATGTTCGGGTTTAAAATCCGTGTTCGGTAATTTTGTTTCCTGTTTTGTATGTAATGGCGCACTTTTAATGGCGGGCTTTCAACAGCCAATCAACAAGCGTTTAACTGGTGTGCCATAGAAGCCATCACAGCCATGCCTACTAATGGCATGGCTGTGATTGGCCAGTTGAAGCACGTGACCCAGGTCTTTATAAGCTAGAGACACAGCGCGCGGTGCGTCAGTCTGCTCTAGTGTAGGGAGAGAGCACACATAACGGTGCTGGCTGCTGCTGATTAGGGACAGACAGGGAAAAAAAACATTGTGCCCGAAAAGAATGCAGGGACAGTTCGGAGTGTAGGCTGGGAAAGATAGAAGAGCATTTTAGGGACAGGCTGGAGAGAGTAGGCAGGGAGAGATTAGGAGACACAGGACAGAACAATCGTCCGTTAGCGATCTACATTGATTTTGCTGTGTGGGGGGTGGTGCAATGAACAATCTTTTTGCCCTCACTTGAGCCCACTGAGGAGGAGGAGGAGGAGGGAGAAAAAAATATATTTTTATCAGTCTGTTGTGTGCAGCGTTCAGCTATATTTTACTACAGAGTGCTGTTCTAAACTGCTATTTAAATATTACAAATGTAAAGGGGAATTTTTTTTTTTCCCTTCATAGCCTGCTGCTGACCGTGACATAAAACATAAGACACTGCTGTGTTCACATGTGCTATTGAAAAATCACCAATTTTATATACTTTTTTCTATTCCGCTATTCAATATACACCCTTTTGGGGTAAAAAAAATTAAATTGCGACATAGTCTGTATCGTTACGTGTGAGATACACCTTTTTATATACTTTTTTCTATTCCGCTATTCAATCTACACCCTTTTGGGGTGAAAAAAATGAAATTGCGGCATAGTCTGTATCGGTACGTGTGAGATACACCTTTTTAATTTGTTTGGCGCATCTTCCACCGCCGAGGATTGCAGGGCACTTCAGTTTGCCTCCTGTTCCGAAATCCTCCTACTCCTCTTCCTCATCCTGCCTTTAGGGTACAAAAAATTGTAATCGGGGCCTAGTCTGTGTTTGTACGTGTGAGATACACCGTTTTGTATACTTTTTTCTATTCCGCTATTCAATATACACCCTTTTGGGGTGAAAAAAATTAAATTGCGGCATACTTTGCATATTTAACTGTGAGATACACCCGTTGTATTTGTATACTGTTTTTCTATTCCGCTATTTAATGAACACCCTTTTGGGGTAAAAAAAATTAAATTGCGGCATAGTTTGCATATTTGAATATGAGATACACCCGTGCGATACTGTTGTTGTTTTGTTCCGCTATTCAATAAACACCTTTCTAGGGCAAGATCATAAATTACAGAATTATGAGGAGAACGTCAAATAGGGGCCGTGGCCTGGGTCGTGGTGCTGCTGGTAGAGCTCCTGTTGCAAGGAGAGGACGTGGTCGATCTGTGCCAGCTACACGCACAAGTGAAACACCTTCCTCAAGTGTGAGTAGGCGACAGAACCTGCAGCAGTATTTGGTAGGGCATCATGCGCCTCTACAAGTGTTGAGGCAAGAACAAGTACAGGCCATAGTAGATTGGGTTGCTGACAGTGCCTCCAGTTCCTTCACATTGTCTCCCACCCAGTCTACTGCAGAAAGGTCAGAGTTGGCACCTGCAGCCGATGTCCAACCGTCTTTCACCTCACCCCCTTGCAAATCAGGCAAGCAGTCTGAGCCCCAAGTCATGCAGCAGTCTCTTCTTCTTTTTGATGACTCTGTCAGCAGGGTTTCCCAGGGCCATCCACCTAGCCCTGCCCCAGAAGTGGAAGAGATTGAGTGCAGCGATACCCAACCACTTATTTCTCAAGATGAGTACATGGAAGGACCATCGCAGCACGTCTCCGATGATGACGAAACGCAGGTGCCAACTGCTGCGGCACTCAGAATTGTGGAGACCGACAAGGAGGGCAGGGGTGAAGACTGGGTGGAAGATGATGTTGAGGACGATGAGGTCCTCGACCCCACATGGAATGAAGTTCATGCAGGTGACCTGAGTAGTTTGGAGGAAGAGGCGGTGGTCGCACAGAGCCACCAGCACAGCAGAAGAGGGAGCAGAGTGCAGAAGCGGAGCGGCCGTGCCCTAGACACAATGTCTGCTACTGCCCAACGCAGCAAGGGACCGAGCGCACCAAAGCCAGCTCAAAGGAGTTCTCTAGCGTGGAAGTTCTTCAGACAATGTGCTGATGACAGGACACGAGTGGTTTGCACCCTGTGCAATCAGAGCCTGAAGCGAGGCATAAACCTTCTCAACCTGAGCACAACCTGCATGATCAGGCATCTAAGTGCAAAGCACGAGCTGCAGTGGAGTAGACACCTTCAAAACCAAGAAAGGTCTCTGGCTCCTCCTGCTTCCTCTTCTGCTGTAGTCTCGGCCTCTTCATCCACCTCTGTAGTGATACCGGCACCTGCCACCCCGCAAACAAAGGATCTGTCAGCAACACCACCACCTGGGTCACCAACCATCTCCACAATGTCCCGTGGAAGCGTTCAGCTTTCCATCTCCCAAACACTTCAGAGGAAGAGGAAGTACCCCCCTACCCACCCGTGATCCCTGGCCCTGAATGCCAGCATTTCAAAATTCTTGGCCTTTGAAATGCTGTCATTCCGTCTGGTGGAGACGCACAGTTTTAAAAGCCTTATGTCGGTGGCTGTCCCACAGTACGTCGTGCCCAGCCGCCACTACTTTTCCAGGCAAGCCATCCCTTCCCTGCACAACCAAGTGGGGGAAAAAATCAGGTGTGCACTGCGCAACGCCATCTGTGGCAAGGTCCACCTAACTACCCATACGTGGACCAGTAAGCACGGTCAGGGGCGTTATATCTCCCTAACGGCACACTGGGTAAATGCAGTGGCGGATGGGCCTGAGGCGGATAGCAATTTGGCGCATGTCCTTCCACCACCGAGGATTGCAGGGCGCTTCAGTTTGCCTCCTGTTTCTAAGTCCTCCTACTCCGCTTCCGCATCCTCTACCGCCTCCTCATGCGGTCAGCGTAACACCTTCACCACCAACTTCAGCACAGCCAGGGGTAAACGACAGCAGGCAGTTTTAAAACTTGCCTGTTTGGGAGAAAAACCGCACACCGCGCAGGAGTTGTGGAGGAGCATGGAACAGCAGACCGATGAGTGGTTGCTGCCAGCGAGCCTCAAGCCCGGCCTGGTGGTGTGCGATAACGGGCGAAATCTCATACCAGCTCTGGGCCTAGCCGGTTTAATGCACATCCCTTGCCTGGCGCATGTGCTGAATTTGGTGGTGCAGAGGTTCCTTAAAAATTACCCCGATATGTCAGAGCTGCTGCAGAAAGTGCGGGCTGTCTGTGCGCACTTTCGGCGTTCTCACCCTGCTGCTGCTCGCCTGTCAGCGCTGCAGCGTAGCTTCGGCCTTCCCGCTCACCGCCTCATATGTGACGTGCCCACAAGGTGGAACTCCACCTTGCACATGCTGGAAAGACTGTGCGAGCAGCAGCAGGCCATAGTGGAGTTTCAGCTGCAGCATGCACGCGTGAGTCGCTCTGCGGAACAGCACCACTTCACCACCAATAACTGGGCCTCCATGCGAGACCTGTGTGCCTTGTTGCGCTGTTTTGAGTACTCCACCAGCATGGCCAGTGCCGATGACACCGTTGTCAGCTTAACTATCCCACTTCTATGCCTCCTTCAAAAAACGATTCGGGCGATGATGGAAGAGGATTTGGCACAGGAGGAGGAGGAGGAGGAGGAAGAGGGATCATTTCCAAGGCTTTCAGGGCAGTCATTCACAAGTGGCTCCGAGGGTGGGTTCCTGCACCCACCAACGCCAGGTACACAATTGTCCAGCAGGGGCACAGTTCTGGAGGATGAGGAGGAGGAGATGGAGGAGGAGATGGAACCATGTTCACAGCAGGGTGGCACCCAGGCCAGCTCATGGCCATCACTGGTGCGTGGCTGGGGGGATACAGAGGACACAGACGATACACCTCCCACAGAGGACAGCCTTTCGTTGCCTCTGGGCAGCTTGGCACATATGAGCGATTACATGCTGAAGTGTCTCCACAACGACCGCCGAGTTTCCCACATTCTAACTTGTTCTGATTACTGGGTGGCCACGCTGCTGGATCCCCGTTACAAGGACAACGTACTGTCCTTAATTCACTCACTGGAGTGTGATCGCAAGATGCGCGAGTACAAGCGCACGCTGGTAGACACGATGCTGCTGGCATTCCCACCTGACAGCGGGGCCATTGTGGAAGCACAAGGCCAAGGCAGAGGAGGAGGAGGAGGAAGAGGTCGCCAACGCAACCAGGGCACCACCAGCACCTCAGAAGGCAGGGTTAGCATGGCCGAAATGTGGAAAAGCTTTGTCAGCACGCCACAACAACAACAGCAGCACCAGCAGCTCATATGGAACGTCTTAGCAGGAGGCAGCATTTCACCAACATGGTGGAGCAGTATGTGTGCACACGCCTACATGTAGTGAATGACGGGTCTGCCCCCTTCAACTTCTGGGTCTCCAAATTGGGCACATGGCCTGAGCTTGCCCTTTATGCCTTGGAGGTGCTGGCGTGCCCTGCAGCCAGTGTATTATCTGAACGTGTATTTAGCACGGCTGGGGGCGTTATCACAGACAAGCGCAGCCGTCTGTCCAGAGACAATGTGGACAAGCTCACATTCATTTAAATGAAGCAGGCATGGTTCCCACAGGACTTTTCTGTACCTTGTGCAGAATAGAGATGGATACCGACCTTACCCAGCCATTGTTATATTTTTGATCTTTCTCACTCTTTTGGGGTGTACCCTAATTTAAAATGACTAAAAAAAAGCAGTGTTGGCTACCTCATCCCTCTCCACCGCCACTTCCACCTACACCGCCACATCCACCGCCTCCTCAACCTCCCTCCTACTCCATATGGGCCTCGTCCTTCACAGATGAAGAAAATTGTTTTATTGTTCTGTTTGTTTTGTTGTTTTAAGTTATTTCCCTATCCACATTTGTTTGCAGAGCACTTGCCATGCTCTTAACTACATTTTGCTGCCATTTGCAGCACTCTAGCCCTTTCCATTGTTTTTTTAGAGCCATTTTAGTGTCTGAAAGTTCGGGTCCCCATTGACTTCAATGGGGTTTGGTGTCCGGGTAAAGTTCGGAAAAAGTCTGGGTCACGGACCCGGACTTTTTTTTCAAGTTCAGCCGAACCCTCCGAACACGGACATCCAGGTGTCCGCTCAACTCTACCAATAATGAATGAACCTAAATAATAGGAATCAATACTGTGAGTCCATAATGGAAGTAAGAAGGAGACGTCCAACACCAGTGAGAAGAGGTGAAAACAAGCAGTAAGCTGATGTTCAATCAGCTTACCGGACATACATGACCTTCGAGCAGAGTGGTCATATAAGGCAGTAGTGACAGGTACTCAACACTGGCAATACCGGGCAGAAGGCAAGCAAACAAATCCCAGCTTGTGTTAGAGATGGAATACCTCAGAACAAAAAAGAGAGCCAAATGGTGTAGTACGTTTCAACATTTCTCACGTTTATCTCACGTGAATACAAGGAAAGCCGGCAAACTCAAAAGGAACAGCGGTGTGGGCGTGCTAGCGTCCGACGGAGGTAACCACTTATGCATTTCGTCTTCAAATTGACGTCATCAGAGGCGTCATTAAAAAAAGTTCCTATATACTCAGGGATATGCAAACTGTGGCCCTCCAGCAGTTGCAAAACTTCAAGTCCCATCATGCCTCTACCTCTGGGTGTCATGCTTGTGGCTGTCAGATTCTTGCTATGCCTCATTGGACTTGTAGTTCTGCAACATCTGGAGGGCCACAGTTTGCATATATAGTTTGTATCTGTATAGCTGCTGAGTTGTAAAATAATAGTTATGTTCATCTCTGCAAGCAAGGTAAGCGTCAGGGTCACTGCCCTGTCATTAGGCTATCGACCTCGGCATCGCTGAAAGCCTTCACTGCAAAAACAAATGAGTCCAGAGCCCAAGTTCCATAGACAAGGATATATTTTGATGAACGAGGACAGCGCTTCATTATCATTAGTGTATTGGAGATTGTCTGGCGGTGACACCGGTGTTAAAGAAAGCAGTAATTAGCCCGGGTCACTGGCGAGTACAGCCTTGCTAATAACACTCCTGAGCGATGCCTCCCTGTACTGTACGCAGAGCCGCATCAGCAGAACGCTGCAATGTTTTATTTATTAAGTGTCCTAATATCTGAATATTCAGCGCAGGCTCCCTCCGCGTACGCCTGGAATAATAATGTATTTTTCTTTCCAGATTAAAATGTGAAGGTGAGAGGCCGGCCGCGCTTCATCGACGTGCCCATCTCTCGTCTTACTAATAAATCTCCTTATTGAATGTGCCATATAATTGATCTGGAAGCAGCGCGTTATGGATGGCGTGCATTACGTGCATTCCATGTGTTAAGAATAACGGTCATTTGTGTGGAATGATTAGAAAGCATTCTTGGTGCTAACAGTTTCAATGTAGCAAAAAATTAGATCATGCATCAACACGTTCTCAAAGTGATTGTAAATTCTTGTTTCTTTTTCCAATAAACATAATAAACATTTTAAACTTACCTCCTCTGTGTAGTTGGTTTTGTGCAGAGCAACCCGGATCCTCCTCTTCTCAGGTCCCCCTTTGCCTCTCCTGGCCCCTCCCTCCCTTTGAGTGCCCCCACAGCAAGTAGCTTGCTATGGGGACACCCGAGCTGAGGTACAGCTCTCTGTGTCCATTCAGACAGGGAGCTGTGGTTCGACCCCGCTCTCTCTCTCCTCATTGTCTAACTGACTTTGATTGACAGCAGCGAGAGCCAATGGCACTGCTGCTGTGTCTTAGCCAATGAGGAGAGACGGCTGAGACATTTTGGGCATTGCTGGATAGAGATAGGGCTCAGGTAAGTATTAGGGGGGACTAAGGGCGGCTGCTGCACACAGAAGGATATTTATCTGAATGCATAGAATGCATTAGGATAAAAAGATTTCTAACTTTACAACTCCTTTTTAGTGATTGTAAAGTCTAATTTTAAGAAAAATAATTAAAAATAACAAACATATTATACTTATTTGCTCTGTGCAGTTGGTTTTGCAAAGAGCAGTCGAGATCCTCCTCTTCTCGGGTCCCTCCTAGGCGCTTCTGGCCCCTCCCTCCTGTTGAGTGCCCCCACAGCAAGCAGCTTGCTAAGGGGGTACCCAAGCCTACGCACAGCTCCCTGTGTCCCCCTCTCTCTCCTGATTGGCTGACTGAGTTTTATTGACAGCAGTGGATCCCTCGTTGCCTCTCCTGGCCCCTCCCTCCCTTTGAGTGCCCCCACAGCAAGCAGCTTGCTATGGGGGCACCCAAGCCTTTTTCTCCTGTCACACCTTCCAGGTGCAATAGTTGAAGAAGAGCAAGAAATGGGTTTGTAAACTCTGTGGGGAAAAACAGTCCCTGATAAAGGTTTTTGGACAAGGCTTTGCTGTAGATTGCAGACGACATGTCCAAAAGTTGAATCTCCTTCAGGGTGAAGTGAAGCAGACAGCTAATACCACCACTGGGAATTACAGGAGATAAAGCCATTCCCTACTGTTTGAGTTTACTGGGAGAACCTGGGAGAACTTCTTGTTCCAGCATGCACTAAGTCTCTGAATATATCTTAGATCTCCCCATTGTTTGGTGAGTGGGGACACAAGAGGGGAGCACTGAGTGACTGCACTATTAGTATTCAAGCACGAGAACTTTTATAAGGATCATCTACTGTATATTCAGCTGTTTAAGAGCACAAGCACTTTATGAATAAGTACTTTGTCTGATCAAATTCAAAGACTTTTTTCAGTTGCTTCATGTATTTTGCACTTTAGTTCAGTGTCATAGCACCAGCAATTTTATTTAGTAATGTATTGTTAATGCACATTGAAGATTTGTTGTGTATACATATACAGTATCTCACAAAAGTGAGTACACCCCTCACATTTTTGTAAATGTTTTATTATATCTTTTCATGTGGCAACACTGAAGAAATTATGCTTTGCTACAATGTAAAGAAGTGAGTGTACAGCTTGTATAAGACCGCATTCACACTGAAGCGGCACGTCTTCGGGGGGCGACGTGTGAAGTCGCGTGCAGCTCGGACTTCACAGAATGAATGTCTATGCAATTCGCTCCAGGTCGCCCCGAAGTAGTACAGGACCCTTTTTCTAAGTCGGAGCGACTTGTGTCATAACTCAACACACAACCATTAATGTCTAAACTGCTGGCAACAAAAGTGAGTACACCCCTGAGTGGAAATGTCTAAATTGGGCCCAAAGTGTCAATATTTTGTGTGGCCACCATTATTTTCCAGCACTGCCTTAACCCTCTTGGGCATGGAGTTCACCAGAGCTTAACAGGTTGCCACTGGAGTCCTCTTCCACTCCTCCATGACGACATCACAGAGCTGGTGGATGTTGAAGATCTTGCGCTCCTCCACCTTCCATTTGAGGATCCCCCACAGATGCTCAATAGGGTTTAGGTCTGGAGACATGCTTGGCCAGTCCATAACTTTTACCCTCAGCTTCTTTAGCAAGGCAGTGGTCATCTTGGAGGTGTGTTTGGGGGTCGTTTTCATGTTGGAATACTGCCCTGTGGCCCAGTCTCTGAAGAGAGGGGATCATGCTCTGCTTCAGTATGTCACAGTACATGTTGGCATTCATGGTTCCCTCAATGAACTGTAGCTCCCCAGACCATGACACTCCCACCACCATGCTTGACTGTAGGCAAGACACACTTGCCTTTGTACTCCTCACCTGGTTGCCGCCCCACACGCTTGACACCATCTGAACCAAATAAGTTTATCTTGGTCTCATCAGACCACAGGACATGGCTCAAGTAATCCATGTCCTTAGTCTGCTTGCCTTCAGCAAAATGTTTTGAGCTTTCTTGTGCATCATCTTTATAAGAGGCTTCTTTCTGGGAGGACAGCCATGAAGACCAATTTGATGTAGTGTGCGGTGTATGGCCTGAGCACTGACAGGCTGACCCCCCCACCCCTTCATCCTCTGCAGCAATGCTGGTAGCACTCCTACGTCTATTTTCCCAAAAGGCAACCTCTGGATATGACGCTGAGCACATGCACTCAACTTCTTTGGTTGACCATGGCGAGGCCTGTTCTGAGTGGAACCTGTTCTGGTAAACCGCTGTATGGTCTTAGCCACCATGCTGCAGCTCAGTTTCAGGGTCTTGGCAATCTTCAAATAGCCTAGGCCATCTTTATGTAGAGCAAAAATTTTTTTTTTCAGATCCTCAGAGTTCTTTGCCATGAGGTGCCATGTAGAACTTCCGGTGACCAGTATGAGAGAGTGAAAGTGATAACACAAAATTTAACACACCTGCTCCCAATTCACACATGAGACCTTGTAACACTAACGAGTCACATGACACCGGGGAGGTAAAATGGCTAATTGGGCCCAATTTGGACATTTTCACTTAGGGGTGTACTCACTTTTGTTGCCAGCGGTTTAGACATTAATGGCTGTGTGTTTATTTATTTTTAGGGGAAAGCAAATTAACACTGTTATATAAGCTGTACTTTACACTGTAGCAAAGTGTTATTTCCTCAGTGTTGTCACATGAAAAGATATAATAAGATATTTAGAAAAATGTGAGGGGTGTACTCACTTTTGTGAGATACTGTATATATTTGTTGGCCACTAGAGCAGCACTGATAGCTTTACCATTTTTCATCTTAATGCATAGAATGCATTAAGATAAAAGAAAAAACCTTCTGCCTTTACAATTCCTTTATAGAGTTCCATACCCAGGAGGACCCTGCAGTCACTATATCTGGTCTCCCACAGTACACAGAACACAGAAATGCAATTATTTTAGTAAATATAAACTGCTAAATACATTTTCTCATTAGTAGTATATAGCAGTCTTGTGGCTTCTATCAGTGTCTGGTTAAAGCTTGTAGGAGGAGTTTTCATTCTCCTATGACTGTCCTATGAGGCTGCATTACCCCTGATCCTCTGTCTGGACAGTGCTGATTGGACCCATGCTGATCACATGTACCCTCCCAAGAAAAAAAAAAAAAACTCTCTAGCAATGCACACCAATCTGAACATGTGCAGAGTGCCCCCAAAGACTCCGTCCTATCAGGAGATGGTTTGGGGATAGTGGAAAAAGGGGAGGATCAGAGAACACAGGATCAAACAGCCTTTTTACACAATACAGAGGTTTAACCCCTTACATTCCACAGTATAACAAACATGCTTTACTGCATGTACAGACTGATTTTACTGTTGTGGGCTTAGTACCACTTAACCACTTAAGGACGGCCCCACGTACATATACTGGTGCAGGGCGAAATCACGTGCCTGTATGTGATTTTTTTTTTCTGGGTCTGGGGCGTAACGGGAGCCAATCAGCAGGTCCAGCGGACCCCATGTCCGCCAGGACCCGCCTATCGTTCCTGAGGCAGACAGAATGGCGTTCTGCCTATGTAAGCAAGGCAGATCGCTGTTCTGTGACAGGAGAAGACAGAGATCCTGTGTTTCAGCTAAGCAGGAACATGGACCTCTGTCTTTTTACAGTACAAGCACCTCTCCCAGAGTTAGAAAGCACTCCCTAAGGACACATTTAATCCTTTGATTGCCCCTGATGTTAACCCCTTTTCTTCCTTTTGCCAACTCTTTAACCAACGTTGCTGAGCCAAATTGGCATTGTGAGCCCATGCTGAAGGATTTTCATGTATGTAGTCTGGGGTTATGTACCACCTAGCTGTTAATTTGGTTTTTAATCAATGTGTGATTAAGGTATTTTTCCCAACACTGGAGGTAGGATGGTGGGGAATGGTTGTCCACCTTTTACCAACTATAACCTAGTAAATAACTTTTTGCATTTAAGTTGTAACTTTCTTGGTTTTTGTGAGAAACAGATGACTTGAAAGTTAGTAGAATAATTTGGTCAATATGGTTTTTAGACAATATATACTTAGGGTCTCTTTTCCAAGACCTGAAGCAGGATGGTGTGGAATGGCTGTCCACCATTTACCAACTATTTAACCAATGTTGCTGATCTAAACTGGCATTGTGAGCTCAAACCGAAAGATTCCTATGTAGGTAGTCTGGGGTCAAGTTTCATATACAAATAAAAAAGCTGCGCTAACAGATTGAAAATGTGAAATTATTTAACATAATATTCAATTAAGTGAGATAATTATATGTGCACAAATGTGAACCTGTTAAATAAAAATAGAGAAATAAAATGCAAGTGAATACTGAATGTGCACAACCACAGAATCAATAAAGAGTCCAAATGGACGAATAAGTCCAAATAAGTGATGATTAGGAGAATAGGAGGGTGAGCCCGTGATAAACTGTCCACCACCGTAGTGTAACCACCACCCAGAGTTGTATAAAGTACTCGAAACCCATATGTGAGTAAAAGTACAAATGCTCTATCAAAAAGTGACTTGAGTAGAAGTGGAAGTGCTCAATCAAAAATTGACTTGAGTAGAAGTACTAAAGTATTCAACATTTTTTGTACTTAAGTATTGCAAGTAGTTTTTTAAAAATTTTGCTACTCAAGTACTGAAAGTAAAAGTACAAGTACTGTGTTATGTAGTTATTAAAGAAAGAAGTCAAAAGTTTGAACATCATATTGTTTTTTATTATTTCAAATGCAGCTTTTATTTATACATACAGTAGCTTTTATTTTCGTATGCGCTGATAATACACATGTTTTGAGCTTCATGAAACCTGCCATCTACTGCTCTGGCAGTGGTAATTTTTATAATAGTAACGAGTAACTATGCAGCACAAAAAAAAAATATCAGAGTAGAAGTATTGAAATCATCGAAAAAATGTAGTGAAGTAAAAGTGGAAGTAGGAGAAAAAAATTCTACTCTAGGAAAGTACAGATACCGCCTTTCGGTACTTAAGTACAGTAGTGAAGTAGTTCTACTTATTTACTATACATCTCTGCCACCACCACACCATGTGATTCTGCTTACCAGACTACAGATATTTTGGGCCAAACAATCACAATGGAGACAGATGTCTCGCGTTATGACCACCGAGAGGGGAGATCCAGACCAAGATGTTCCAAGGGTCAGACACCAAAGCTGCCTCAGATGTAACTCAGAAAGGGCATACACACCCAAATCTAGAAATCTTTGTGGCTCCTTTTATGCCTTGACTGGTCACCTTGCCTTGCTGGTCCTTTTGCCCACTTGTGTCACCCTAGTAAGTAACTTGTTGGATTTTTGTTGTAACTTTCTTGTATTTTGTTAGAAACAGATGACTTGCAGGTTAGTAGAAGAGTTCTGTTGATTTGCTTTTGAGATAATATATGGTCGGGGCCTCCATTCGAAGACCCAAGATCCCAAGATAGGATGGTGGGGAATGGGTTGTCTGCCTTTATCCAACTATTTATCCAATGTTGCTAAACCAAACTGCCATTGTAAACTCAAGTTGAAAGATTCTTATGCCCCATTATGTTTGACAGCTCAATTTTTCAAAACACTGCATGTAGGTGGTCTGAGTTCTTAGAGTTTGTTTAAAACAGTTGATTTGTACTTAGTAGAATAATTTGGTCAATTTGGTTTTGAGACAATGTATGGAGAAGGATTGTTTCCCAAGAACTGAGGTACGATAGTGGAGAATGGTTTTCCACCTTTTACCAACTATTTATCCAATGTTGCTGAGCCAAACTGGCATCATGAGCTCAAGCTGAAAGATTCTTATGCCCCATTATTTTTGACAGCTCAGTTTTTCAAAACACTGCATGTGCAGGTTTTATGCTTTAAATATTTAGCAATGAAAAGCCTTTTAAAAGTTTTATCAGCTCATATAAAAATAAGTTTCAGGCAGACTCCACTAATGTTTAAAAATATTTTTTTGTGCGGCAAACCTTCCCGATGCCAGAGCAAAATCTAGGCATTTTTCCATTATAAAACTTATTGGAGTATAAGACTAAAATGCACTGGCCAATGACACCTTTAAATTTTGTGAACTAAGATAATGGTGGCAATTGATCCAATGGTATTAAGTTTGGACTGAATTTAGACATGCCAAATCTGAATCTAAATTTCAATGTCATTTTTCACCGTTTGGATTCTCAAAAGGCTTCTAGGAGAAAGGGACTGAAGCTTGCTTCAAAGTCTCTTTACGACTTAAGCCCCGTACACACGTAGCGATTGTCGGCCGAACGATCGGCCGTCTTTTGTCCGGTGCTGTCCTGTCGGTTGAAAAGTGCTAAAGACTGCACACAAATTTTGTCGGCCAACAACTGCCGACTGCAGAAGTGATGTCATGTGATGGTTAACTTTCCGTGTGTTTTTTCTTCTCTGAGCATGCCCAGTCTTGCTCATCTGCTGTTTGTCGGCCGAATTCTGTACTGACTGAGGAACAATCGGCCGTTCTGGTGTTGGCCAACAAAAATTTTAAAGCCTGCACACCAGATTCTGTTCGGCCGAAAAGTCGCAGTCTGTTGTCGGAAGCATCCTACTAACAAGCCGACAATCGGCCGATCGGACGCTGGCCGAATATTTACGGCTGACTATCGCTACGTGTGTACGGGCCCTGATATGTGTTCCTGCTGATCCTTGAGCACTCTAAGCTTGTCCCCCAGTGGCACCAGGTCCCACCCTTCTAACTTATTATCCCTAGTAAAATTTTTAATGTGTCTTATTCTATCTGGCTCCATCATCTAATTAGACATAGATGCCAGGAGCTTTCAAAACCTATCTGTACAATAATTACATCATTTGCAACTCTGCAAAACATTTTTGGTTCGTATTTCTTTTGGCTTCAATGGGGACTTTCTGTTCAAAAAATATAAATGATCAAGGTTTGCAAATAGCCATGGAAAAATAAATTGTGGAGAGCTGTGGGCTAAAAAGCCAAAACACAGCTTTTTCTGCACAAAGACACAAGACTGGACTTTCTAAGGCACACCATGGAATGAATCATAGCGACTCACAATTTAATAAAAATAATATTTATTTAATACAATTAAAAAATGAAGGCAAAAAGCAGATTGCCCTCATTGATTACGTACATGACATTAAGACAAAAAACACAAAGGTTATAAAATCGAATAACCTAGGACTATTTCTTGCCCATATATTCTCGAAAGATTAATGGGAGAAATTTGTAGGTTATTGTTTTGCAAAGTTCACAACATTTTGTGGTACATCATATATTGTATTGTAGAATCCTATCTGATCTTTAGGCCTACGCGTTTCGCAACGTGCTTCTTCAGGACCAAATTTTTTACATCAGCGATTTCTTAAAGTAAACAAAACATCAGTTAGTAACATCATAGTAAGATGGAATTGTTGCATTATTGTCTGCACGTCGCACAGGAAAAACACACCTGTAGAGGGCTGTAGCCAGCCGTTTTCAATAGATTTGGTTCACAGATATACACTGCATTGTGGTGTGTCATTGAAAAAAAGTTTAAGTACTTTTTTTTAATCTGTTCATGCACATCAACGGATCATAGGCAAGAAAAAAGGGAGTACATGAAAACACATGATACGTGTACTTTTATGTGCTGCAAAAGCATGGTTACTGAGTTCTAAATGTGCATTAAAAAAACAAATGCATAGGTGTTAAGCCAGCCTAAACCTGCAGATGAATCAGAAAAAGACATAAAGCATGGTTCAATTTGCTCCAATAGGGAAAAATATAATTTTTGGTACACTAGTGAAATAAGATATTCCCTGGATCAACAGCAGCCATTATAAACGAGTCTTCCATGGAAACCTAAGGTTCCTCCAGAGGTTGTTAGGGGTTCCTTGAGTTGTGGCTCATTGATCTCCCATTTGATGGTACCTGCATGGTTTTGGGGCCAATACAGCATGGCAGAGCTAGCTGCATTAAACCAGTAATATGTTTAGTTGCCTGTAAGGAGAGCATTCTTCTCACTAACCGTCAATTTAAGGAGTATTCTTCACAATGACCACCAATGTAAGGAGCATTCTTCCCACTGACCACCAATGTTAGGAGCATTCTTCCCACTAAGTACTAATGTAGGGAACATTCTTTTCACTGACCACCAATGTAAGGGACGTTCTACTAATTGATCACCAATGTAAGGAGCATTCTTACCACTGACCACCAATGTAAGGGACGTTCTACTAATTCATCACCAATGTAAGGAGCATTCTTAACACTGATCACCAATGTAAGGGACATTCTTTCCACTGACCACCAATATAAGGGCCATTCTTCCCACTGTGACCACCAACGTAAGGGACATTCTTTCCACTGACCACCAACGTAAGGGACATTCTTCCCACTGACTACTAATGTAGGTGTAGCACTGCCCTCTAGAGGACTGCTGATAATTACACTTTCTGGATTCCTCTGGGTTACCCTTAGCAACTGATAGCAGACAAACAGCATTGAAAGTCCTTGGCTCAGTCAATAATCAATCCAGGGGATGTTGGTTTTTGTGTTTTTATTGAGAACTGGGATAGGAGAAGGGATGGATGGGATACTCCAACAATTAACTATGCACAATCTTGAGGACAACTAGCTGTAGTGTGCAGCAAGGCCTCTGCTTCACCTTGCCACTGAACTGAAGATAGTTTTGAAGGTTCCTGTTTTAGTTATTCTCTTCAGGGTTCTGTAACTGGCACCCCGTTTCCTCTCAAAACCAGTGTGCTGACGCCTGTCTGCTGACCCTAGCTTCTGGAGCAGTCCCCTTCCTGGCAGACCCATGGGCAAGCTCCTCTGTACTCACAGACACTGTTTTTCCAGAGTCATCGTTGCCTCCAAACTTCACTTGTCAGCATTCACTAGACCTCTGCATTCAGCAACACCTTCAGGGTCATCAGGCCGACTGCCTGTGACCACCCTTCCCAGCTGCAGAAGGAGAAACAGCCGTACTCTCCTTCTGGGACTTGACTTTCCGCCCAAAGACCTCTTTCTCATGTCCCCGTGGCTTTATATACTCTGCCCCACAATGCACCGAGAGAACTGTCTGTGCCATTCCCTGAGGCTGTAACAAAGCCTGTGTGTCATTGGCCAGGTTTCCTCCACTGTCCAATGTGCCTCCCCATTGAACACAGTGGGGACACTCCCTCAGACCATATGAATCACACACTGGGCAAACTGAGCAGACCTGACTCACAGATCCTGCTCTCTGTTAAGCAGAGAACAATATAGATTTTGTCTGCTGCTCCTCTGACAGGCAGACAGAGCCAAAACTATACTCTCTACCTAACACCTGACTAGGAGGATGTTACATAGGGATCATTCTTTTCACTGACCACCAATGTAAGGGACGTTCTACTAATTGATCACCAATGTAAGGAGCATTCTTCCCACTGATCACCAATGTAAGGAACATTCTTTCCACTGACCACCCATGTAATGTATACAGGTCCCTCTCAAAAAATTAGCATATTGTGATAAAGTTCATTATTTTCTGTAATGTACTGATAAACATTAGACTTTCATATATTTTAGATTCATTACACACAACTGAAGTAGTGCAAGCCTTTTATTGTTTTAATATTGATGATTTTGGCATACAGCTCATTAAAACCCAAAATTCCTATCTCAAAAAAAATTAGCATATCATGTAAAGGTTCTCTAAACGAGCTATTAACCTAATCATCTGAATCAACTAATTAACTCTAAACACCTGCAAAAGATTCCTGAGGCTTTTAAAAACTCCCAGCCTGGTTCATTACTCAAAACTGCAATCATGGGTAAGACTGCCGACCTGACTGCTGTCCAGAAGGCCATCATTGACACCCTCAAGCAAGAGGGTAAGACACAGAAAGACATTTCTGAACGAATAGGCTGTTCCCAGAGTGCTGTATCAAGGCACCTCAGTGGGAAGTCTGTGGGAAGGAAAAAGTGTGGCAGAAAACGTTGCACAACGAGAAGAGGTGACCGGACCCTGAGGAAGACTGGGGAGAGGGAAATGCCAAAATGTCTGAAGTCCAGTGTCAAGTACCCACAGTCAGTGATGGTCTGGGGTGCCATGTTAGCTGCTGGTGTTGGTCCACTGTGTTTTATCAAGGGCAGGGTCAATGCAGCTAGCTATCAGGAGATTTTGGAGCACTTCATGCTTCCATCTGCTGAAAAGCTTTATGGAGATGAAGATTTCATTTTTCAGCACGACCTGGCACCTGCTCACAGTGCCGAAACCACTGGTAAATGGTTTACTGACCATGGTATTACTGTGCTCAATTGGCCTGCCAACTCTCCTGACCTGAACCCCATAGAGAATCTGTGGGATGTTGTGAAGAGAAAGTTGAGAGACGCAAGACCCATCACTCTGGATGAGCTCAAGGCCGCTATCGAAGCATCCTGGGCCTCCATAACACTTCAGCAGTGCCACAGGCTGATTGCCTCCATGCCACGCCGCATTGAAGCAGTCATTTCTGCAAAAGGATTCCCGACCAAGTATTGAGTGCATAACTGAACATAATTTTTTGAAGGTTGACTTTTTTTGTATTAAAAACACTTTTCTTTTATTGGTCGGATGAAATATGCTAATTTTTTGAGATAGGAATTTTGGGTTTTCATGAGCTGTATGCCAAAATCATCAATATTAAAACAATAAAAGGCTTGCACTACTTCAGTTGTGTGTAATGAATCTAAAATATATGAAAGTAATGTTTATCAGTACATTACAGAAAATAATGAACTTTATCACAATATGCTAATTTTTTGAGAGTGACCTGTATTCTACTCACTGACCACCAATTTAAGCAGCATTCTTCCCAATAATCACCAATGTAAGGGGCATTCTACTCACTGACCACCAATGTAATGGGTATTCTTCTCACTGACCACCAATATAAGGAGCCTTCTTCCCACTGAATATATAAATGTATGGAGGGCATTCTTCCCATTTAGCCACAATGTAAAGAGAATTTTTCCCACTGACTCCCTAATAAATTTGTTTTAGGAAGTGTTCCCTGAGACCCAACAATTAGCTCAAGGGCTCCTCTGGGACAAAAAAGGTTGAGAACGGCTGGACTAAAGTGTTATTTTATAAATCTTGATATTCAGTGATATTTTGTGTGTTTGGAAACAGATCAAGCCCTTTATTAAATCAAGCTACAGCGCTAGCTTCTGTGGGGGTTTCACAGCTTTTACTGTGAAGATTACTTTTTGTTTGCAGATGTTAAAGGAGTTGTAAAGGCAGAAGGTTTTTTTATCTTTCCGAAGAAGCCCAATGAGTGGGCGACACGCATATAGGAGGGAGGAGCTGAGCCCGTGATGTCACTCAAATCTGTGCGGAGTGGTGAGCAGACGAATGTGAATGTGATTACAAGCTCTTTTGATTTTACATTTTGTAAGTGTTTTTTATATGGGGGCCTTTATTAACTTTGTTCAAATGGAGAGCACTATGTAGTCTGCCTTTGTACTTGCATGAGGTTTGCAGAGCAGTAGGAGGAGCTTGCAGGGCCAGATGACAGGAGATTGCAGGAGTGTCTATATACAAAGCTGATTGATCTCATCTGTGAGGTGAGCAGGTTTTCTAGCTGGTGGTGTTATGCACTTTTTGGAGTCATTAAGTGATTGAAGAACACTGCGGCGGATCACTCTTCATATATTTTTTACATATGGGGGTAGTTTTATGTATTACTGATTTAAAAGGACTGTGATTGAAGACACACCAATTTTTTTTTTTTATTTATTATATTTTTATTCTATTACTTTTTATGGT
Organism: Pelophylax lessonae; assembly: GCF_965119305.1. Classification (NCBI taxonomy): domain Eukaryota; kingdom Metazoa; phylum Chordata; class Amphibia; order Anura; family Ranidae; genus Pelophylax; species Pelophylax lessonae. Next base: position 41,078,008 of record NC_138776.1, read on the forward strand.
GATTTTTGGTTGCGCTGCACTGTAAGAATATTTATATGTTATTCCACATTTTCTCAGCTTTTACTGTGAAGATTCCTTTTTGTATGCAGATGTTAAAGGAGTTGTAAAGGCAGAAGGTTTTTTTTCTTATCTTAATGCATTCTATGCCACTTGCTGTGGGGACATTCGACAGTAGGGAGGGGCTAGGAGCAGCAAGAAGGGACCCGAGAAGAGGAGGATCCAGACTGCTCTGTGCAAATCCACTTCACAGGGCAGGTAAGTATAACATGTTTGTTATTATAAAAGAAAAAGGAGACTTTACAATCACTTTAAAGAGGAACTTTAGTCCCCTTGAATTTTTCCCCCTCTGGCGCTGCCATCTTTTAAATCTGGTTCATACACCGGCCTTTGGATCCCGGGAGAGCCCTGCCGCACATCTGGGCATGTGTTGGGTTTTTTTGGCCATGCACAGACGCGCTGAGTGTTAGATATTCCATACTGGGGCTGTATCAGGTATCAAGTACTGGAGGCCAATGGAGAGATGGCTTCCCTTGCAGCTAAGTTCCAGACTCCTCTGAAGGTGAGACAGGAGGAGTCAGGCCCAAAGTAGCACAGGTCGCCTGCAGAGTTGCTTGCAGAAAAGAGCTTCAGGAACACCACTGTTGTGCTACGGGGCTACTGCAGGCAGGTGGCACCTGTGCGATGTAGCAGGTAACTAGCTAAGACAGAGGGTAGACGATTCAAGCCAAGGTTTGGAGCCAGGTGGGTAGCAGAGGAGACAAGGTCAAGTGGAAGCCAAAGTCAGGACGGGTAGCAGGCAGAGGAAACGCATTAAACAAGCCGAGGTCAAAGTCAGGGAGCAAGCCGGAGACAGATTTGAAACAAGCCGAGTTGGTAACCAGGAATCACAGGAAACACTGGAACGTTGGTAGCAGCTGAAGATCAAACAGCACTTTAGACAAGGACTGGCTCCCTTTATAAAGGCCTGGGTGAGGTGCTGGCGGAGATGCTGGGTTCTAGATCCCTTCTCCTGCTCTGACGGACGCTGGGTCCGAGAGTCTTCCTGCAATTGGTGCCCTGACAGGCTATCTTCCTGCCAGTGTTGCCAACCATCAGTATTTTTACTGGCAGCCAGTCAAAAATGGGCACTTTTCCCCTGCCAGTAAATGCCAGTGATAGGAAAAGGTTGGCAGTAAAAAATCTGGCTGTGACGCTCTGTATGCACATCTCTGGTCCAGAGTCAGCCAAGACCATCAAAGTGCCTGCTACAGTGTGTTCAAGCTGCACTGGCAGGGGTTGGGTCTGGCGGAGGGGGGGCCTGAGTGCGTTGTGTGATGTCATGGTTCAAGGGAGCCGAGTCGAGCAGCTGGAGCCCCTTGTGTGGGTCTGTGTTACGGGAGAAAGGCAAGCCAGGAGACTGTTAGTGCTGTTTGGACTGCTGCACACCGCGATCAGTGTCACTCTCAATTTCATATGTGTGTGCCTGCCCGTTCTAATTTCTTGCCCTGTCCCTGAGCTACTTACTTACTATGTGGAAAATAAAATTGGAAATATGCTTTTAGCCTTAATATCCACCTTAAATCACATTGCTATTAGTGTACTTTTTTGTAGCCTAAGAATTGAAATTTGCACTTAAAACTGTAATTTTGTAACTTTTGGAAATGCCAGTAAAAACTTGGCTGTGCCAGTAAAGTGTGGGTGTCGTGTCAGTAAATTTCAATCTGGTAGGTTGGCAACACTAATTTCTGCATGCTTGGGAAGCTCATGCATGCTCAAATATGCCACAGGGCTCTGCAAGGACTCTAAGCCATGCAGCACTTCATAGAATCTGAGGGCAAACATCATCCTCACCTAGGAGGGAAAGAACTAAGCGCTGCATTTTAGCTAATAAAACAAAAATGTTAAAAAAAAAGAGGGGAGACGGTAGGGAAAGCAAGTTTTTTCTTTAGAGTGAACCTCGTTTTCCTCAAGGTGCAAAGAGTGCCCTCTTGCCCATTGCTATCCCCCAAATCCCTTGCCTCTCAAATAACAAATATGTGCAGCAGCAAAAAGGGTAGACCACACATATGTGCCCATGAGAAGCAGAGCTTTCTAAGCTAAGAGTGAGCTCACTATGCACTCCTCGCACAGTGACCAAGCTGTCATAGACAGCTATTAATCTGTACTAATGATCAGGAGACGGCAGGACAGACTTCCAATCATGTGCCAATCACAGTGGTCATGTGATCAGCTAATCCTTCCCAACCCCCCGGGTCTACAGACCCTATTAAAGGGTCATCAGGGCTGGTGGGAAGAGGTTAACGTAAACTACTTTGCACCAAGTTTACTATATGGACTGTTGATGTATTTATATAAGGTGTTCATATCCCCCTTGATCACTTCTTCTCAAGAAAGAAGAAATTCAGATCAATATCAGCTGATAAATTACTGGCCTAATTAAACTGGATTAAAATTTTATATGCTACATGCAGTAATTGACCATGCCCGGCTAGTCATCCTAAAATAGAATTAAAATTCTGCTGATCATACTGGAGGGTATATTTTATTGGTCTTTTGATTGATCTTTAGCTTGGAAGGTTAGTTTTGATTGATGATCTATTGATTTTAATGGCCAATAGATCTGCACAAGGGAATGTTGTAACATATTTAAGAGTATATTTTACATAACTGACATCTGATGTCTGTCATTTCTGATGAAATGTTTTGAAATCCATCACTATTATATAGTGATAATACCATTTTGCCAATCTAAAGCTGTCTAACCTAATCAGAAATCTAATATTAATGCTAAAAATGTTTTTGTATTTTGTGTCTACGACTCGTTTAAAGTCTAAGTCTAATCAGCTCAAGGGACAGCACAAGGGATGGCAGTTACATTGAATTAAAAAGTGTCCATTGTGCTAATGGCTGCTCTCTTGATTGAAATCTTTTGTCCTTTGCCCCCTTCCCCATTCCCAACATCCCCGCCGCAGGTTGTTAGTGCTACTAATTGTATATACTATAACAGTTGCTGCTGCTGTAATCTTTCAACTTTCCAGGCATTTCAAATCCAAATTACAATGTCCATGATACAGCACTGCAATATATATATATATATTAGCGATTGACCGATGTTGGTTTTTCATTGCCGATACCGATATCTTGGTCAATGCATATCCGTATATGGGCCGATATTTTTGTACATTTTAATTTTTTTTTTTTTTTTTTTTTACTTTACAGGTACTCTTGTGGAGGGATCTGGGGATCTAAAAGACCCCAAACCCCTCCTCTTCACTTAAAAGCATTCAAAACGCCAAGTTTGGCTGTTTTGAATGCTGTAATTTTTTTTAAATCTGGCGACAGACGGTGTGACGAGACCAATCTCGCCACTGGGCATTGGAGAAGCCTGGTTGCTCGCCTCCTGTAATGTGACTATGGACCCTCTCATCAGCCCATGCTAAACGTAAACCCCATGATTTGACTGTGTTTGTGGCATCTGAGCTCTGTTTGGATATGTTGAGCGCTCAGATCCAGGCTATCTGGGGATGGGTTGAATGTGGGGGTTCTGTTCAGTAGACTGGGAGTTATGCATTTTTGTGTCTTTTTGTGTTTCTTTAACCATGTGGCTAATGGAGTCTTGCCTCTATCCTGGAAGCTAAACCTAATTATATTTTCCATTGTCTCCAGGATAGAGGTCTCTGTGAAAACTAGTTTTAGGCAGAGGGGACGGACTGTCTGAGGTGGCTCTCCATTCACCTATTGTCGGGTGTGCTAATGAACTTGCCTGCTGTCTGCTAAGAGATGTATTGACACTCAGAGTAATGTGTATTGAGGGCTCATTAGGGAACCATTGTTCTGTGTCTGGCTATTGTGTACATTGATTGCCCCCTGGGGGCTTCTGTCTCCTTGCACATGGCAGTCCTTCTGGTCAAGCTATCTGACCAATCACTGCTGACTCATTTTCAAGCCCTCATTTGCATGGCTGGAGAGGACCTTATGGGGAACTGTAGGTACTGTGCAATTGACCAATGGGAAAGCGGTTGTTGGGGGAAGGATGTTCCAAATTCTGTATAAAAGTGTGCTGTGTTCTTCCAATAAATGTTGTTCCTGTTTTACCCTCAACTCTGAGCTTTGTCTCGTTATTGGGGGGATTTATTGTATGCTGTTCCAGTTTGACTGCTAGGAGTGCAAACCCTTCATATGGTTTTCCTATTCAGCTGTATGCAGCATTCATAAGGTTCCAGCTACACTGTTTGCATCATTCCTTGGTTTCCAGTTCGGGAGTTTGGTGTCCTGCAAGTAGCTGTGCCTGTAGCTCTGGAAGGGGAAGATCTCCTAAACGGTTTTAAACCTTTTGTGTCCGGGGTGCTGTAACAGACAGTTTTTGCATGGAGACCCGATCAGAGCTGAATGCGGCTTTGATTGGGTCTTCAGCAGCCATGCAGGATGGTTGCCCGGGTCTCCCGGTGGGACGGGAGACCCGGGCGAGCCATGGAAGGCGTTGGGTGGGTTGTCATTACAAGACAGCCGACCGTCAGCTATGGACACCGGTACCGGGGTGATGCCTCTAGCTGCAGGCATCACTCCGGGACAAGCCGTTTCCCAAAATATCGGCAATATCGGTAACCTTGGTGGCTGATTCCGATATGTCGGGGAAAGTGCATGTCGGCCCTCGATATATTGGCTTTGCCGATAATCGGTCGATCTCTAATATATATATAACAGCTTCAACTCTCCTGGGAAGGCTGTCCACAAGGTTTAGCAGTGTGTCTATGGGAATGTTTGACCATTCTTCCAGAAGCGCATTTGTGAGGTCAGGCACGGATTTTGGAGGAGAAGGCCTGGCTCACAGTCTCCGCTCGAATTCCTCCCAAAGGAATTCTATGGGGTTGAGGTGTAGGCCAGTCAACCCCAACCCCACCCCAAACTCGCTCATCCATGTCTTTATGGACCTTGCTTTTTGCACTGGTCCAAATTATTTGGTGGAGGGGGGATTATGGTGTGGGGTTGTATTTTAGAGGTTGGGCTTGGCCCCTTAGTTCCAGTGAAGGGAACTCTTAAGGTGTCAGCATACCAAGACATTTTGGACAATTTCATGCTCCCAACTTTGGATGGCCCCTTCCTCTTCCAACATGACTGCGCACCAGTGCAAAAAGCAAGGTCCATAAAGACATGGATGAGCGAGTTTGGGGTGAAGGAGCTTGACTGGCCTGCACAGAGTCCTGAGCTCAACCCAAAAGAACACCTTTGGGATGAATTAGAGGGGAGATTTTGAGCCAGGCCTTCTCGTCCACATCAGTGCCTGACCTCACAAATGCACTTCTGGAAGATTGGTCAAACATTCCCATAGACACACTCCTAAACCTTGCGGACAGCCTTCCTATAAGAGTTAAAGCTGTTATGGCTGCAAAGGGTGGGCCAACTCAATATTGAACCCCACTGGCTAGGACTGGGATGTCATTAAAGGTCATGTGGGTGTAAATGCAGGTGTCCGATTAGTTTTGGTAATATAGTGTATATATATATATATATATATATATATATATACTGTATGTGGGATAATATAGCCCAGATTGATGTTACAGCCCCAATAGATCCTTATCTTTGCTTCATATGCCCATGCAACTCCGCTGGTCTTTATGATATTATTTAAGATGTATAAAAGGTGTTCAAAGTAAAGGATTATACCATCATAATGCATTCTATAGCTGATTAATAAATAATTATAAAACACTTCATAATGATGTGCACTAGTCTGGTGAACTACAGGATTGAGGCTTGCACTGCCCCCCTAAGGTGTGGATGGATGGTGATCACTATATCCACTCTAGACTGCAAGGTCCACACTGTCCCCTTAAGATGTGGATGGGCTCCACTTACTGTATTTTCCTAGTGCACTCCCTTCTCCCAGACTTCCTCTGGTTACTTGCTTACGTCACTGGTTCCACCCCTTACGCATTATGCCACTATCACATGGCTTTATCATGTGGATGCCCTCTGATGAAGCCTCATAATAGTGACGTAACGCGTATGGGGGTGTAGTCAGTGGCTGAAGCATAATTTGCAGCACTGTACCATAGACATTGTAATCAAGGAATTGAAGATGGATAGATAAAAAAAAACAGGTTCACATCCTCCATTCATAGAGCGCTTTTTATTGATGGAAGCTATAGTACAGTTTCTATGGATGGAAAATAAGTGCTGTGACAGGCCCAATCAGGACAGGGGCTTTTGGAGGGAATTGCAGGGTAGCCTCTTGCCTACTGACTATCGGCCCTGGCTTTTCATGGGGCTCTTTTCTATGGAAGGTGTGTGCCTGGGGGACCTTTGGAGTCGTTTTGCTTCAGATTCGGTTCCATGTCTCCCCAAAACACACAGACTCTCGAAAACTAGGACCTGGATACAGATTTGGAGCCTCTATGCCCAAACCAGCATTGACTGTTTCAATACCCCCCAGATTTTGAGCAGATGTTAACCACTTTAGCCCCAGCCACTGTGCTGCTACTGCGGCACAGTGGCTGGTTCCCGTTTTCAGTCACAGCGGGAGTCGGGCCAGGGGAGGAGCAGCGGCGATCGCCGCCGCTCTTCCCCGATCATCGGGGAATCGAGTGAGGAGATCCGCCGCCTGTATAAACAGAGCGGGCGGATCTCCTAAGTGACAGGGACTGACAGATCGGAGTGTTCAGCATAGCTGAACATCCGATCTGTCCTTCTGTCACTCAGTCACCCCCCCCCCCACACGTCAGTAAGCACCAGGCATACATTAACCCCTCCCTCTCCAATAAAATTAACCCCTTCACTGCCAGTGTCATTTTTACAGTAACAGTGCATATATATAGCACTGATTACTGCAGTAATGTCACTGGTACCCCCAAAAGTGTCAAAAATGTCAGTCAAGGGTCCGATCTGTCCGCCGCAATGTCGCAGTCCCGCAAAAAAAATCGCAGATCGCCGCCATTACTCTTAAAAATGCCAGAAATCTTTCCCGTAGTTAGTAAACGCAATAACTTTTGCGCAAACCAATAAAAATACGCTTATCGTGATTTTTTTACCAAACATAGGTGGCAGAAAACAAATTGGCCAAAAATTTTAAAAAAATTTGATTTTTACATTTTTTTGGGGGGGAATTTCATATAAAAAAATTTGAAAAATATTGTTATTTTTTCAAAATAAATGCTCTTTTTTTGTTTATAGCGCAAAAAGTAAAAAGCGCACAGGTGATCAAATACCACCAAAAGAAAGCTCTGTTTGTGGGAAAAAAAGGACATAAATTTTGTTTGGGTACGGCGTCGCACGACCGCGCAATTGTCAGTTAAAGTCGCACAGTGCTGAATCGCAAAAAGTGGCCTGGACGTAAGACAGCAAAATCCTCCGGTGGTAAAGTGGTTAAAGTATAATTAAAGACAGAACATTTTTTTTTTCGTTTTGGATAAAGTGGAAATGTATTAGAATGCCAGTTTTTATTGCTGTCTATGCCCTCATTAGGACACTTCACCCTTTTACTATGTCCTGTTTACCATTACCATTGAAAGTGAAAGTATAAGAAAATCCCAAATGTCGGGTTGTCCCTAGAAAAGTAATAGAGGTAAATCTTCCAATGGAGACACTAGTTCTGGTGACCTTGGGGTCCCAAAGGAATTTCCCTAATTAGCAAGGATTTCCTCTCACTTCCTGTTTGGCTATGGGACAGTTGGTGAAAAAAAAAATAATCTGACCGGGTTTATAACCCTCCCTTGCTCTATCCAAAATGAAAAAAAAAGTCTATAGTTCTACTTTACTATAATCCACTTAAAACAACCTAATGCTGGGGTCTCCTGCTATAATCTGTTTACTAAGGCACCTTTCTCTTGTGGTATAATTTCCCCTAAGTGTGAATTTCCATTGTTAATTGAGTCACCTGTTGTTTTTGTCTGTCTGCTATTTTTCTTGGAGATGTGACTAGCATCTGTGAATGTTTTCATTTTACCTTGTTACCAAACTATTTTGGAATGTTCATATGTTTTTGTTAGATTACTGTTTATGTTCATGGTAGCTGTTCATTAGATTACTATTTACAGTTTGCATTGTTTAGGATAATGTGATCAAGCTCTTACCTGCTTTTGTGTGGTATATATTCTGGATGAATTTACAATAAAGAGTCTGTTCCAGTTTGCACCTAAGCTAGTGTCTAGTTCTTGGATGCAATATTCAGCTATAATACCTGGTTCCAGAGTGGACAAAGCTGTATCTTGGCAGAAGCATCAAGGTTGGATGCCAGCCAGTCCATCACAAGTGCCTATTACAGGCCCAGCAGCTCGTATTAACCGGTTGCCGACTGCTCACAGTATATTTACTGCGGCAGTCAGCCCCGGCCAGGCAGAGTGACGTAGGTCTACGTCGCTCACCTGTCACTCCTTTTAGAGCCAATAGCGGGCGAGCGCGCGCCCGCTGAGGCGCGCGCCCGCTGAGGCGCGCGCCCGCCTCGGCTCGTTCACAGAGGAGTGCGGCCGTGTAACCGGCGGACCCGATGTCCGCCGGTCACACTACGATCGCCGGTACAGCGGGAGAAAGACAGAGCGGCTTATGTAAACAAGCCGCCTGTCATTCTCCCCTGTGTAAAAATGAAGATCAGACGGTTCTACTATGTAGAACCGTTGATCTTTGTTTTTACACTAGGAGACCTGTCCCCCTACAGTTAGAATCACGCCCCTAGGACACACTTAACCCCTCCCTGTCCAATACAGTTAACCCCTTTCCTGCCAGTGTCATTTTTGCAGTAACAGTGCATATATATAGCACTGATTACTGCAGTAATGTCACTGGTACCCCCAAAAGTGTCAAAAATGTCAGTCAAGGGTCTGATCTGTCCGCCGCAATGTCGCAGTACCGCAAAAAACATAGCAGATCGCCGCCATTACTCGTTAAAAAAAAAAACACCAAAAATGACAAAAATCTTTCCCTTTGTTAGTAAACGCGATAACTTTTGCACAAACCAATCAAAATACGCTTTTTGCGATTTTTTTTACCAAACATATGTAGCGTAAAACAATTTGGCCGAAAATGTTAAAAAATTTAGATTTTTACATTTTTTGGGGGGGGAATTTCATATAAAAAAAAGTGAAAAATATTGTTATTTTTGCAAAAATTACGCTCTTTTTTTGTTTATAGAGCATGATCAAAAAATCGCACAGGTGATCAAATACCACCAAAAGAAAGCTCTGTTTGTGGGAAAAAAAGGACGTCAACTTCGCTTAGGTACAGCATCGCACGACCGCGCAATTGTCCATCAAAGTCACGCAGTAAAAAAATCGAAAAAAAAAACCCTGGTCAGGAAGGGGGTAAAATCTTCCGGGGCTTAAGTGGTTAATCCATGCAGAGTTGGAAAATTGCTGCTTCAGGGATGTCGGGGGGGGGGGGGCAAAATACTTCAACGGAGCAGCCACAAGTACAAGGGACACTTCTCATTTGATGTAAATGCCATCTCTTGTGCTGGTTTAAAAAAAAAAAAAAAAAACTAAAAAAAGGCTTTAAAGTAGTAATAGCCCCCCACCTCCCTATGTTTTTTTTCCCCCCACTTACCTGCAGTGCCGTGGTGCTTTTAAAAACAAAGAAAGTCCAGTACTGTCCTGCTGTAATCCATTGTTGGGGTGCCATACAACAGGTCATATGCCCCCATCTTGGTCATTTTTACTTGGCTGCCCTTTCTGGGTGCAGGCAGCCAGCTACAATGGTGCTCCAGACCCACCCCCTGTCATTCTGTGTGCTGGCTCCTGGGAGATGTGATGCATGTATCCCAGGAGGCTGCTGGACCAGGTAGACGCCATTTTTGCCTAGGCTGGAATGCAACAGGGGCAGGGTTAAAAATGTAAAGAAAAAAAAAAAATTCTGCAATTCTGCTTAGGGGTAGGGGATGGTAAATCAGAATTAACTACCTTGTGGGAGTTAGGTTCCACTTTCATTAGCCCTCATTTAGGACCTGGCTGTCTAGGCCTGACCCAGGGGGGTGTAATTCTATGGCCTGAGCGGCACCCGGTTCACCTTTTTTTCACAATTTCGTGCTTTTCAGTGATGTTGAGCTTCTCCAACCATCTTCATTCACTGCCTGTCTTTATGCACTTACTCCAGTGTCAGCTGCACATCATTATGGTGGACTTGATTCATGATAGCGGTGGACCATGCAATGTGTCAGCATTGTCACTTGTAGTTTTCAACAAGTGTGCATGTGACAAAGAAGTGTGCATGTGATGGAGTAACAATGCAGGATCATAACTGGGACACAGTCTTCACCCCAGTGCCTAAGAAAGAACCTTTGATGGCAGGATCGGAATGGATTTATTGTTGACTTGTTGCAGCCCTGGCATCCCTTTAACTGGGCTTTTAGGCCAGGGGGTGGAAAAGTATGCCTGATCACATGACCACTGTGATAGGCTGTCAAGGTTGTCACATGATCAGGATCCAGCCCGCCGGGCCAAAAATAGGGGGCAAACTGGCAGAATCTAGTGATGAAAACTGGTTACTGCATTGCACAGTTACAGATTAAAGGTGAGGATTGCAGCATAATACACATGTTTAGTTTTTAATTTGCAAATTTGAATTTTTTATGACAAGGTGAAGATTTTCAGCCTACACAGCAATCACGGCCATACATCTACTGGTTATTAAACGGGTTAAACACTGGCATAGCTCTGCAAGCATGCAAAAGGTTAAACGAGCCACCCTCGCTCTCTCTTTGATGATTTTTCTATTGATCTGCCATGTAATATTTCTTGTCGGAAGAACAGGGGTCTTTGTTTCACTTTAGACTCAGCAAAATCCCAATGCTAAGTACATAAGAAAATCCTTTTAGTTGCTTCCTGCATTTGTGCTGACATGCATACAGTGTCATTTCACCATGCGCCTTTCTTTCCACAAAGCGGGGAGCTCGGCAGAAAAAGCAATTACAGGCTGGGATTGGGCGTTTTAGAGGGAGGATGAAATGCTTTCAATAGGGATTTCTGGGGGCTCCATTCTTTTGGCGCACAATGTAGGAACCACAGAGGTTTTTTTTTTTTCCCTTTCCTGAGCCATTCAATTGCTTCTTTTATGTCGAAAACATTGCAGACAATTATTTCAAGCTCATGCAAAGATTTCAGCACCACGGAGAGTGCTGTATTTATTCTGGTTGGATAGTCTCTTGGTTTATGCATTTTTGGCAGAAGTTAATGTTTTCAGACTAACTTTTTCTTCCTTCCAGACTAAGATCCACTTTATCTATAAGCAGGCATATTATGAATTTCACTTCCTTGCCTTTCTTGCCTGCAACAAAACGTAAAGGAGCACAACACACACTTTCATTCTATAACATGAGCATTGTAATAGCAATACAGATGTAGCACCCTCCTAGGTAGGTGCTAGGTAAAAGCATCTTATGCTCCTTCTGCTTTTCAGGGGAGAGTGATCTATTAGGTTGCCTGATGCATGTTTCCAGGTGTGATTCACTGGGTCTGAGGGAGTGTCCCCACTGTATCCAATAAGGGAGCGTGTTGGACAGTGGAGGAAACTCAGCCAGTGACACATTGGCTTTTGTGGGAGTCTCAGTGGGTGAGCACACTTGCAGTGCATCCTGGGATTGCTCATAAAAGCCAGGGGGACATGTGACAGGGCGTCTTTGGTGGGAAGCAGAGTCCCAGGAGGAGGCTGATGGCTGGTCTCTCCTCCTGTTGCATGAGGAAAGTGGTCTTAGGCAGTCGGCCTAGTGAACCAGGTGTGGAGCTGAGCTACAGAAGATCCAGTGGAGCTGACAGTGAAGCTACTGGCAGAGTCTTCCGGGAAAAACTGTGTCCGTGAGTACCAGGGGACTTGCCAAAGGGTCTGCCCAGGAAGGAGGACTACTCTGGGGAAGTCAGAGGATCAAGGGGTCAGCTCACACAGAGTGTCAGATTAAAGGGGGTGAAGTAAAGAACCCTGAAGAGTAGGGACAAAGAGGGTGTCGAGTAGGACCCTGAAGAGCGATTCACAGTACAGTACAATTCATCTAATTCTTCTTCACTTAGTGGCAAGGTGAAGCAGCAGCCTTGGCACACTCAGCTTTATTCAGAAGTCCCAGCAATTGTGCATAGTTTATTCAGTTGGAGTATCCCACTCACCCCTTCTCCCATCCCAGTTCTCCAATAAAACAACAAAAAAAACAAACCTCTGCACTGTTTTCTGACTGAGCCAAGCACTTAGAATATGCTATATTGTCAAGTTGTTGCTATGGGTAACCCAGGGGAGTCCGTAACCAGCAGCTCCCATGGGAGTAATGCTAAACAAACAATAGTTATTTTTGACAATTCAATATAAGATTACTTGAAAAATTTGCTATCACGCTACCCCCATAGAAGATGCTGGTATTTTGCCCAGGTCTTCCCCATTTTTTGCCTTGCAGCCAGGCACAGGGTAGATTCACAGAGCCAGGTGCAAACACTCTTCTACTGGTTGTCTTCAATGGTAAGTCTAGGGGTTGTTGTTTTATTTTGGAGAACTTGGATAGGGAAGGGGAATTAGTGGGATACTACAGAAATAGAACTATTCACAACTGAGAACATCTAGCTGATCTCCGGTTAAGCTCTGGTGAAGTCCTTGCTGATAGCAGATTGAAGACTTCTCCTTGGCAGTAACAACAAAGTCGTTTCAAGATTAGAGCAAAGTCCCTTAGTAGCAGTAGTAGCAGAGCAAAGCTCCTTAGATCACAAGCCAGTTTCAGGAGACTGTCCCTGTATTTGACAGCCCAAAAGTAGCAGAAACTGAGCAAAGTTCAATGCAATAGCAACAGCTGGACAAGCTGTTCAGAACACTAGCCACTGTTCCCTTGTCTGGACCCTTAGTTGACTATATAGCACACCAAAAGGGATTAAGAGAACAAGTCTATGGATCCTTTAGGTTGTCTGTACTCACATAATGTCCAGGGACAGCTGCTAGCTTCCTTCCAACTTTCAAGCAATACTCTATACCAGTGATACCAGACCAGATCTTCAAAAGGCAGCACCTACAGCTAGCTCTCTGTAGAACCAGGGTCACTCTCACTAACTTCAGGCCTGTAGGTCTCCCACCTGAGTCCACATGGCAGCACACTTTCTCTCATTTCAGGCCCTCAGGTCGCCCACCTGAGGTCACATGGCAGTTGGTGTCAGAGAAAGCAGCAGCCTTTCCCCTAGCTTGTACAACCCACTCCTGGGAAAGATCTAGTGCTCAGTGCATCTGAAGAATAATACCCTCTCCCAGCATCCTCCAGAGCCACCCATCCCGGGATTGGCTGGAGTGGCATTAATATTCATGCTGTGTTCTGCATAGTGTCCACCTATTCATCCAGAACCTTACTGGGTTACTTGGGTACAGAAGAGGCTAGAAGCAGATCCAACCGGCAGTTGAGCTCACTGAGCAGGCTATACTAATCAATCACAGCTCTCTGTTAAGCAGAGAGCTAAGCAAATTTCCCTAGCAATTCACTAACCCCAGCAGCTATATAGGAGGGTGCTACAATCCTTTCATGCTGTGAGTGTATCCTGTTTGCTGGCTGTCTCTTTCCCAGACTTCCTGGATTCCCTGCAAGCTTTGCAGCTTCTACTGAATTTATAAGAAAACAATACAATTGGTATACTGTCCATTGGACCATATGCTGAACGTCTAAGGGAGGGATGAAGTAAGAGGATCCAAAAAACTCCTTCAGCTCCTGAATCAGATTTGGGATGGATCTCCACACAACGTATAGGAAAGAGCACAAGCAGGGCACTAGAGTAAGTAGGAGAGCACACTTACACATTAAAATCTGAAAATCTAGCTTAGGGAGGGCAAGAATGGACAGCAGGCAACAATTGGTGAACATGCTATATGAGAAAGAACCTGTGGACGGGCTTATCACCCAAAAAGGGGTATTCTAGCTTCTTTGCTTGCTAGTGCCCAACAATGCAGGCGGAGGCCATGGTCATTAAATATAAATTAAGGTGGCATCTTCAACTTAGAAGTGAACACACATCATGGCATAATTAACTCTTTGTGTCTCATCCACTTTGCCGCGGCATTACACTAGACCAGTGATGGCGAACCTTGGCACACCAGATGTTTTGGAACTACATTTCCCATGATGCTCAGCTACACTGCAGAGTGCAGAGAGCATCATGGGAAATTCGGTTCCAAAACATCTGGGGTGCCAAGGTTCGCCATCACTGCACTAGACCAACTGTACACAGTCCTCCTGATGACGCATGTCGAGCCATAGTGAGGCAAAGAAAACACGACTTCCTGCCTTTGCTTAACAGCACAGCTGAGATTTGTAATGCACGCCAGCTTCAGTAAGGGGAGCGACAAAATAACTTTCAGATTTGGTTTGCTGGATAGACTTAGTGCCGGTCAGAGGGCACTAGTAAATGTGAGTGTTCATTTTATAAACTTTTATACTGTAAACTTTTTTTATGGACTAAACATGTAGTGCAATGATAGCATCTTTTTTATTATATGAATAATCGTGAGAGGAGTGGAGAGCAATATAATATATATATATATATATATATATATATATATATATATATATTTATTTATTTATTTGTCCTGGATGGTCTAAAGAGATCAAGGATACATTGAGTATCATAGTGGATCCAACATCCATGGTGAAATGGATAATTATGCTTCATATTGGAGAAGCTCTGGTGAGTGAGCAGATTTGTTGGTGGTGGATATTGTCACAAAGGTGTGGATTAGTGTACACAGCACTAAACATGTTTTGGAATCACAGATGAGTCATCACAGACACTTTATGTTACACTAATGGACGTATATATTTTTGGTTTATGTATTAGTATATCAGCTATGTACTAGAGCAGCTATCACCATAAAAAGCATCTGTTAATGTATATTTCACATTGGAGTGAAAATAATACAGCTGCAGCTGACGATTTATATTAGATATTATTTTTGCACCTGGGACACAAATATTCTAGTTCTGGGTAGTGAAAGGTTAAAATAGGCACCTCAAAGTCAAAGGAAAGCAAGTACTGATCAGTGCATGAGCAATATTTTTGACCCATGTAGGGATTTTTACTCCCATCACCCACTTTTCCATAAGGGACATTAGTGCAATGCAGCAGTTCCAAAAAAGCAAAGACAAAATGGATGCAATTTACTTAAACTGGATCGTGCAAAATCTGGTGCAGCTCTACACAGAAACCAGCTTATAGGTTTAATTGCCAAAGTGTAATTGAACAAACTGAAGATAGAAGCTGATTGGCTACCATGCGCAGCTACACCAGACCCTGAGTGCTCCAGTTTTTGTAAGTCTCTCTCAATGAGTTATGTGCTTTTCAGGGGAGGACAGGGCCAGGGTGCAAGGGGGAAATTGCCCCCCTGGGCCACTTTGATGCCCTGTAAAAAGGCTGCACTGCTTCTGCCACAGACATGCCTAAAAAATACCTGGTGAAGAGAAGTCCCCACTGCTGACTTACTGAATGCAGGATGAAGACAAGGACATGGTGTAGGCAACCCCCCCAGCATGGATGGTGTCAATTGTGTCTGAGCAGAAGCTGGTTCTATGCCCACTGGAGACTCTCCTCCCCTGGCCAGCCCCAACCAAGCTGTCCCAGCTCTCTCTAACTGCCCCCCTGTTGGCCAGGTCGGGAACACGAATTCAGCCGGTGAGTAGAGAGTACCTGGAGCAGAGCTTCAGCCAGAAAGAGGGAGAGTGGGAGGGGGGCCCAGTCGCTGTACCATGGGCCTCTATTTGTACTTGCCCCCTGGGCCAAAAGTTGCCAGTCAGTCTCTAGTGCTTTTAGTCCAGTGTTTCTCAACCTTTTTTCAGTCAAGGCACCCTTTAAAGTTCTGCACAATCTCGAGGCACCCTATTCTAAAATGTAAACAACGAAACTAATAGTTTTATATAATGCAGCAACATCTACACACATAGGACACCCAATGGTAGAGGTGTTTTATTCTCTCAAAGCAAATACAGCAAAGCAAGGAAGGGGCAAACAAGCATGCTGTGCAGGGACCTGACGTCCTCCTTATCAACCAATGAAATCATTGGGTGTTAGGGCACTGGCAGCTAGAAGGTTGTAATGGTGCAAAATGAGAACCTGTGGCTTTGTGTAACTAAAAGGCAGGCTTGATGCACTTGCTGACTTGTATACAATTTTGGGACAATTTTTAGCCATTTTGCCAAGGCACCCCTGAGGAAACCTTAAGGAGCCCCAGAGTGCCTGAGCACCCTGGTTGAAAAAAGGCTGTTTTGGTGGTCAGTAAAGAACACTTTATAGTCCCAATTTGGAATGAGTAACCGATATTGCCTAAGGTTGATTACATTTCAAAATTACCAAATTTGACCTTTAGACCCCGTTCACACTGGGGCAACGCTACTTGCCGGGGCGACCTCACAGGTCGCGGTGCGCAGCTCGCACCGCGACCTCGGAGCGGCCGGCACGGACTTCATAACATTGAAGTCAATGCAGGTCGCTCCGGGTCGCCCCAAAGAAGCTCAGGACCCTTTTTCTAAGTCGGAGCGACTTGTGTCGCTCCTATTAGAACAGGTCCACAGCTTCTCTATGGCAGGCGACCTACGGCGACCTACTGGCGACCTGTCAGGCGACCAGGTCGCCTGACAGGTCGTCCCAGTGTGAACGGGGTCTTAATAACAGTTCTTATATGCCCTCTATCGCAACTACGTGGCACATTTAGCTAAAGTAATTTTTTTACAGTGTTTTGTTTATAAACAAAGACATGTGAAACTCTAGTGCCATGTGACATAGCTCTGTCTATCACCAAACCCACATGCTCCACCAGTGTCAATGCTGACCAGGGGTAAAAAGCGTTGTTTAAACAAAGCCATGCAACTGATATGACTTTGTTCATAAAAAAATGCCACTGTGTTAGGGTCCATTCACACGAACGATCCGATCAGATCCGTCTGTCAGTTTTTTAGGCGGATCTTATCGGATCCTCCATGCATCCCTATGGGGCAGCGGATGTCAGCGGTGACATGTCCGCTGACACTCGCTGCCATCCGCATCCGATCCTGTCCGTCAAATCCAGAAGGATGGAAACCCTATTTTCCATCCGTCCAGGCGATGGGATCGGATGGAATCGGATGAGAACGGACAGGCGGTCCGCTCTCATCAGATTCCGCCATAGAGGACAGCGTGGCTCTGACACCTCTGTCTCTGCACACAGTGCTGAGAGGGAGCTGTCATCCGCCTGCTCAACGGGGATCGGCGGATCGATCCCCACTGAGCAGAGAACATTCTGCACCGGACAGCGGACCGTGTGAAAGGATCCTTACTTTCTAGATGCATTTCTATGCACATCTGTAAAGAAATACCTTCATAAAAGAGTTTTAAAAGGGTACCTTGTAAAGGTTAGAGAAAAAAAACAACTAAAAAAAAAATAATTTAAAATATAATGGAGC
Organism: Pelophylax lessonae; assembly: GCF_965119305.1. NCBI lineage: Eukaryota > Metazoa > Chordata > Amphibia > Anura > Ranidae > Pelophylax > Pelophylax lessonae. Next base: position 41,095,352 of record NC_138776.1, read on the forward strand.
AGTCCAACTTTAACTAATTGACCCCTGGAAGAGTTACCCCACTTCATGACCAGGCCATTTTTTGTGATATGGCACTTCTTTATTTTAACTGACAATTGCAGGGGTGTGGTGCTGTACCCAAATAAAATTGATGTCCTTTTTTCCCACAAATGGAGCTTTCATTTGGTGGTATTTGATCACAACTGCGGTTTTTGTTTTTGTGCTATAAATAAAAAAAAAAAAAAAAATTTTGATTAAAAAAAAAACATTTTTTACTTTCTGCTATAAAACATATAAAAAAAAAATGAAAAAAAAAATCAAATAGCTTCATCAATTTAGGCCAATATGTATTCTGCTACAAATTTTTGGTAAAAAAAAATAATCCCAATAAGCGTATATTGATTGTAGATGGTATAACTTTTGTGCAAACCAAACTATGGGACAATTTTATTTATTTGTTTTATTATTTTATTCTTTTTTTACTAGTAATGGTGGTGATCAGTGACTTATAGCGGTACTTCAATATTGCGGTGGACGGTCAGGTCACTAACTGACACTTTTGGGGACCAGTGACACCAATACAGTTCAGTGCTAAAAATGTGAACTATTACTATACTATTGACACTGGCTGGGAAAGGGTTAACATCAAGGGTGAGCAAAGCGTTAGCTGTGTGCCTAACCAGTGTTTTCTCACTGCTTTGCAGGAACACAGGATCAATGCCTTCCCTACTGACAGAATGGCGATTTTCCTTTTTTACATAGGCAGACCGCCATTCTGGCATTCAGCCTAATGATCGGCAGGTGCTGGAGGACGTCAAGACCATGGTACATGCAGATCAGCTTCTGCTGTGTCTAACCACAGTGGAAGTGGGTAGCTTGTGGTCCGTATGCATGCCCTAGACCGGGAAATGACGGATCGTGTACTAGGTACCTGATCTGGTGCAGAGCGGCCGCCCTGCCACATTACAGGTGCAGTGGGTGGTCATAAAGTGGTTAAGGAGCCCATTTAAGCCTATTACTCCCTTAAATCACCGAAAACCACCTTAAAGTGGAACTAAGCCTACTTATCCTTTTCGAACACAGAGGCTGCCATCTTCTGTTTGATCTGCAATTAGCATGGTGCTGTACATGTAGGTCAGTTATGACACCAGCTATTTGATGGTTTGACAGTTTGGTTGAGAGCACAAACAAATGTGACAATAAGCATTTCCAGCATGCCAGGAATGTAACTGTTTTTTTTTTTAAACCCTTAAATTGATGGGTTTATTTCCACTTTAATTCTATTTTGCCCATTGACTGTAATGCATGTTGCCTAAAATGTCGCATTTCATCAAAATGTTCTGATTTTCTCAGAAGTTTCAACAAAGTTAAAAATCTGTATTCCTTTCATCTCTAGCCATACTTAAAAGTCAATTTAGAGCAGACATGAACAAGTAATGAACAATCTGCTATAATGATGGGTCTTTTGAGTAGATTCTATTACACTTGTTCCACTACTAGGCGACTAGACGATTTGTCCGGTGCATGAGCAAACTGACAAAAGGGGTCCAAAGAGTGATCAAATAAAGGAAGGCTCCCTCCCCCTAAGTGACCTCCAGTCACCTGGTTGGAATAAATGGGATTCAACTTTTAGCATTGAAGGAAGGGTAATTTCTTTGGACTAATGGGAAAGTATTGTCTTTCTTTTATAACATGTATTATGAGAGCAAAATAGTCCTTAATACACCAATGATGTCACAAGGAAAATAGATTTTTCCCTAGTAACTCCCAGTATTGTAGACAAATAGGTATACAGCGCTATATAAAATCAAATAAAGTGACAATGTGCATCATATAAATCAATAAACTCGCTTACAGTGCAATATATATTCCTCTTAGGTGCATAATGTCCATAAAGTGCATTCAAAGTAAAGTGCATAAGAGTCCACTAAAATATAAATATCACCGTGGTTTAAAATTCAATAAAGTGCTTGATAGATGTTTCCATATAAAAGTGCAAGTGACACCACCACCGTTTAGCCACCAGATGGCCTCTCACCTCACTGAAGCATTAAACCAGCATTGAATCCCCAATAAAAAATGCCACTTCCTGGATCGATCTCTCACCATCCCATGGACATGATATGTGAATAAAGATAATGAGGCATCTAAGTGTACACTGCTATTATCCTTTAATTGATTCAGATTCAAAGTAGAATTGCACTCACATGAATCGGCACAATGGGCTTGTGCGGACCGTACACGCCAAAAACAGTAGCTGTCGGGAGCTGTACTGGTGGGTCGCCACTCGTCCGTTCAGGTCTCCGTCCCCTATACGCGTGGCGTCTTATGCTTTCGCATCACGACTTCCTCAGTAGGGGGTCTGGCAGGGTCCTGCTGGTCACCTTGTTGATGGAAAAAAAATGGACAGGCTGACCCTAGGACCATTTTACCATTGAACCAGCTTGCTCGTCTTCAATGAAGAGTATTTTCCCTACCAAAGCCTTTTACAGGCCTCATAGAATCTCATGTTTTCTCATGCTGTGGAAGTGACATACAAATCAACACAACATTTGAGCTGAACAATATTATTGTCCTGTCATCCGTTTCTCAGCACCTGTCTTGGCAACTGGAATAGAACCATCTCAGAATAATCACACCGATCGTGAATTATTAAGCAATGGCAGAGAAATGCAGCAGTATTTTCTCCTGTCACAGATCAGTCCGTGAAGAAGATAAAGAAAGATTAGAAGATGTCTTCACCATGACCCTGCTTTCTACTCCTCTTGCAAAAAAAAAGCCAAGTTGCTACTTCATGTAAGATAATGCTTCCCATTTTGTTATATTGCTTTTAAATTGAAATAGATTGTAAGCCATTACAATTCAATTTGCTGGACTAGCTCCTTCTCAAGGAGATGGAGAAGGATAAAGGAAGCCCAGGGATTACAGAGAGAGATGAAGCTGGGGCAAGCCGTGTGTTCGGAGAGAGCATTGTTCATGCATATGAAGTCTGTCGCCATATATTAGAGTGAACGCAACAAAGTTAAAACCTCATCTGTCTTGATGTCAAAGATCCCTACAGAGAAGGGCCCAGTGCTTTCTGCACAATACATGGATATCTTTTAATAGAATGGTCTGGAACTCTCAAAAATATAATCACAAAGTTCTCAAGACCTGTCTGATATGAAGATATTTGCTGTAAAGAATGCATACTACCTCTGGCTCTGTGATCACAGCTGCATCATTTTCCACCTATAGACATCAACTTTCTGGTATGTTCTGTGGTTTGCTACTTGGCCTTTCTCAAGTGCCTAGTGGATAGCAAAGCATAAGTAGGTTGGCTGTAACCAACCATTAAAGGAAGTTGCATACTCTTTTGTCACTATATATTTTTTAAAAATGTTATACCATATCTATTTTATCTGAGTCTCTTGAGCAAGCCCTGATGATGGGGGCCTTTTAGGCCCTCAAAATATGTTGTCACTTCCTAAAATTCCTAAGAATAAAGCCGTTCCATACATATATCGAACTTTGGTTGGTTCAACAGGGACCGACAAAGATTCGGTCCATGTATAGGCAGGTTGATTGAACCCAAGTAGAGCCATTGATTGACTTGGGTACAACCAGACTGTCGGGTTTTTTTTACATTCGATTACTGCCAGTGGCTATAGCCACTATAGGTAATCATCATGTTCTGCCGGCAAGGAAGGCTCCTTGTGCCCACTGTCGGCAGAACACAATAGCGCTGTGGGAGGCATTCCCCCATCAACTCTGACTGTATTTATGTGTGAATCAAACCAATTTTCTTTCCTTCCCTTTTCTCCTCCCCTGTACTCCTTATAAGCTGATTCTCCATATTGGGGCATAGATCTGAGGAAAGAGTTACTGCATATCCTTCAAAATGCATTATCGCACATCCCCCCCCCCCCCGTGCTTGACGTCACTTCCGGTACATGTGTTCCACGCGGTGCATGTGCGTTCCACGCGGTGCACATGCATTCCACAGTGGTTTCAGAAGTGTGGCGGCCATCCTGCCCCTCTTCCTCTGCCCTCCTTCTGCAGCTGCTGATCAGCTTAGCAATCATGTGGCAGGAGCCAGGAGCGAGGATACTATATTGACAAGACTATTTTAATGCTGGATCTTGTACGTGTTTTTTACCCTATGTGTATTAAAACTGTTGGAAAACTGCAATGGGCTGCTTAAGACTAGAAAAGTTTACCTGGACTGTAAAAACCACATGAAGCAAATGAAGTGCGAACTTATAAGGGTCAAAATATACATGACATTTAATAAGACAGGATAGGGTGTTGATCCAGAGTCTGAAACAAAGTTTCCCACTGGCAGTAAGTTTAAATGAAAAGCATTTATTATTTATTTCAGGTTCTTATATAGCGCTGTCAATTTACGCAACGCTTTACATAAACATTGCACATTCACATCAGTCCCTGCCCTCAAGGAGCGTACAATCTAAGATCCCTAACTTACATTCATAAATACATAGTAGGGCCAATTTTATACAGGATTAAAATTAACCTACCAGCATGTCTTTGGAGTGTGGGAGGAAACCCATGCAGGCACAGGGAGAACATGCAAACTCCAGGCAGGTAGTGTCGTGGTTGGGATTCGAACCAGTCACCCTCTTGCTGCTAGGTGAAAGTGCTAACCACTACACCACCGTGCCGCCCTAAAGCATTCATTTCATCCACAAACCAATACATCCTACAACAGGCAACAGACATGGTGTAACAATCCTACAGGCTCACCTGTAGGATTGTTACACCATGTCGGATGAGGTTGTAGGCCCCTCGAAAATCTTCACTGCCCGGAGTCTCTCGAGGAGTTCTGAAATCAGTGGGAGTGGATACCGATTCTTTACGGTAATGTTGTTAAGCTTCCTGTAGTCAATGCAGGGACGCAGGGAGGAGTCTTTTTTCTCTACAAAGAAAAAGGGGGCTCCCGCAGGGGAGGTAGAGGGCCGGATGAACCCCTTCCTTAGGTCCTCGTCCAGGTACTCTTTCAAGGCCTTGAGTTCAGGCTCTGAGAGGGGGTAGATACTGCCAAAGGGTATTTCAGCCCTGGGCAACAGTTCTATAGGGCAGTCGTAGGGTCGGTGTGGTGGCAGCTTGTCTGCGTTTTTCTTGTCGCAGACATCCTTGAACTCGCGGTATTGAGGGGGTAGCAGATCCTTGATGGATAGTTCAGAGATGGTGGTGTCTTCGGGTGGAAGGACGGGTTTGTGGGAGCAATTTAGCGAGCAGAACTCGGACGGGAACCGTATGCAGCGGGTTTCCCAGTCCACCGAGGGGTTGTGGGTGGCCAACCATGGGATGCCCAAGATCACTGGGAACTTCGGGGAGGCGATCAGCGAGAAGTGGATCTTCTCGTGGTGATCGGGTTCTATAAGGAGTTGTAGTTCGATGGTCTCGTGAGTCGCCGGCCCCGAGGAGAGTGGGAATCCGTCAACGGTTTCCAGGTCAACAGGGGCTGCCTTGATTGTCAGTGGAATGTTCTTTTCGCGGGCGAAGGTTAGGTCCATGAAGTTGCCTCCCGCCCCGGAGTCTAACATCGCAGAACAGGGGAGTTGTCGCCCCTCGATGTCGATGAGGATGGGGATGATGAAGTGGGATCCATGAGCCGCCGTGTTGTTATTTTCAGGGGCTGCTGGCGGGGTTGGAGTCTGTGATTGCTCCTTTAGCTCCGTGACAGCAATAGTTCTTCAAATCTTGGTCACAGGTTCGAATCCCGACACATGGACTTGGTGCACGCAGTAGACACAGGAAGGGATTCTGGAGTACAGAAAAACAGAGGGAGAGGAAAGCTGTAGGAAAGAAAATATCAGTACCAACAGCAGAAAGTGGACAGGAGACCATATGAGAAGAAGCAGATGATACTGAAGAAGGTAAAGCTGCAAAAGACCCAATGGAAGAACATGTCAATGGAAGCTTCATTGCCAGTGACGTAGCCTTGAGTAAAAGCCGGGAGCACAAAAACACAATGGGGTTTACTTACTAATACTGGAGAGTAAAAAATATGGTGCAGCTGTACATTGTAGCCTATCAGCTTCTAACTTTAGCTTGTTCCATAAGGCTTTGACAATAAAACCTGGAAACTGGTTTCTCTGCAGATTTTGAACTCTCTAGTTTAAGTAAAAAATCTACAGTATGTCCAATATCTACTATGTATTGATTTCTCCTTTATTACTTTAGTTTTCATATTCTGGCAACCTGTGATCACCTTACGGTAAACCCCACAGAAGAAAGGAGGGTGGAGCTGTGTGTATGGTCTGCTTATAATAACCATGAAGACAGTGGTGGGATTCCAAAATTTTAGTAACCAGTTCCGACTTTCCCAGCAGAATGACCAGCATGCCCTCTTTTAATGCAGAATGACCAGCGTGCCCCCTTTCAATGCACAGTGACCAGCGTGCCCCCCTTTCAATGCACAGTGACCACTGACCAGCATGCCCCCTTTCAATGCACAGTGACAAGCGTGCCCCCCTTTCAATGCAGAGAGACCAGCGTGCCCCCTTTCAATGCACAGTGACCACAGCATTGCCCCCAATGATTGCAGAGTGCCACAGCATTGCCCTCAATCATTGCAGAGTGCCACAGCATTGCCCCCAATCATTGCAGAGTGCCACATCATTGCCCCCAATCATTGCAGAGTGCCCACAGCATTGCCCCCAATGATTGCAGAGTGCCCACAGCATTGCCCCCAATGATCATTGCAGAGTGCCACAGCATTGCCCCCAATGATCATTGCAGAGTGCCCACAGCATTGCCCCCAATGATTGCAGAGTGCCCACAGCATTGCCCCCAATAATTGCAGAGTGCCACAGCATTGCCCCTAATAATTGCAGAGTGCCACAGCATTGCCCCCAATAATTGCAGAGTGCCCACAGCATTGCCCCCAATGATTGCAGAGTGCCACAGCATTGCCCCCAATGATTGCAGAGTGCCACATCATTGCCCCCAATGATTGCAGAGCGCCACAGCATTGCCCCCAATAATTGCAGATTCCTCTGGCCCTCAGGACGACCTCCCAATGCCTCATGCCACTGCTACAGAGGAGGAGGCAGCCGCAAGCCTTTCTCCAGGACTCTTCTCACCAGCCAAAGACCCTGCAGCACATGTGCTCCTGGCTTTTATACAGTATCCCATAATGCCCTGAGACAGCCAGTCTCTGCCAATCACCAGGACTGTATCAAAGCCTGTGTACCTATTGGTTAGGTTTCCTCCCACTGTCCAACATGCCTCCCTATTGGACCAGTGTGAAACACTATTTAGACCCAATGAATCACAAACTGAGCACACTGAGCAGACCTAACTCACAGATCCTGCTCTCTGGTAGGCAGAAAGCAATATAGATTTGCCTGCTGCTCCTCTTATAGGCAGGCGGAGCCAAAAGCTATACTCTCTCACTAGCACCTACCTAGGAGGGTGCTAAAATGATTTGTCGTTTGAATTTACCTAAACTAAAAAATAAAGGTTTTGTTAGGGGTAGATTTTTTGATAGAAGAAATGTTGCAGGTCTCATCTATCAAAAAAACATTTTTTTCCATTGCTCCTATCAATTTATTTTCTGTGCATTGTTTGGGGACGATGTGTCCTGTACAGTCCCAGGCCACTCCCAACATATGTAATATGAATCAATTTCTGGGACAATGTAACTGCAGCATGCATGCACAGGAGTTGACTCATCATTGGTCATCCAATGGCCAAACATGAAAGATTCCAGATTGGGAAATGAAGGTGGAAAGAATGGTGGTGCCAATGGACAGCACAGCAATGCATAGCATGGAACTAATGGCATTGATGGAGGGTAAACACAGAGACAAATCTGCCTTAATATACAAGTATAGATATAACTCTCCTTGTAGATGGTGGTTTTAAATCTACTTTAGGTGGATGAAATAAGATAGGAAAATCTTTATAAAACTTATAAGGACTAAAATAAACTTTTTCCAATAGAAAAGAGTTCCAACGAAGGAAGAAAAGGTTAATCCCAGAACATAAGCTGGCAGCATTAATGAAGGACAGCGATTTTCCGTAGAACACAGACGCAATCCTTCCTCTCCAGTCCTTCTTGTCTATGCCCCCCAGGGAATTTCTGCATTGCTAGGATTACTCTGCAGCAAAAAGAAATAGATGAGCTTGTGATGTCGTCTGATTTGGCGAGATATATTTAGCCGGCGGTGAAATCCCGGCTGAGGTAGCATTCTTTGTAAGTGCCCCTATTTGTCATTTCAGATTTGTGAATTGGGAAACATGACCACACGCTCTGTCATACATTCTGCTTGGATTAATAATTCAGTTACAGGGAATGAAAAGTCAGCAACTAACAGCTCACGGCAGAAGGTGCTCTGATTTCAGCAACTTTCTTACAAAGTTTTACTTTCATGTCGGGGGAAAAAAAATAAATGTATGATTTTATTCTGCACAGGCATAGTTCTTAATGTTGGAGAAAGTGGCAGCAAATTAGTGTAGAGCTGCTGCCTGAAAAGGCCAATTAGATCACAGTTGTTGTTGTGCATCAATATAAAGATTCACATGTTAGTATAAGTGCACTTTTGGTGTGCTTCAAATTGTATTCCCTTCAACTCCCTGCTAAGTCCTCTATCCACCTGTCCCTGATCTAATGAATTATTGTCGACTGTAACCAAAATATACTTGGGAATTGTTCTTCAGCATAGTCCATATTTGCTTACGTCACCAGGAGGCCACGCCCCTAATGGCTATATAATAAGCTGCAGAGACCGGAGACCGGCATAATCACCGGGGACAGCGTCGGAGGAGGACCGGAGGAAGAAGAAGACCAGAGGAGGCAGAAGAGCGCAGGGCAGAAGAGCGGAGGGCAGAAGAGCGGAGGGCAGAAGAGAGGAGGGCAGAAGAGCAGAGGGCAGAAGAGAGGAGAGGAGAAGACCGGATGAAGATATTTAATAAACTTTTCAAAACGTCTCCTGTCATTATTTACATACACTGCCTTTTATGGGGTGAATGGGTAGGGGTACTATGTATCCCATACCCATTCACATAGGGAGGGGGTCCAGGATCTGGGGGGCTCCCCCTGCTCGCAGACCCCCACAACCACCGGCCAGGGTTGTGGGGATGAGGCCCTTGTCCTCATCAACATGGGGGCAAGGTGCTTTGAGGTGGGGGGTGCAGAGCCCCTCTTGCCCCAAAGCACCCACACCCCCCCCCATGTTGAGGGCGTGTGGCCTGGTATGGTCCAGGGGGGGTGGGGCCGCTCGCTTGTCCCCTCCCCTTTCCTGGCCTGCCGGGCTGCATGCTTGGATAAGGGTCTGGTATGGATTTTGGGGGGGACCCCACGCCGTTTTTTCGGCGAGGGGCTACCCTCAAATTCCATACCAGACCCGAAGGGCCTGGTTTGGAACCTGGGGGAGAACCCCACGCCATTTTTTTCCCCATTTTGACGCGGAGTTCCCCCTCAAGATTCTCACAGCGCAAGTCGCACTGCAAGTCGGATCATCCTGATCCGACTTGCTGTGCGCCTTCCATTCAAATCAATAGGCTCCCATAGGGAACCATTGATTTTGAATGGAAGAAAAAAAAACGTATAACGTGGCTTAACGCACGTTAAGCCACGTTATTCAGCCTTTAGCAGCGTCAGACGTTTTTACAGCTTGACGCTGCAGCTCCAGAACGCACAGTTCCTGGGGTTTTTTTTGGAGCTGTAAAACGCCTATGCCACTTGAAGCTCCTAAAAGCTCTATGTGTGCATGAGGCCATAGAATAACATGGATGGGCGTTCTGCAGCTGCAAAAAAAAAACGTCTGACGCTGCTAACAGCAGCTCCAAAAACGTCCAGTGTGCATGAGGCCTAAGTCGCCCCATGACGGAGTGACTATTTACCGTGACTTCAGCGCTACTTCAGTGCGACTTCAGCGCGACTTGTGAATTATTTAAAGCGACTTATATGATAGACGACTTTGTATTTGGCCAATCAGAATATGATGTGTTGTGACCAAATTCCTCTTTTCTGTTTTTTTTTACTCATTTCCTCATTGCCCACCAGTGCCACGTATCAGTATCCACCAGTGCCACGTATGTGTCCACCAGTGCCACTGCCCACCAGTGCCACATATCAGTGTCCACAAGTGCCACTGCCCACCAGTGCCACGTATGTGTCCACCAGAGCAACTGCCCACCAGTGCCACGTATCAGTGTCCACCAGTGCCACATATGTGTCCACCAGTGCCACTGTCCACCAGTGCCACGTATCAGTGCCATGTATCAGTGTCCACCAGTGCCACGTATCAGTGCCACATATCAGTGTCCACCAGTGCCACGTATCAGTGCCATGTATCAGTGCCACATATCAGTGTCCACCAGTGCCACTGCCCACCAGTGCCACTTATCTGTGTCCACCAGTGCCATTCACACAGACCAGGCAGAGATAATGGTATATATGAACTGTAGGCATGGCTGCAATGTGGGGAATGCCTGGCTAATTTTCCTTCTTCTTCCTGGAAAGTCGGATCACAGTCGCTTGACAAAAGATAAGGATCCGACTTGGAGGCGACTCCCATTGAAGTCTATTGGCACATGTCGGATACAGGTCGCCTTGAAGTAGTACAGGAACCTTTTCTGAAGTCGGAGCGACTTCAGTAGTGCATATTAAGACGGCTCTCATTGATTTACATTGAATTTGTTATGACAAGCGACTTGGGGCGACTTGAGGGCACACAAGTCGCCTGACAAGTCGTACTAGTGTGAATGGAGTCTAATACCATGTAAGTGCTGACATAGTGATAACATGGCTTTGTTTATATATAAAAGATTAAGGAACACACATGGTCTTGCTAACCAGGCTCTCTAGGATTCTTTCATAAGCACTCCTTCTGCATAATGCATACTAAAACAGTCTATAAAATGTTTTAAATTATGGTATTGTTGCATAAATTAAGCAAACAATGATAAAAGATAAAGGTGTTCATTAGTCCAAACATATTTTTGGTCAATATAAGCAATTATCACATTTTGGGTATTTGTTATGTTTCTTAACCCAAATTATCTATAGCACTCAGCATAAATGAGTACACCCCTTTTGAAAAGTATGATTTTAATCAATAGCTCAATGAACACAAGAACAATTTTTAGAACATTTGTTTAGCTCATTCTGTGAAAGTAAGGTTAAAAATATAACTTAGATTACAAAATCTTTAGTTTTACTCAAATTAGTTGATGCAAAAATGAAAACACCCCGCAACAAAAACTACGACATCTAGTATTGTGTATGACCTCCATAAATTTTTAAGGACAGCATCAAGTCTTCTAGGCACGGAAGGAACAAGTTGGCGACATGTTGCAACATCCATTAATTTTTCTATTCTTCAAGAACGACCTCTTTTAGAGCCTGGATGCTGGATGGAGAGTGATAATGTTCAGAATTCCCCATAGGTGTTGGATTGGGTTCAGGTCAGGAGACATACTTGGCCACGGAATCGCTTTCACCCTGTTCTTCTTCAAAATGCAAAAGTGGCCTTAGATGTGTTTTGGATCATTGTCATGTTGGAAAAGTGCATGACGACCAAGGGCACGGAGTGATTGTAGCATCTTCTCTTTTAATATAGAGCAGTACATCTGTGAATTCATGATACCATCAATGAAATGCAGCTTCCCGATATCAGCAGCACTCATGCAGCCCCACATGTGGCTTTTTTTTGTGCATGGGCTTTAGGAGAGGCTTCCTTCATGGATGACACCCATGCATGCCATTCCTCTGTAGTGTACCGCTGTATTGTGTCATGGGAAGCAATCACCACAGATTGGTTTTCTACTTCTTTAGCTAACTGCAGTAAATTTGCATGGCGATTTTCTTCAACCCTTCTCATCAGAAGATGCTCCTGTCGAAGTGGTAACTTCGGTGCATGGTCTGGATGTCTCTATGAGCTGATTGCAGTTCCATCTTTGTTACATTTTTGTGTCACTTTTGCTCCAGTAATCTCACGGATAAGTAAAGCTTTGCTGATCTTCTTGTAGCCTTCAACTTTCTTGTGTAAAAAAATACATATATTTTCTTTCTCAGGCCTTGTGACATTTTCATAAAAAAGGAGATTAAGGGGGGATATAATCAACACGTATGAATACATAAGTGGTCCATATAGTGAACTTTGTGTTGAATTATTCACTTTAAGGTCATTTTTGAGGACAAAGGGGCACTCTTTATGTCTGGAGGAAAAGAGATTTCATTTTCAAATATGGAAAGGCTTCTTCACAGTAAGAACTGTGAAAATGTGGAATCAGAGATGTATAGTAACTAAGTAGAACTACTTCACTACTGTACTTAAGTACCGAAAGGCGGTATCTGTACTTTCCTAGAGTAGAATTTTTTTCTCCTACTTCCACTTTTACTTCGCTACATTTTTTCGATGATTTCAATACTTCTACTCCAATATTTTTTTTTTTTTGTGCTGCATAGTTACTCGTTACAATTATAAAAATGACCACTGCCAGAACAGTAGATGGCAGGTTTCATGAAGCTCAAAACATGTGTATAATGTCATGTGTAAATCGGCGCATACGAAAATAAATGATACTGTATGTATAAATAAAATGGTCTACATATCTGCTGTTAAGGGGAAAGAGAACCTCCCCCAACCAAGGAGAGTCACAAGCGTACATAGAACTTTTTTCTGGTAAGAGGCTGATTCTGCTTTTTTCACTGGAAGTTGAGAGCACAGGTTTTGCAGTTTTGTTTCACTGGAAGAATCTATTTGGATATTATTTTGCACTTACCTTCATCCGCCGGGTAAGGGGGAAATTCACAAGGTGGTGGGAGGAGTCTGCACCTATTATTTGGAATAGCACCTGTTTGATTCCTGCACCTTTGAAAATATATTCATCTTGTTTTGTCACATATATATGGTATTATGGCATTATATATATATATGGACTTTTTATTTACTTTGATTTCATACACTCTACCTTTATTTCATTATTGGAATATATTGTTGTATATCACATTGGTTTATATATGATTTTGCGCACCAATAAGCTGTGGAGAAAAAAAAAACATGCAGGGAAGAGAAGGAGGGATGCTTTAAAGGGGGAAGGGAGGGACATACTTTATCTGTTTTTGTTTACAAAAAGTTACAGCCAAAGGAGTTGTGATTGTCCTTTAGGTTAATCATTTGAAATAATAAAAAACAATATGATGTTCAAACTTTTGACTTCTTTCTTTAATAACTACATAACACAGTACTTGTACTTTCAGTACTTGAGTAGCATTTTTTTAAAAAAAACTACTGGTACTTTTACTTTCAGTACTTGAGTAGCAAAATTATAAAAAAAACTACTTGCAATACTTAAGTACAAAAAATGTTGAATACTTTAGTACTTCTACTCAAGTCACTTTTTGATAGAGCACTTCCACTTCTACTCAAGTCACTTTTTGATCGAGCACTTCCACTTCTACTCAAGTCACTTTTTGATCGAGCACTTGTACTTTTACTCAAGTATGGGTTTCGAGTACTTTATACAAGTGTGTAAGGAATAAACTCTCTCAAGAGCTGGTTCTGGCCAGCTCAGTAGATTGCTTTTAAAAAACACTGGATTATTTCCTAAATGTACATAATATAACTGGATACTAACATTTATAGGTAAAGCTGATCCAGGAAATATCAGATTGCCTCTTGGGGGATCAGGAAGGAATTTTCCACCTGCTGGAGTAAATTGGATCATACTTTGCTGGGTTTTTTTTTTTTACCTTCCCCTGCATTGACTGTGGTTATAGGATTGTCTATATGGGATTGTATGATATGTTTTTTTTTTTTTCCCTTTTTTTAAGTTGAACTAGACTGTGTCTTTTTTTTAACCTGACTAACTATGTAACTATGTGGTGCAATTGCTGACACCTTGAAATGGGAAAGGGTTTTCTTTGTTAAGTAACGCCCTTTTATAACCAACTGTCTGCTGGACACGTTTAACCACTTTACCTGATTTTGCTGTCTTACGTCCAGGCTACTTTTTGCGATTCAGCACTGTGCGACTTTAACTGACAATTGCGCGGTCGTGCGACACCGTACCCAAACAAAATTTACGTCCTTTTTTTCACACAAACAGAGCTTTCTTTTGGTGGTATTTGATCACCTGTGCAATTGTTACTTTTTGCGCTTTAAACAAAAAAAGACCGACCATTTTGAAATAATAACAATATTTTTCACATTTTTTTATATGAAATCCCCTCCCCCCCCCCCCCCCCCAAAAAAAAATGTAAAAATCAAAAATTTTTTTAATTTTTGGCCAATTTGTTTTCTGCTACCTATGTTTGGTAAAAAAAAATCACAATAAGTGTATTTTGATTGGTTTGCGCAAAAGTTATTGCGTTTACTAACTAAGGGAAAGATTTCTGTCATTTTTGGCGGCGATCTGCGATTTTTTTTGCGGGACTGCGACATTGCGGCGGACAAATCGGACCCTTGACTGACATTTTTGACACTTTTGGGGGTACCAGTGACATTACTACAGTAATCAGTGCTATACATATGCACTGTTACTGTAAAAATGACACTGGCAGGGAAGGGGTTAATTTTATTGGAGAGGGAGGGGTTAATGTATGCCTGGTGCTTACTAACGTGTGTGGGGGGAGGTGACTGAGTGACACAGGGACAGATCGCAGGTTCAGCTATGCTGAACCCTGCAATCGGACCCTGTCTGCCACTTAGGCGATCCGCCCGCTTTGTTTACACAATCGGGCGGATCTCCAGACTTGATTCCCCGACGATCGGGGAAGACCAGCGGCGATCGCCGCCGCTCCTCCCCTGGCCCGACTCCCGCTGTGACTGAATACAGCGGGAGCGAGTCTCCGGCGGTGCGCGCGCGCCGCCCACAAGGGGAGGAGTCCAGCGACGTAGGTCTATGTCGCTGGACGGGAACGAGCCACTTTGCCGCAGTACAGTCAACGTAAGCGGTCGGCAAGTGGTTAATTAATAATTACACTCCCCTGTATTTGAATTTTTGCTAATTAGGAAATTTAGCTTTGCTCCTAAGACTATCATTGAGGTTTATTCATTTTTGCAGCATGGTCTTGATCGAATTTGCTAAGAAAAATACTTTTATGTGTGTGCAAATTAACAAATCTTGGTTGCAATCAGTGGTCTGATATTTGTGGGAGTATTTTGTAGAATTGTGTCCCATAGAAAATGTTGATTCTGAAAGGAAAGTAAAGGTTTTCTGCCAAATCTGTTGGGTGTACTCATTTATGCGCAGCATTGTATGTAGATTTTTCTGATCTAATGAGAATTAGGCAATTAGGAATACAGCCAATATGACTTCAAGAATGGCATAATTGTTCTTAGAATGGACAAATCTGTATTCATACAGACAAATAAAATGGAAATTTTCAGATTTGATGATTTGCAAAGAGATTCGCTCATCCTTCTTACCTTTTTTACAATCAAGAGACAACATTTACAAGTTTACAGCAGGCCTTGGGGCATACAGTATTAATCACTGCTTGAATCGAATAATTAATTAAAAAGCGGGCACCCTCAGGCTAGATGGAGTACGAGTCTTAGAGTTAGCTCGCGCTATAAAGGAGAATCTAGAGGTTTTACAATTTGTTGCCCGCTGTTACAGTGCTCCTCTGCGACCACAGTTGTGGATGGCAAAGGCTTTCTATCCACAGGAAGAAAATGCAGGGGCTTAACCACTTAAGCCCCGGAAGATTTTACCCCCTTCCTTACCAGGGCCTATTTTGCGATTCGGCACTGCGTGACTTTAACGGACAATTGCGCGGTCGTGCAACGCTGTACCTAAACAAATTTGACGTCCTTTTTTCCCACAAACAGAGCTTTCTTTTGGTGGTATTTGATCACCTGTGCGATTTTTTGATCATGCGCTATAAACAAAAAAAGAGCGTAAATTTTGCAAAAATAACAATATTTTTCACATTTTTTTTATATGAAATTCCCCCCAAAAAAATGTAAAAATCAAATTTTTTAACATTTTCGGCCAATTGTTTTACGCTACATATGTTTGGTAAAAAAAATCGCAAAAAGCGTATTTTGATTGGTTTGCGCAAAAGTTATCGCGTTTACTAACAAAGGGAAAGATTTTTGTCATTTTTGTTGTTTTTTTTTTAAACGCGTAATGGCGGCGGACAGATCCTTGACTGACATTTTTGACACTTTTGGGGTTACCAGTGACATTTCTACAGTAATCAGTGCTATACATATGCATTGTTACTGTAAAATTACACTGGCAGTGAAGGGGTTAACTTTTTTTGAGAGGGAGGGGTTATGTGTGTCCCTAGGGGCGTGATTCTAACTGATTGGCTGTTGCTTGAGGTGTAGGAACAGTGATCAACGGTCCTACATAGTAGAACCGTATGATCACTGTTTTTACACAGGGGAGAATGACAGGCGGCTTGTTTACATCAGCCACCTGCCTTTCTCCCTCTGCACCGACGATCACCGAGAGTGACCGGCGGACATCAGGTGGGGGGTCCATGACCGCGCGGGAGCGCGCCTCCGGGGGCGCGTGCTCGCTCCCTAGACCCTCACAGGCTAGCGACGTAGATGTACGTCACTCTGCCTGTAAGGGGGTGACTGCTGACGTAAATAGTCGTGCGGCAGTCGGCAAGTGGTTAAAGGGGAACTCCTACCAAAACCTTTTCTTACGAATGTGGGAAAGGATTAGATTTATTTCCTAATATTTCAGGTATTTATATAGTGCCCAAAAATGTACACAGTGCTTGCTTACATACTGTACATTCACATTTGTCCCTGCCCTCAAGTTGTTTACAATCTTCGGTCCCTATCTCACAAACTAGAGCCAACCTAGATGGGAGTCAACGAACATACCAAAGAGCATGTCTTTGGAGTGTGGAAGGAAACCCTTGCAAGTGCAGAGAGAGCATGCAAACTCCAGGATTAAAATTAGGGACCCAGCTTCTGCTTTGAGGCACCTGGCCACACCCATTTCTTTCTGAATCACTGCTTTTGTTGCTAAAACCTTCCCACTGTGAGATGCAGCAATGATGGGATGAGGGGGTGTGGCAGAAAGAATACCCTGGGTACAATGTTATTTTGTGGAGGGATTGGGGCTTGCAGGGAGCTTGCAAGGAGTTGGAGGCCTCTCCATTCTTCAGCTGTCTCTATGACATGTAGGCAGATGCAGTCTATATTCTACACTGCAGGTGGCACTCTTCCACAGTGACACTGCAGATGTAGAGGAAGTTAAGAGGAACATAGTTCCTCTATAGTTTCCTCTATAGTTTCCTGGGTCACTGGGGAAGAAATCCATTGGATGCTGTCATCCCATGTGACTCTAGAAGTCATCTTGGGTCAGCCAGAGCTTATTTAAGGTCCTGGCTCCCAGGTTTGGTGCCTATTTTTCGGGTGGGTAGAGTACGAACAGCATAGAACAAGCACCAGGGAAAGGTTCCTGAAGAGGAGGGAAAGCATAGGAACTCACGACTTCTCTGGACATTTTCCTGCTTGGGCAAAAGCTGGCTCAATTTTGGTCTCCTGAACAGGCACTACCAGTTTGGTTGAAACCTGCTGTCTACATGCTGTTGGACCTGTGAGTGTTCCCAGTTGGGCTATCTTCCCATCGGGTTTATTGTGAACTGTCTTTGCATCATTTAAATATGAGTTATTTAATCACACTTGGACTGTATGTGTGTTATTGCCACCATCCCACACTGCACCCCAACTACAGACAGGACTGATGTGCATTTGAACCTGGTCAGAAGAGAAGACAGCTGTCCCTCCAGGTCGGACCAAGAGACAGCCAGACTACTAAGCGCTACCTCCCAGTGGCAGGCTACAAGGAGTAATGCTGCAGGGAGGCTATCTAGGCATTGTGTTGGATCAGAAGGTAAGGCTATAGGAGCTAGACTGTCTAGGAATGAGCTTCTTTAGGTAAATGCACCCACAGAGCCCCAGAGCAACCTACCCGCTGGCCTCCCTTTCTATATCCCACTGACACAGATGTCATATTTGTTCTCCTCAGACTTTCCAGTGACACCACCAATGCAGGGGCATTCTTACTTCCAGGAACACCATAGACACAGGGCCCCTTTTTTCCTTAAAAACTCCAAAACAATATGTTCATGCCACCTTTCTCCTGCGCTTAGAATCCAAGCTCCCCGACCACACTTGCCACGGGACTCACATATGGCATCTCGGATGGCTAGAGTCTTGCTGCTCTAAAGGACTGGGGTAGTCCAACAGTACTACAAACATAAGAAAACAAAGAAGGGCGCACCGACCTAGTGCATTATCCTCAATAGTATGGCTTTGTTAAATCATAAAAATGGCTACTCACAAACAGAAGTTAAAAATTATCATATCAGACTCAATCGCTTGAGTATCTGGAATAGTCCAAGTCCTTAGTCCTGTTGAGATGATGGGTGACGCGTTTCGAGGCTAAGCCTCTTCCTCAGTGCCATTGTGTCATGACCTACTCACAAGTTTAAATAGCAGTACATTGTTCAAACCTCCTCTCTAAGGTCTTAGGAGCCCCTCCCTCTAGGGGTGTGGCAGTGATACTATACCCCTCCATCTTGTGGCACTGCCGTTTAACCCCTAGCGGGGTGGATTCATAGTACCCATGAGATAATCATAGTATTTTTTTTCCTTACAATGACACGACGGATGCAGGGAAATGTTTTCCTTCTAGTGACACCAGTGACTCCACTGAGACAAGAAGATTTTTTCCTCTTATCAGTTTTAGGGAAGTTATCCCATTATTACTGTTAGCCCTATATTTTTCCATGATGCAGACTGTGCACCACTATTAAACTCTTCAGTTGGTTGTGGTATGCAACAACCACTGGCACTTTTTAAGTGCATGTCACAACTATTACATACATTCCGGCTCTCCACTGCTTTACCAGGGGGCAGCAC
This sequence comes from Pelophylax lessonae, assembly GCF_965119305.1. Lineage (NCBI taxonomy): Eukaryota > Metazoa > Chordata > Amphibia > Anura > Ranidae > Pelophylax > Pelophylax lessonae. The sequence goes on from NC_138776.1 coordinate 41,114,185, forward strand.
ATTTTAGCATTTTCACCGTAAGCATCGGATGACCTTGTCCTGGCACTGCAGTGTCTGGTAGGGAGAGCAGGTGAGACACAACTGAAGGAGGATTTGGTTCAGGTGGCAAAGGTAATGGAAATATTTGTTTACTTTATGAGGCTTGTGCATGACATAGTAAGTAGATTTGGTGCTTGTTTAAACTGTCTTATAGGAACCTTTAGGCTCCATTCATACTTGTGTGACTTGCCAAGCGACTTGACAAGACGCAGCCATTCTTTTCAATGGCACCTGTTTAGATCAGTGTGACTTAAAGTTGCAGAGATTTTGAAAAGGTGCCTGCACTATGTTGGTGCACCTTTTGATGAGACTTAGGTCTACTGAGTGCAAAGTTTGATCAAAGTTGCACCAAAAGTTGCATCAAAGCCACCCTCCGAAGTTGCACTGGAAATTGTACAACTTTGGAGTTGCGCTAGTGTGAATGGAGTCGCGTTAGTTGTACTTTAAAAGCTCTAGTTCACCAGAGAATTACCTGCAAATAACCTGCAAGTCCAGTAGATACTTTTGATAACGACAATAACTCATAATAGAATACCCAAGATTCCAATACCTCACTTCTCTAGGTTACATTTTAGGAAGTAACCACTTCCTACAATCTTCTAATGTTCTTCTAAGTTTAGAGAAACAGAAGAACTGCATTTTACACACCTTCATGCACCATAAAGCTCAATTCTAGACCATTGAAGCCAAAGTACTACTCAGGAGACACATTTCTACAAGTAATACAGACAGGACCCTATCTGTTAGGTTCTGTAGTTAATGCTTTGATTTCCTTTGGTAACCATGATCTTCGTCTTCTCCAATCATTGTCTTTTTTTTTTTTTTTATCTTGTTAAATCGTATGTGCCCCATTTTTTAGGGTTCTACATTTTTCAGGTTAACAGTACAAATGGGAACTCCATACATACACCTAATAGGCTTGTCTTTCTGAGATTAAAGAACTCAAGCACCAAGCATTAAACATTCAGTTATTTACAAAATCTTAACAAGTAGGAAATACGCATTTTATTATGCCCTTACTGTGTGTAATGACTGGTTACTCGGGGGTGCAGATTGCAGACAAGGAGGCTATACAGGGGTTTCTTTAACCACTTGCCGACCAGTCACGTTGACTGTACTGCGGCAAAGGGGCTCGATTCCGTCCAGCGACGTAGATCTACGTCGCTGGACTCCTCCCCCTGTAGGCGGCGCTCGCGCGCCGCTGGAGGCGCGCTCCCGCGGTTTTCAGTCACAGCGGGAGTCGGGCCAGGGGAGGAGCGGCGGCGATCGCCGCTGCTCTTCCCCAATCATCGGGGAATCGAGTTTGAAGATCCGCCCGCTTGTGTAAACAGAGCGGGCGGATCTCCTAAGTGACAAGGAGTGACAGATTGCAGTGTTCAGCATAGCTGAGCATGCGATCTGTCCTTGTATCACTCAGTCATCTCCCCCCACACACGTTAGTAAGCACCAGGCATACATTAACCCCTCCCTCTCCAATAAAATTAACCCCTTCCCTGCCAGTGTCATTTTTACAGTAACAGTGCATATGTATAGCACTGATTACTGTAGTAATGTCACTGGTACCCCCAAAAGTGTCAAAAATGTCAGTCAAGGGTCCGATCTGTCCGCCGCAATGTCGCAGTCCCACAAAAAAAATCGCTGATCGCCTTAAAAAAAAAAACACCAAAAATGACAGAAATCATTCCCTTAGTTAGTAAACGCAATAACTTTTGCGCAAACCAATCAAAATACGCTTATTGTGATTTTTTTTTTACCAAACATAGGTAGCAGAAAACAAATTGGCCAAAAATTTTAAAAAATTTTGATTTTTACATTTTTTTTGGGGGGGAATTTCATATAAAAAAAAATGTTAAAAATATTGTTATTTTTTCAAAATAAACGCTCTTTTTTTGTTTATAGCGCAAAAAGTAAAAATCGCACAGGTGATCAAATACCACCAAAAGAAAGCTCTGTTTGTGGGAAAAAAAGGACGTAAATTTAGTTTGGGTACGGCGTCGCACGACCGCGCAATTGTCAGTTAAAGTCGCACACCGCCAAATCGCAAAAAATGGCCTGGACGTAAGACAGCAAAATCCTCCGGTGGTAAAGTGGTTAAAATAGCTTAATCAAAGTCAAACACCAAGGCATGGCTAGAAGCAAACGTATTCATAAGACACGGATACAGCACTTACAAAAAGGCGATCACATAAAACATGTCTTCCTTAATCTGTAAAAAGAAGCAGTTCTCTACTAGTTATAGCACTCCACCTCCTGAAAATGATCGCCCAAATCTCACAGGAACATTGTATCATTAGATACAGGCCCCCCCAAAGATGGGAATGTTAATCCAGTGCAATTGATGTGCCTACGCCTATGTGTTTTCTACAGCCCACTTGTATTGAAGTCAATCCTCTTCTGGATCCTGGGTTGACTCCACCACTAAAGAGCCAATAGGAAGAATTCACAAAAACACAAGTAGTAAGTTTTTTTAACACTTAGGCCCCTTGCAGACAAAGCTGACTCTGCCAAGCTCAGTGAGGGATCTGTACGCTGTACACCATTGAGCAGGCAGATGACAGTTCCAATATGCAGAGTGGACATGGACACAACCAGCTATTGTTTATGGGGCGGTTGGATGAAAACAAATTGCCTGTCTGTTTCCATTTGACAGTCATCCAATCCGCTGGACGAATGTGGAACGGATCCATCTGTTTTTAGCAAACTGGATCAGATGCCGGTCATCATTTTTGTTTATCAAACTCATTCGATTTTGTGGTTTGACTATTTGCATTACATCTCTACCAGCTTATTTATAGACTTCTATAATAGATCCGCACACATCTGACAATCCTTTTTTCATTATTGTGACAGCCAATGATGCATATATTAAAAAAGGTGTTGAGAATATTAAACCAAGTAAAATATAACTGAACACTAGCAGCGCTAAGGTAAACAGATCTATTGTATAACACAATGTCCTTAAAGACTCATAAAATATATATAAAGTCCGTGCAGTGATATATCAGGCACAATCCATCCACCAGGGTAGGGGAATGAAGGGTCTTGTCTGTTCTCCCAAAGTTCAACCACACTCCAGTGCTCCCCCCCTTAAATTGAACACTCACCAAAACACGGTGAATATAGAGCCTTCAAAAAGATCCACCAATCAGCGGGTATATATGCTTGATATATGATGCATATATACTCCCCCTTACATTTGGGATCTCCATTGCCATGATTAAGCTCGACGGATGGAGCTAAATGTCCTGGGGGCGTGGCCTGGAGGGAGTCCAGGCTGGGGTTGCCACCAACCATTGATCCAAGGGATTGCATAGATGTGCAGCTAAAAGGAGACTTTCTCATACACATTTAACCACTAATCCTATAGTTATTCTAAATAATCATATAGTGAATCTGAGTTTTACACATATATACATGACAAAAAAAAAATATAATCTGTACCAATGTCATTCAGTCAACTTTAAGCTCAGCTTCCACAAAGGGATTTTACATACTTTTAATCAGAGAGAGACAGCCTAAAATCAAACTAAAAGTTTGAGAACACCAAAGAGCCTTGTGAATACTTTGTCATGGGTGTATCAAATATTAAGCATTCATTTGTAGAACAGAGATTGTGTATGCAGAGAAAAATATAATTATAATAATGCATAAAATTTATAACCAAAATTAAAATAAAATTGGTAGAAAAAAATATACTTTATTCTTAACTCCTTTGATTAATTATTATGCATATTTATTTATATAGATCTCTACTATAAAAAAAGCCAAGAAAATAAAAAAGCAAGAGTTGGGAGCTGTGGTGATTTTTTAATTTAATATATATATATATTATATATATATATATATATATATATATATATATATATATATATAGTATATACAGTATCTCATAAGAGCCGGTTCACATAGGCGCGACCCGACTTGCCGGGGCGACCTGTGAAGTCGCGGAAACTGGAGGATGCTAGCGTTCGGAAAATGCGTTGCCTGATGAAGGAGCACGCAAGCTCCAAACGCTAGCATCCTCCCGTTTCCATCGGATGTGATGTCGGATCAGCTGAGACAGCTCCAGGACTTTGAGAAGAGCCGGAAGCCACAACCAGAGGGGCTGCCTTCCCCTGGACCAGGGGCTGCCTTCCCCTCTCCAGCCTCCTTCACCACGGAATGGATGAACCATGATCCACATGCCTGCTCATCACATTTTTATGTGAGTGTATTAATGTTGTCAAAAAATGAACCTATTTTAAGTCTGCACTGAGGTGGCACTGCTCTCTTCCTCAGCCCCTGCTTATCCACTCAGAACAGGCCTTGCCATGGTCGATCAAAGAAGTTGATTGCACGTGCTTAGTGTCATATCCAGAGGTTGCCTTTGGGAAATAAACATATGAGTGCTGCCAGCATTGCTGCAGAGGTTGAAGGGGTGGGGGGTAAGCCGGCCAGTGCTCAGACCATACGCCGCACACTGCATCAAATTGGTCTGCATGGCTGTTATCCCAGAAAGAAGTATCTTCTAAAGACGATGCACAAGAAAACCCGCAAACAGTTTCCTGAAGACAAGCTGACTAAGGACATGGATTGCTGGAACCATGTCCTGAGGTCTGATGAGACCAAGATAAACCTATTTGGTTCAGATGGTGTCAAGCGTGTGTGTTGGCAACCAGGTGAGGAGTACAAAGACAAGTGTGTCTTGCCTACAGTCAAGCATGATGGTGGGAGTGTCATGGTCTGGGGCTGCATGAGTGCTGCCGACACTGGGGAGCGACAGTTCATTGAGGAAACCATGAATGCCAACATGTACTGTGACATACTGAAGCAGAGCATGATCCCATCCCTTCAGAGACTGGGCCGCAGGGCAGTATTCCAACATGATAACAACCCCAACACACACCTCCAAGAGGACCACTGCCTTGCCAAAGAAGCTGAGGGTAAAGGCTAGGGACTGGCCAAGCATGTCTCCAGACCTAAACCCTATTGAGCATCTGTGGGGCATCCTCAAATGGAGGGTGGAGGAGCGCAAGGTCTCTAACCTTCACCAGCTTCGTGATGTCATCATGGAGGAGTGGAAGAGGATTCCAGTGGCAACCTGTGAAGCTCTGGTAAACTTCATGCCCAAAAGGGTTAAGGCAGTGCTGGAAAATAATGGTGGCCACACAAAATATTGACACTTTGGGCCCAATCTGGACATTTCCACTCAGGGGTGTACTCACTTTTGTTGCTCGCTGTTTAGACATTAATGGCTGTGTGTTGATTTATTTTGAGAGGACAGCAAATTTACACTGTTATACAAGCTGTACACTCACTACTATACATTGTAGCAAAGTGTCATTTCTTCAGTGTTGTCACATGAAAAGATATAGTAAAATGACAGACACATATCAAGGCCCAAATGCCCCCTGTTGACCTTCAGACCAAAACAGGGCCAATGCAGCCCCCATGCCCGAGACACCAGGTGCTCCCCCCTGAACAGTTACAGAACAATTCCAGAAGAGCTACCTTCTTGATCGAATCTCCAAGATCACAAGCGGTTATAGAGTCAACTTTCCTATGTGAGCCCCACTTTCCCTATTCTCGTGTTACTGCTATTTTTGCATTGCAATTTTACGAATGAGTTACATTGTTTATTGTTCTCAGATTGTAATTGTTATCTGTCATGTGTTTTTCTTTCTTTTGTATTTGCACAAAACCCAATAAACATTTATTAAGAAAAAAAAGAAAAGATATAATAAAATATTTACAAAAATGTGAGGGGTGTACTCACTTTTGTGAGATACTGTATAAATTTACATAAAGACCGCTAGCAGCAACATTCTCTAACCCAGCTATAATAAGGTGGAAATTATCAGCGGGACCTTTATAATGTCACATGTGGCTACAACGGGAAATGGCTCTATATGAACTCATTTAACTGCAATTTGAAAATCAGAGAAAATAGGTCAGCTGTGGTTTTTATTGCCTCTTATAACAGTAGGCCCGGGATAATTTCTCTCCCGAGGATGCACTTCATGTTCAGGGATTTAGTGTGTTCACCTGGGACACGCATTAATGCTCTCACATGTATTTAGAAACTCTGCTCAATTTCAAATGCCACATTTTCTGACAAGAAGCACTGGGGAGATTGTGGGTAAATGGAACCTTTTTCCCCCATGAGCTGCACTAAAGACATTTTCTAGATAGGAAAAACAATGTTTAAGTCTAGTGTTCTCCAAGGAGTCAAAATGATAATAGTAATAGCAATAGATCTCAGTAAAGACAATGTCACATTGACCTGGATGAGGCTCAGAGCCCCGCAGTACAGCAAAAAAAGCTGGGTTTAAAGAGCCATCAAAGTTTTATTGCGATAGATAGATAGATAGATAGATAGATAGATAGATAGATAGATAGATAGATAGATAGATAGATAGATAGATAGATAGATAGATAGATAGATAGATAGATAGATAGATAGATAGATAGATAGATGTACCATTTTGAATAAATTAATTATTGGAATAGGGAAAACAAAATGATATTGGTTTTTGGTTGTAACCTGGCCCATGACTCTACTATGCTTCAGCCACGTATCTACTGGTGTGCCACTAAAACATCTCCTCCTCTCTCCTGCCATGATCATGTGAAGTGGCAATGCAGGGAAAGAGGAGAGGGAGATCGCCACTGCCACAGGCTGCAACCACATTATGTAGTCCCCTGGAAGGCAGCCCCTGTTTATAAAGATCTGATTGGGACTACAAGTCCCATGATCACCATGTGCTGGAAAGAGGAGAGGGTTATGAAAGTTGCATTTCTGTACTCAGTCTTGGATTGTGGACAGGGAGAGAAAGAGTCATGCTACCTGAAGCTCCTAATGCTGCTGTGAAAGTGCTGGTGCAGCACTGAGTATACAGTAGACTGGACTCTCAGGCATTCTTCGTACTCACACTGCTGCCATAGAAATTGCTATGTCTGCGCATGAAGTCCAAGCCGTGGAGTGGATGGATCCACAAGGCTGCAGGCAAAGGACTGTGTACTTGTGCGATGAGAGACTGTTTTTCTGTTTCTCTGTATGTGTGCTGAAGTTTTGGTGTGCAGATTTGTGTTGCTGTTCAGTGTTTCCCTTTCCTCCTTGGAAATATAAAAACTTTGTTTAGAGCACTCCAACGTAGATTTTGGACCCCAACGCTGGCCACCAGGAATTATTTACTTTTGGGCTTTGGGAAGGTGATAAGGGGGGACTGGTGTCTTTTAGACCCTGTGTGTATTACCCATAGCATGGCACCCTCTCAATTCAGGGCCTAGTAGGTATAAACTTTGCTCCCTTAAACCAGATTTTAGGTGCCCCTTAAGGACTCATTCACATAGGCACTGAGGCTGTGAATTGGCCGTTATTTTTTTGCGGCTGGAGCTGTCAGGTGCTACATGCAGGCAGTCCATGCAAGTCTATTGTAACACAGCAGCTGCAGGGACACCCATTTGTCCTAAATTTGACTGACATGCAGATTTGGGCAAGCTGCCCTGAGGGAGAAATTAATTTGGGAATTCTCCTGCCACTGTCAAGTTGAGGAGGAGAATGTCAAGCTGGAGGGAACCACCATGTAGCAAACTTCATCAGGTTCATCAGGAGCTGGATAAAATCAGCGTAGTGTATGGACAACTTTAGAGACGCTCATTTCAAGCATATTGCATTTGTTCTTGCAGTTATAAATCTAATAGTCAATAAGCGTCCCCTGAAGGTGTGATTGGCACAAAATGTGTTGGAGCGGAGCTATAGGCTTATGTCATGACGCCACTTTCGGTTTCGAAGATGGCGGTCATCTCTGTAATGCACTGGTGTATATGTTTTAGTGATTTTTCATTATTTCATTATTGATCTTTATTAAAATATTTTTTGTACAAAGTTCAACAAAAGAGACAATTCTAGCAAAAATAGGCATTACAACAGTCAAATGAAAAAGTAGGGGGGGGGGGGGGGGAGATGATATAGCCGTAGAGTGAGAGAATGCACATATAGTAGCTTTATTAATTAATGGTACCACATAGTGTATATTTAAAGCTGCATCCTGTTTAAAAATAGTGAGGAGTTTTGTCCCCCAATAGGTTTCAAACAAAATGGTATAACTAAGGAGAACATGAGAAGCATTATCAAGGCCCAAGCATGTTTCTATTGTCTTTAATCCAAAGCGTCCAGTTGTCCTGAAATAAGGAAATTTTGTCCTGAATTTGTGCAAACATTTTTTCGAAAGGTTTCCTGTATATTTAAAAAGTTTATGACTGTGTGGAGAGAAGGAGCACATTCTGATTTCCATGCATTCTGATTTCCATGCAGTCAGGGCTCTTCTGGCAGCTAGTAAAACATGGGTAATAAAAACTTGAGCTTTGCGTGGCTATTTGTCCAGACCAATGCCAAAGTGGCAGATGAAACAAGGGTGAAAACATCTTTCCAGAATGTAAGGATCTTTGAGCAGTACCATATATGATAGATCCCACACACCCGCATTTCCCCAAGCATAATGGGGAATGGGTGTCACAGTATAAGCAAGTTAAAACTTGTGGTGTGAGGTACCATCTTTGCAGAACTTTTTGTGCTGTTTCCAAAAGAGAGATGCATCTGGATAGTTTTTTGGTCGAGAAAGGGCTTGTTACCATTGCAGAGTTGTGTAGGAGATTCCTAAATCACGTTCCCAAGAGATCATAGCTGGGAGCTTGTCCGGTAGCATCTTAGAGCATGTGGTTGTGTATATCAGGGAAATCCCTCATTTTTTCTGAAGTGAATAGCGTGTACTGTAGATTTATTTCAATAGTTGATCATCGCCTTTTTTTAGTGGGGACAGAAGGTGTCATATTTGCAAGTATTTATAGAAGACTTTGTGAGGGATGCCGAAGATTTTGGTAAGGTCCTTGAAGGAGTGCAGTTGATGTTGATCAAATAGTTGAGTCACCAAGTTGAGACTCTGGCTTCTCCATGATGATATGTCTAAATCTGGGATTACTATGGATAATGATGAAAGCAGGGTGTTTGAATAGATTGGTTTGTGGTCATGGCCAGCAAGCTTTAAGGTGGAGACCCATGTTCCAAGAGTGGCATTGGTTGTGTCTAAGAAGGATCTTAGGCCTGGAGATCAGGGGATAGTGCTTGTTGCTCAATTTTCAATTATTTTTAAATAAATGCAATACTATATATCAGTGATGGCGAACCTTGGCACTCCAGATTTTTTGGAACCACATTTCCCATGATGCTCAACTACACTGCAGAGTACTTGAGCATCATGGGAAATATAGTTCCAAAACATCTGGGGTGCCAAGGTTCGCCATCACTGCTATATATGGTCCTTTGATTTGCTCCATGTAGCGAACGCTTCTTTCCTATACTGCATCAAACTTTGTTGTATTTGGCTGTCCCTGATGGTGAGAAGTGGTACTACCAGGCAACCTCAGTTTGATGGCAAAGCTGGATGGCCATGAATAAGGAGCTGTGGTGATACAAATGCACATGTTGCTGCTCTCCTCTGGCAGATTAGGAATCTGCGATTGTAAAAAAGTGTGTCGGTCACAATGTGGTGGAAAGGATCTTAAAATATGGTGGAAGACTAAAAAAAAAAAAAAACGGAATAGATGCGCTAACCTTAAATGTGCAAAAAACAATTTTTCTGCTCATTTAATTCACCACTGTAAAGATGTCCAACCAAATCCCAAGAATGTTAACATTGTGTCCCTAACACTATTATACTAATATATCAGATCTCATATACAAACTTATGAGTAACAAAGAAAAAATATCAAAGAGAAAATATTACAAAGTGTCCATTAGTCGATTCAGTGCCAAAAATATATAAATCTTATTTATGCAGTGCTTCTCCCAGCTGTGTGTGCGAAGGTATGATGGAAGACATCCTGTGGTGGAAGATAACAGCACAAATGCTGGAGAGAGTCCAGAGAAGGGCAACTAAACTGATTAGGGGATTGGAGGACCCTAATTATAAAGAGCGTCTGCAATCGCTTGATTTATTCTCCCTGCAGAAGAGACGCCTGAGAGGGGACATGATAGCAATTTATAAATTTCTCAATGGGGATCTCAGCTTAGAAAAAAAGCTATTCAGTCGAAGGGATTGCATGAGGACTCGAGGGCATACAATGCGATTAGAGGAGAAGCGTTTTAACCTCAGGCAACGTGGGGGGTTCTTTACTGTTAGGGCTACAAGATTGTGGAATTCTCTACCACAAGAGGTGGTTTCTGCGGAAAGTATGGTGGCTTTCAAAAGACTCTTAGACGTACATCTCAAGGATCAGAACATTCAGGGCTATGTGAGATGATTACAGCCACACACACCCACACAGGTTGAACTGGATGGACTATTGTCTTTATTCAACCTCACCTACTATGTAACTATGTAACTATGTAACTATGTAAATGGACACTTTTTGTTTTTAGGGAACTTTACTTGAACCTTTTATTGAAAGTTTTTGCTTTCACTTCATCTTTTCACAATTTTTCTTGCTTATAAAAAAATGTATGAATACTTAAGTAAAGTAAAGTGCGCTTCACCTTTGATGTAGTACACTTGATATGGGTGTAATATTTGCATTTGTGGCACTGCACTGTTCTTCAATGAACGTCAGAAAGTAGACCCACCCACAATACATGTGATAAGCTTCTTGGAATTTGAGTGAAATGGGTTAAATACCTCTCAAACTAAAGTAACCAAATCTGCATCATTGGCTGGGTAGAATTAGCAGCTGAACAAAATTTCCCAGAATTGCTCTTTTACATTGCAAAACCTTTTATTAAATATCCCCAACATTTAGTTAAACATGGACCCGATCCAGTTATGAAAGATCTTCTAATTACGTTCGTAAACACACTGGGACAGAGTTAATTGGTAAAGGGAGGGAAAGGGCAGCGCCAGACGCAAAACACACAATCTGTTCTTCGAGACTTTGCACTCAAGAATAATTTCAGCCTCACAGCTCAGTAAACATTGGGACGAAAATTCAAAAACATAGCTGTTGTTTTCCTCGTTCTTGGCGTCTCAGGCTGCGTCTCCAGGTGTTAATAGCTAATGTCGCCCTCTGTTACGGCGGTCCTCTTTTTTTTTTTTTTCCGAGGAAGATGAAAAGCGAAAAGCCATTAGATGGAATAACACAAATGATTGTGATGCGGAACCTGAGTAAAGGAGCAGGTATAACACGTTGCGTTAAAGCCCACGCACCCCAAAGGACTAGCGCTTTTAATTAGCTTTCCATTAGCCATGTTCATTAAACGCTGCAAAATGTCAGAACGAAGTCTTCTGTTTTGATAAGAAGGGAAGAGAAGACCCATTAGAGATTCTACCATTTCTACTCATTAGAAAATAACCCTTAGGCTGCCAAGTGCTGAAACGGCATGAAACCAAAATAAAGTGCATGACATGATTTAAAAGAAAAAAAAAAAACTTGTTAATAACTTGTACTTTTAGACACGAACGTTCATCTACTTTTAGTAGTTTAAGTGAGACACTTAACGATGATGTTTTAATTGCCAGGCTAATTGAATACCTTTAGCAGTTATATTGTCAGATTACTCTGGAATTAAAGCAGATCAATTGTTACATAATGGTGTCTAAGTGACTTTGGAGTCTCCTGAAGTTCCAAAACACTCAGCGCAAGTTTCGAGCAAAATTACATTTAGTTAAGCAGTTCATAAAACACTTCATATTATTCTTGTTCCTTCCTTCCGTTTTTCCATTCTTCCTTCCCCCTGAAAGATATGTGTTGATGGAGAACTGGTCTACAGTGAAGGCAGAGATCAGGATCTAGCTTTTAGAGACAAGCGCTCTGTCAACCGAGCTGTCCCAAATAAGATCAGATTTTTTTTTTTTTTTGCACTTCAGGTTCTGGGGCCCCTCAAACACAGAGTTGATTTAAATTCTCAATGAGTCAATAAAAGTCACTCACTTTTAAAATGCATGACACACAATGTTATTCTGAGGTCATGCGTGCACATATACGCACAAAGTCCTAGCCCTCTATGTGTGGTTCACTTGAGCTGCCAAAGTTCCTTTTTAAGAATGATACAATATACTAAAAGAAAACTAAGAAGTGTCATAGTTAGTCAGGTTGAAAAAAGACACAAGTCCATCTGGTTCAACCAACAAAAAAAAACAGTATTGAAAACCCAACTATACAATCCCATATACACAATCCTATACCCGCTGTTGATCCAGAGGAAGGCGAAAAAACCCCAGCAAAGCATGATCCAATTTGCTGCAGCAGGGGAAATAATTCCTTCCTGATCCCCCAAGAGGCAATCAGATATTCCCTGGATCGTAACCTAAAAAAATGTTAGTACCCACTTATATTATGTACACCCAGGAAAGAATCAAGGCCTTTTTTAAAGCAATCTAGTGAGCTAGCCAGAACCACCTCTGGAGGGAGTCTATTCCACATTTTCACAGCTCTTACGGTGAAGAAACCTTTCCGTATTTGGAGAGAAAATCTGTTTTCCTCCAGACGTAAAGAGTGCCCCGTTGTCCTCTGTGTTGACCTTAAAGTGAACAACTCAACACCAAGTTCACTATATAGACCCCTTATGTATTTATACATGTTGATCATATCCCCCCTTAATCTCCACACCAAAATGTGTCCCTTCTCCACAGGCAGTCCTTGATAGGGTGAGTAAGGATATAACTCAGGCAAAAAACCACCACCTCTAACAGAAGCACACGCAGCCTGTTCCTAAAAGTGATTGACCACCCTAGTAAAGTGGCCAAAACATGCAGTCATGATCCAGGGTTGGCTCACAGAATGATCCAATCCATCAGCTATTGCATCTGACTTTAAGCCTTTCCAGATCGGGATGGTCAAACGATATATACAGAGGTATTTTCCCAGTAAGTGATTACACAGAATTGAATCCACAATAAATGCATCTCAAGGGAAGAAACAGAGCCTCCTCATAGTACAGTATGCTTATAAACTTCAATTAATTAACAATTAAAAAGCCACTCACATTGATCCAAAACAGCATGATAGCTCAATTGTAGACATTTCAAACCAAGAAAATGGCTGAACACTGCTCCGGTGTGCCATGACATCATGTGCCAAGGCTATACCCTACGCGTTTCGTCTTGAAAAGACCTATACCAGTTCAAATGAGAAAACTTTTACAGATGATGGCTGGCAAAATCTTACTTCTCAGGATACATTTAATAAAAAGTATTTTTTTTATTATTATAATATTGTATAATATGTTATTATTATTATTTATTATTTTATATATATTTTTATATTGTATTGTATTATTTGTGTATAGAGAGGGGCCCCTCATGTCAGGGCTCAGGGCAGTTGCTCCTTTTTCCCTTTTAATAACTGGGACTATTCCCAGAGGGTCCCTGGAGTGGTCTGAAGAATTCAAAAAGGACGAGAGCTGCAAAACTTAAATAAATCCAGTATAAAATGTATTTTCATTGTAAAAGGTCAAAGAGGTCAAAAAGCCAATGCTTTCAGGGCTCAACCCCCCCCCCCCTTTTCATCAAGGCTTGAATGCTAGCAAGTGAGTTCAAAATGGTACTGGACAACAGATGCAATTTAAATGGATAAAGTGAGTTAAAGTGAGTCAATTAACAATGATGTTTTATCATAAAAAGCTTTACGATAATCTTATTATTCCCTCCCTTAGATTCACATCAGTCAAGGAGCTTACAGTCTAAGGTCCCTAACTAACATTCATATATACACATACTAGGGTCAATTTAGACAGGAGCCAATTAACCTACCAACATGTCTTTGGAGTGTGGGAGTACCCAGAGGAAACTCACGCAGGCACATGGAAAACATGCAGGTAGTGCCGTGGTTGGGATTCGAACCGACAACCTTACCGCTTCCAAGGCTTACAGTCTTACCACCTACATTGTCTTTCTTCTGTTTAAATTGCTACTGTTGTCCAGTAACATTTTGAAACCACTGCCAGCATTTAACCGTTCATAAAGGGAGAGTTTTGAGCTCCTGAAACGTGATGGGTTTTTGATCTTTTGTTATGAAAAATAAAATTTATTCTGGGCACATTCAAATTTTGCTGCTCTCCCATCCTTTCTTCCCTTCTTTTTTCATTCTTTCTCTGTTCCCATCAGGTATTGAAGATCAAAATTTAAGAAAATTCTATCTTGAACTATCCCTTGTCAATGAACAAGGGCAAAAAGCCATTTAATTCAACTATTTGTGTTCTAAATGTATAAATCATTGGGAGACTGCCCAAAAAAATCCATCTAAGATGGTATCTGACCCCATATTCAATTGCCAAATTCTCCAAATCTGGCAGCAACTTATGCATTTGGGTGTTGACAGGTAGGGGCACTAAAACATATGCTATGGTCATGCTTAAGTATTAGAAGCTTCTGGAATGCTGTTTTCAGATTATTATCTGCAGTCACAGGCATGATCACTAGACCAAATGCAGCGCATGCTCTCTTAAGTGTTCATGCTGATACATTTCCATCTCAGTTCAGAACTATTGTTTTAAATATAATCTGTAGCACGTACCCCGATTACCAAGACGTGGAAATCATCATCCATACCAAGAATTTGTGAGCTTATATAGTACCTGGACATGATCCTTGGCTATGAGTAGATAATGGGCTATACAGATAAGAAATCTAGTCTCCAAAACTATACAACAGTACAATGTATGGCGCACTAATCCATAAATGTTTCCCACTGTGGTTAAAGTTCTGAGGTATCTCCAATAATTCCTTTGTTTTTCTTTTTTGTTGACCATTCATTTTATATGCCGCATGATATGTTGATCACCAGTGATCAGTTTAGTCTACGTCAATCTGGAGATTTACTAGTCCAGGGTTATCTAGCAATTTAAAAACGTAAGTTTTACTGGTTAATTGAACAATCGTTGCTTGTCTCCGGTGTAAATCGGATTTTTGTTTTCTCTTCTGTATCACTTTAAGCCATTCTGTACTTTATGATGTGTATAACTTTAAAATTCCAATAAAAAATAAGAAAAAAAAAAGCTAAGAAAATTCTGATAACTGTCTGTGCAACTTTGTACCTACCTTCCTTCCTTCCTTTTCTTATCCCTTTCTTCCACGGTGTATGTGTTGGTGGAGCACTGGATCCCAGGGTATGTGGAAATCAAGAAACAGGATCTAACTTTTATAGGAAGCTCTCTGTCAACTGAACCAAAGGTCCCTGTAGTTACAGTATCTGAAGACCATAGGAAGGATGCGGGGGATTTCTGGTGACTTAAACCAGTAGTAAATGGGACTTTTTGGGCAAAAGATTTAGGGTAGATTTGTATGTAAAATAAAACAAATTTATTTTAACAATTATAAAAACAATACACATATGTGTGTAGGGCTAGAGGCCCTATATTGTGAAGAGATGAAGAAGTATAAACTTGCAGTGAAAAAGTAGTGACTTTGGTGAGCATATAGATGTTTTTCTCTGTTCCCTGAACTTGTTCCAAGTTTTCTGGGTCAGAGAAAGAACATCTGCGGTATCCTACGCGTTTCGGCCTTTTCGGTCTTTCTCAAGGATTTCACTGTATCTGTATTTGTGACAGAAGAGATTTTTTTAGCACACCTACACAGCCAAGGAGAAGTATTTTCCATTTGGGGTGGTGTTTACATTTTAAACTTACATTTTCAAAATTGCCTTTCCAAGCATGGAGACCTTTTCCTCCTGTCCTATTTCTGCAACAGGAACTGGAGTCGCTGTTCCTATGATTAATATAAGAGTTACCAGATGTGGTTTGTAGAAAATTGTGTTTATTTAAAATTTTCAAAAATATTTACTCACTGGCTTAAACCGTAAGTCAAGAGTATTCCTACAAATTTTCAAGATCAGAGATATTTGATCCGGTTGGTAAATGCTAAAAAAGAGGATATATATGCATACTGAAATCGATGTGTCTGAAGATGGAACCAAAGCTGTTATTTTGTATGTCTTAGAAAGTGCTTTTACTTTGTCAAGTTTTCAGATAAGCAACTTACATTTTGTGGCAGCTTTCAAAGGAGGGTTCCAAGGCAGCGTTCCGCAGGTCAGTCTGTCTCCTAGTCCTGGAGGAGACTGAAGTACTGCTTCGTTCCCCGGAGCTTTTATACAGTACGCGCATGCACAGTACTGTGCATCGGGACATGTGATGTTCCGGCCGCTGACGTGTCTCTTGTTCTATTGCGCAAGCGCAGCTGGTGCTGCGCGTGCATCCAGGCAGAGACTCGGCCGTATTGTGTGTATATGAAGCGCCGCCGACACATTTCTTGGAGCGGACCATAGGAAGGATGAGAGCACCGCAAACCATGAATAAGTCCAGCATAAAACAATTAGGATAAATGGTGCTTCACTAATTGCCACATCCCTTAAATAACTGACAACAAATTCTATATTTTCCCCAAGGAAGGGGCAATATACACAACATATGAATAAAAGGCCATGTGCGCCAATCTTGATTACAAAAGAGAATAAAACAGTAACATTACTGTTTTAAGCTTCTACTACTTTTTAGGGTTCCTACCTGTCAACACCCTCAGCATAAGTTGCTGCCAGATTTGGAGAATTTGGCAATTGAATATGGGGTCAGATACCATCTTAGATGGATTTTTTTGGGCAGTCTCCCAATTATTTATACATTTGGAACACAAGTAGTTGAATTAAATGGCTTTTTGCCCCTGTTCATACAAGTAGCTGGTCTAGATAAACCCTTTTGTCTATGGGATAGCCCATTGTCCATGGTAAACCAATATAATCCACCCATTTTATGGCTTGATCAGTTGAATGTAAAGCCCAAAGTAATTCCATACCATACTCACATACCAGCTGTATATTAAAAACAACGCATGAATGAATTAAATATACATTTGAAAAAGATCCTTTGAGATAGTAACACAAGGAAAATATTTCTGGCGGGGTGTTAATAAAGATTGGCATACATTGCCTTTTACTCATATATTTTTTATATTGCCTGTAAAGTCCCATGGGGGAAATTTAGAATTTGAAGTCCAGCATAAATGCTATTTTTCATAGTAAGAGGTCAAAAAGCCGATATTTTCAGACCTAACCCCTACATTGGAGCTTGAATGCTAGGAGTTCAAAATGATACCGGAATACTAAGGCCCCTTTCACACATGGAGTCCGTTCAGATCCGCCTGTCAGTTTTTTTGGCGGATCTGAACTGACGCCCCATGCGTCCCTATGGAGACATATCCACTGACATCCGATCTTATCCATCTAAACCGGACAGATAGAAACCCTATTTTCCCTCCGTCTGGCGAATCAGATCGGATGAGAACGGACAGACGGTCCGTTCCCATCCGATTCTCCCATAGAGATGAATGGGGACCTGACAGCTGTGTCTCCGCACACAGCGCGGAGACACAGCTGTCATCCGCCTGCTCAGCAGGGGATCGGCGGATTGATCCCCCGCTGAGACTGAGAAAAACGGAGTCTGTGTGTGAAAGAGCCCTTACTCTTTATCTATTTATATTGCAAATGTTATCCACTACCATTGGCAGCATAAGACCTAATGAAGGGGGAATTATGAGCCCTTGAAACATGTTGGCTTTTTGACCTCATGAAAAATGAAACTTATGCTGGACTCTTTCTTTCTTTCTTTCTTTCTTTCTTTCTTTCTTTCTTTCTTTCTTTCTTTCTTTCTTTCTTTCTTTCTTTCTTTCTTTCTTTCTTTCTTTCTTTCTTTCTTTCTTTCTTTCTTTCTTTCTTTCTTTCTTTCTTTCTTTCTTTCTCAGATAAAAAATGGTTAATGTATATTTTTTTCAGGTGTCTATTCAGCTTTAACAAAACAGTTGTAGCGTCCTGCATGGCTGATTAATCCACTTAACAGGAAATAAAATATAAGTGTAGCGTTTACAGACTCTACATTTAATAGTCATCCACGAAACGTGTGCCTCCCCCCCCCCCCCCCCCACCGCCACAATTGTGCCTCTATCTGATACCGTTGGAGCCAGTGAAGTGATTTATGTTATGTATGCAAGCTTTTTATCAGTTGGATGAAATGTTTAATAAGGCAGCAACTTCTGCTCAGTTACATGGAAAGTTGCTGCAACATTAACTTTGTTAAGTGAAATAGCTGTTGACACAAAGTAAACCGTGCATTGCCCTGTTTGCCTCTGCTCAATGTCTTAATCACAACACAAAAAAAACCCCCAAAAATAACCGAATTTAGAAATACACATAAAGAAAGCAGAAGTCGGAGAGCTATAATTATACCGAATGACTGAGCTTCTGGAGGGTCAATGAAACGTGAAGTACCAGGCAGGCTTCCTATCGATGATAGGGCTAATCATGGGACAAGCAAAGGCGCTCCATTAAAAATGCAGTGGTATAGCCGCACTGCCTGATTTAACTCCTGTAAGTATACAAATTTAAAAAATCAATTGGCTCTCCTCCAATCACAGTGCTCTCTCTGCTCTGTTAAAGAGGACATCCATGAACCCACTACTATCTATTAAACCTGACAACTTAAATACATTTTACAAACTAAAACAAATAAAGTTGGTAGGCTGCCTGTAGAGGGGTTAAAGGGGTGTTTCAATGATGGGCGCGGAGCAATCCGGTGGTGTACCCATGCCATCTATTCCAATTTACTTCAGGCTGTGACAGGCATTGAACTGGATCACTAACCCTTGCACATGGGGTAACACTTCACCCAAAAGCATGCTCACCAATACACGGGACCAGACTGGAATCACAGTCATGTGTAAAGTCAAACATTAAGGCAACCTCCTAACTCAAAGATAAGCCACATTTGTGCAGTACCCAAAGTACAGAGTTCCTCCATAAGCTTCTTTGTCCTATGTCCTACATACTTGTACCGATATATTTGTTACATTTGGAGGGACAGGCTGAGCCTCTGCCCACTCCACCAATCAGCATACCTCTGTCTCCTCACTCCCAATAATAGAATGGGGTCCCACCAAGTACATAGTGCAGACCTCATACGTGCTCTTAATTAACTCTTCTCTTTCTCTAGCAAGTGACCAGGCCGTAGATCTTCGTAACGCTGGTCCATTCCCGGTGATCCGTGGAGACAGACAGCTAGGAAGAGAATTTAGAGCACTGACTCCCTTGCTACCGGATAACCTATCACCTAACCAGGTACCAAACCAATGACTGGTTGCTGTTTTACTTGTGATTATTCGTGGCAATTACCCCTTACTTCTTGTCTTGCTTAATTAACCTCTGTCATAGTAATGCTACACATACCCCATATTGCGGTTATAAACCCAGGTTCTTTAGTAATACGCCAAGACATCACATGCACACATTTAATAGCTTCAGTCCAGGCTGTGAGCAGTAGAATCCACTTTTACTGTAAACTTGGCACAACATATACAGTATACCATGCAATAATCGTCTTTCTCCTAACTAAACCTAACCATGGCTGCACCAGGTTACCTGTAAAGGTGAAGCCTCTTTGGGAAAAGTCCAAACTTGGAGAAGTCTATGTTCATGGGGTCTTCCAGCGAATTGGCATTCCAGAGCTGACCACAGGTTCTGGCAAGCCTCGGCACATATCTCTAGTTGAGTGTGTCCCCCATAGCGTGAGTTTCCCCTTGGCATCTGGCCTCTTCCCTTTTATAAAGCACGGGAGGGAGACTGGACCCCAGAGAAAGTCCTCAAACACATTGGGAAAGGCTGCAAAACATTAACCCTTTCCCCCTGACCTGGGCAGCTGGGTGCTAACTGAAATATACAGTGGGCTACCTGCCTACATGCCTCCTCCTCATATGGTTTTCCCAGTCATAGCATTTCCTGTTCCCCACCAGCTGGAAATCCATACTGCTATTGAAATAATAAATTGTTTATGATGTATGTGAACTTTGTACTCAGTTTCACCCTCCACAGAGACTGGAGGTGGGGGCAACTCTTCTCTCCCATGGAATGGACTAGGTACAGCTGGCTTAAGCAGAGACACTTGGAATACCGGATGGATCCTTTATGAATTGGGTAGTGCTAGTTCGAATTCGCCAATTCGCGCGTTCGCGCACGTCTGTTCGCTGCTCCCATGCCAGGGCACAACATTACCAGCTCTCCTACGGCCATTCTTGAGGGGCACTTGACTTCATAGGGGTACCAAGAATATGCATTTATTTACTATATATATGTGGGTTGGGATGACATTACGAATAAATGGCAATACACATATACTGCACACAAAAGAGAGAGCTCAATAGTCCATGCAAGAGAAGAGGGAGTATACCCACCTCCCTAGTGGCCAGTGTCTCTTACCCCCACTCTGTTCCATCCCTGCAGCCTCTACAAGACTCTTCAATAAAAAGAAAACATAAATAAACATTTCTGAAAGTGCCTGTATTCCATCGGTGTGCCGTGGTTCCATCTTACAAAATCTCTAAACAAATTGATGGCCCAGCATAGTCGGCACTTTCAAGGATAGTGAGGCTTACATTTGAATAGAAAGGACAACTGGCCCACAAGAGGCATGAAAAAGGCCATTTACATTAAAAAGGAACAACTATCTTTAGACAGGACTTGGGTCCTTTAGCACCATCTGCCAGGTATATATTTACATACAGTATATAGTTACATAGTTAATCTGGTTGAAAAAAGACACAAGTCCATCCAGTTCCCAACCCACAGAAAAATAAAGGATACCAAAACACACACAAATATAAATTTCCATATAAATCTATACCCACAGTTGATCCAGAGGAAGGCAAAAAAAAACCCAATAAAGCATGATCCAAATTGCTCCAGTGGGGGAAAATATTTCTTCCTAATCCCCCAAGAGACAATCGAATGTTCTCTGGATCAACTTTACCCATAAATATTAGTATCCAGGGTGGCTGCATATGGCCACTTAAGCTGAGAGTTCCATCCCGGACTTCTGCCGCCACAGCACCCACAGCCCTCAGATCACACAGCCACATAGAGCGGGAGGTAGGGGACACCTCCCCCCAGCATCGCAACATGCCTGGAGGAGCCAATCATAGAGCCCGCTCCTGGCCTCCACCTGGAGACAGGGGACAGGCTGAGAAATCAAAGAAGGCGCCCGGACCTTCTCTCCCCCTGCTGGGTGTGATCCCTGACAATAAGAGGGCAGAACAGGGGGATGCCGTGGAGCTGCCAGATACTCAGGACTCCCTAGTGAGTACCCCTCATTGTGGTGGAGACTCCTTTGCTTCCACAAAGTCCTTGATAGACCACACTTTTGAAGACCTGATGCTCTCACAGCCATAGCCTCCCAGCCCAGCCCCCCTAGTACTGGCTGCTAATGTCCTTGATCCCGACTATGTTACATTTCTCTTTACTAAATGTTCGGAAATGCTGGACGCTGACCTGACCAGAATAGTGGGTTAGATTACTGCTGAGATTAAAGCTGTTCTTGTGGGCTTGGGCTCCTGCATAGAACACTTGGAACATAAATTGGATGCCACAGTGTCAGGAACAAACCAAAATACTGCTTGCATCCAGTCCCTGCAGGATCAACTTAAAGCAGCCATGGGCAAAATTGACGATCTGGAGAGCCGCTTCACGCGGTACAATTTCAGGATCAGGGGGCTTCCTGAATCCACCATTCTGCTGCAGTGCATGCATTCTTGCGGGATCTTTTGCCTAGCCTCTCTGAACACCGGTTGGAGGTAGATAGGGTCCAAAGGGCTCTGCGACCGCCACACTCAGATGGTTTGCCTTGGGACATAATTGTAAAGCCGCACTATTACAAAGTGAAGGAAGCTGTGATGAAATGCTCCTGAGACTCCCCCTCCGTGACCAATCAGGGCCATGAAATTCAAATCTTTACTGATTTATGTTCTTACACCATCCAAAGGCGATGAGCTCTCAAACCCCTTCTGTTGGCCCTTTCTAGGAAAGGGGTAAAGTACCATTGGGCATTTGAGAACGCCTGCTGATTCAGCTAGGAGTCATCACCCAAGAATCCTCTGTGTCGCCGCCACACTCGGGAGCAGGTGCAGCTCTATGGCCTCTTCCCCGTGCCCCATCTCACCTTTGTGGCAGGAAGCGAAATTTCGTCGTCCCAAAGACTCTCTGCCGCTTTGGCCTCCCTATCTGATCGCTGGGCACTGTTAATATGTGGTGATCCACTGTGGGAATCATGTTCCATCCTTTCTCTTGACCTCGAATGGGGATTGAGACTCCCCATATTTTCAGTTTTACAGTTTTGATATATTTTGATATTTCATAATGTTTATCAATGTAAACCTATAATTTAGTTCTTAACCAATGTCCATCTTTATGATTATATATGAGGCACGATCAAACATCACATGTTCAGTGATCTAATAACCCCTAGTAAATTGTTTTGGGTTAAATCACTCTTTCTTTTTTTTTTTTTAACAGCTGTATCCTCCTGAACAACTGGTCTTCCTCCCAAATTGAGGACGGAATCCAGCAATATTTATGCAGGATTAATTAGAGTTGCTTTCACAAACCCAGAGCTGTGTGTTAATGAAGTGGATTAGGCCAGAGTTATGATGTCTTAGGAGTGTGAGAGAATTTCAAGGGATCTATTATCCTCTATAAATTAAAAGTGGCCGGCGTTGTTTGTCAAGAGCAAGACAAAAGCAACTGTAATAATGTGATGTTCTTGGGAGGATTTATGGAAGGACAAAGCCCAGTGTATAGAGGATAATCAATTCTGGAGGATAAAGATATAGGATTATCATGGCCTTCTAATATATTTTGCAGGTATGGATTCCTTGGACAGACATGCAATATTAATGCACAGAGATGCATGTACTTTATCATGCTGGAAAAAAACAAAATAAATTATCATGAGAATAGGGACTTGTGGCCACTTGGATAGAAATATCTCTGTTTTTCATTTGCTGGACTCAAACCTCATAGTAGAAGTAATTACAATGCACAGCTTTTTAAAGCTAAAATTTAGATACAGTGGTTTTTACATAGGTACATTGGTCCAGCTTGTACCAGAATAATTATGTACAGGCGTGGCCAAAAGTTTTGAGAGTGACATAAATATTACGTTTCACAAAGTCTGCTGCTTCAGTGTTTTTAAATATTTTTTTAAAATGTTACTATGGTATACTGAAGTATAATTACAAGCATTTTTAGGCTCCATGTACACGGGACGTTGTAAATGGCCGTTTAGGAGCAGTTGGGCGTTTTTTTCAGATGCCCCTGAACCCATCTACATGTTATCTTATCTGTCCATGTACACAGGGTCGTTTACAGTCATTTGCAGGCAGTTGAGTTCAGGGACGTTTTTTGGAAAGCAATTATTTGCGTTCGAACGTGTGTTTCCCGGCGTTTCAAATGCAAAAGCGCGATCGAACGCGGCCGAACGCGACCGAACGTGATGACCCGTGTTTAGCGCTTGTGTTTTTCCATTTTAAGGGATTTTCTTTACCTCTAGTAACGGTTCTAAACGCAAACGCCCGCTAAACGCAGGTGCAAACGCGACCGAACGGACTTTTTAAATGTCCCAAAATTTCCAGCATTCAAAGGGACTTTTAACAATGTCCCGTGTACATGGAGCCCTTATAGGTGTCAAAGGCTTTTATTGACAATTACATTAGGTTTGAGTCAATATTTGCAGTATGACTCTTCTTTTTCAAGACCTCTGCAATTTTCCCTGGCATGCTATCAATCAACTTTTCTGGGCCCCTTTGGGGATGGGGCCACAATAGGATTAAGGTCTATGGAGTTTCCTTGCCATGGACCCAAAATTTTCATGTTTTGTTCCCCAAGCCACTTTTGCCTTATGGCAAGGTGCTCCATCATGCTGGAAAAGGCATTGTTCCTCACCAAACTGTTCTTGGATTGTTGGGAGAAGTTGCTCTCGGACGATGTTTTTGTACCATTCTTTATTCATTGCTGTGTTAGGCAAATTGGTGAGTGAGCCCACTCTACTGGCTGAGAAGCAACCTCACACATGAATGGTCTCAGGATGTTGGCATGACACAGGACTGATGGTAGTGCTGACCTTTTTTTCTCCGGTTAAGGTTTTTTTTCGAATGCCTCAATCGGAAAGGGGATTCATCATTTACCCGTCCTGAGCAGTCCAATCCCTGTACCTTTTGCAGAATATCAGTCTCTGCCTGAAGTTTTTCCTGTAGAGAAGTGGCATCTTTGCTGCCCTTCTTGACACCAGACCATCCTCCAAACGTCTTCTCCTCACTAGCATCGCCTAAGCTTGCACATAATGAAGGGGGGCACAGTTTGGCTTCTTTGCCCTGGGCACTGGATGACCTTGTCTCGGCATTGGCTGCAATGTAATACATTTTTGGTTTAGGCTGTCATTCCAATTTAAGAACATTCAACCGACAGAGAAAATAATCTAACACTACAGACTAAAATCATTTAGAAGAGGAAATATTATGAGAGAGACCTCTGTGCTGTGTACAAAGAGTATGGAGAGTGCCAGACATGGGAGTAAGTCACACATGTGCAATTCTCATGTCTTAACCTTCAAGTCTCAAGCAAGTCCCAAGTTACTGTGGCGAAAAGCAAGCAAGTCAAGTCGAGTCCCTGTTAGAAGTCAAGCAAGTCATGTCAAGTCATTTATTTTGGTCAAGTCACAAATCAAGTCAAAATACTGACCTACCCCAATTTTCACCTTTAAATCGGTTAAAAGTCAGTGGTCAGGAAAGGTTTTGTTTTATTTTCAACATTAAAAAAACTGCTTAGTGCTTTTTTCTTGGCATATTAACCACTTTACCACCGGAGGATTTTGCTGTCTTCTTTTTGCGATTCGGCGCTGTGCGACTTCAACTGACAATTGCGCGGTCGTGCGACGCCGTACCCAAACGAAATTTACGTTCTTTTTTTCCCACAAACAGAGCTTTCTTTTGGTGGTATTTGATCACCTGTGCGATTTTTACTTTTTGCGCTATAAACAAAAAAAGAGCGTTTATTTTGAAAAAATAACAATATTTTTAACATCTTTTTATATGAAATTCCCCCCAAAAAAGATGTAAAAACCAATTTTTTAAAAAAATTTTGGCCAATTTGTTTTCTGCTACCTATGTTTGGTAAAAAAAAATCGCAATAAGCGTATTTTGATTGGTTTGCGCAAAAGTTATTGCGTTTACTAACAAAGGGAAAGATTTCTGTCATTTTTGGTGTTTTTTTTTTTAACGCGTAATGGCGGCGATCTGCGATTTTTTTTGCGGGACTGCGACATTGCGGCGGACAGATCGGACCCTTGACTGACATTTTTGACACTTTTGGGGGTACCAGTGACATTACTGCAGTAATCAGTGCTATATATATGCACTGTTACTGTAAAAATGACACTGGCAGGGAAGGGGTTAATTTTATTGGAGAGGGAGGGGTTAATGTATGCCTGGTGCTTACTGACGTGTAGGGGGGGAGGTGACTGAGTGAGTCATGGACAGATCGGATGTCCAGCTATGCTGAACAGTCCGATCTGTCACCCCCTGTCACTATGGAGATCCGCCCGCTTGTGTTTACACACAGCGGGCGGATCTCCACACTAGATCCCCGGCGATCGGGGCAGAGCAGCGGCGATCGCCGCTGCTCCTCCCCTGGCCCGACTCCCGCTGTGAATAAAAACAGCGGGAGCGAGCCTCCGGCGGCGCGCAAGTGCCGCCCAGAAGGGGGAGTGTCTGACGACGTAGTACTACGTCGTCAGACGATAATGAGCCACTCTGCAGCTGTAATATTACTGTGGGCGGTGGTAAAGCGGTTAAAGAAACCCTTTGAATGCCCAAACAGCTCAAAATCCTTTGTCCGGTCATGTTTCAACACCACAGTCACTAAAAACATGTTAGGTATTTCCATTGTTAAACAGCCAGTGTCCTAAAAATCAGAACACACTGAGGTGTTTTAAGTGACTGTGGTGTCAGAAACATAACAGCACATTAATTTTGCTTTAACACATCTTGAGAAAATGCAAATATTTAATAACTTAAAAAAGTAAAGTCACTTCGAGTCATATGTCTCAAGTCAAAGTCAGGTCTCAAGTCATGAATACCAAGTCAAAGTTGAGTCTTTTTTTTAAACTTGAAACTTTTTATTTTTGTTCAACGTTAAATTCATAGAGTACAAATAAGCATAATACACAGTCTGCAAGACTACATACCACCTTCATATAGTACAACCAATTAAGAGTATGAATCACAACAGTCAGGCAGCTACATATAATGGCAATTGTGTTACTCTGAACTAGAGAGCATAAAACAGAAAGAACAAGAACAAAACAAAAACAACGAGACATACATAGATGCTCTCAGTGGGGGACATAAGCAAGGAATCATGGATAAACTGTGATCATATACGTAGTAAAGTTCCAGATGTAGTTATCCAGTGTGTGCTATGTTCCAGGGTTAGGGAGAAGCTGCTTCATGTAGGTAGAGATAGGCTGAGAACAGAAGGCGTTGTGTGTAAGAAGCAGGTAATCGGAATTGATCAGTGAGGTTTTTAGATGAATCCCTTATAAGGGTAGAGGGAGGGAAGGAGATAAAGAGTCAGGTAGCGTCCAAGTTACTATTAGGATTTCTAAGCCAGGGTTCCCACAGTAAAAAGAATTTTGTCAGGCCGTAATGGGCTTTGGCAAACATGTATTCCATGTGCATATTGTGGTTTAGAATGGTTATGCACTGCCGGAAGGTAGGTGCACAGCCCTTTTTCCAATTCCTGGCTATGGTTAAGCGTGCCGCTATCAAGATGTGAGTGATGACAGCATGGAATTCATTGTGCCAAGTAGAGAGCCCCACCCCCAGCAGGGCAGTTTGTGGCTCTAGAGAGATCTGTCGCCCTGTGAGTTGAATGATGAGCGAATCGATTTCCTTCCAGAATAAGGTAAGCTCGGGACATTGCCACCAGACGTGTGGTGCTGAGCCAATTTGTCCACATTCTCTCCAGCAATTATTCGATTGTGTTGGGAAGATGCGCGATAGTTTATCCGAAGTGTAGTACCAGAAGTGAAGAACCTTTAGGACTGATTCCCAATGGGTCAAACATTTGGAAAATTTTAGAGGGTATCTCAAAGCTTGGTTCCACCCGTTGGGTGTTTCCGTAAATCGAAGAAGACGTTCCCATTGTTCCATGGAAGGAAGCTTTTGCTGCTCCAGTGTAGTTGCCAACAGTTTGTAGAAAAAGGAGATCCCTTTGTATGATTTAGACGGACCCAAATAATTTTGGGCAATCTTAAGAGGAAGTTGCCAAAGTTGAGTCTTTTATTAATTTTAGTCAAGCAAGTCCTCAAACTGGTGAAGTCTGACTTAAGTCAAGTCATGTGACTCAAGTCCCCCACCTCTGGAGAGTGCTCACTTTCACCATCAAGAGTGGATGAATCAACTACTGCAGAAGGTGAATAGCTTGTTTAGAACTGAGGAGAAGGAGAAGTACAGCCAAAGCTCAGGGGTTTGTGTGGGGGCAGAGCAGACAGCAGTGACTGACAGTCACCAGCTGTCTGCTCAGGAAGCTCTGAGAACTGAGAAGAGTGATGGAAGGTGTGTGACCGCTAAGTTCTCAGTGTTAGAGCTGGCTGAGGACAGACGCAGCATCGTACCGATACTACATCCACCTAGGTAAGTATGACTTTAAAAAAAAAAAATATATATATATATATATATATATATATATATATATATATATATATACCCATACTTCTCTTTTAAAGAGGATCTTCAGGCTGTATAAAAAAAAAAATAAATAAAAAAATAAATAAAAGTCAGCAGCTACTACAACTGTAGCTGCTGACTTTTAGGCTCTATTCACATATAGGCGCCTCAGATCGCGGGCAGAATTGCCGCAATTCTGCCCGCGATCCCGAACCATTGCGAGTTGCGGGATGCCTGTGCGATTCCTATGACTTGCAATGGCACCCCAAATGTGAAAACTAAAGTGGAGTTCCAGGCTAAAGTTGAACTAGGTCTTGAACAATAGACAATCCCCCCCCCCCCACTCTCCCATTTTTGAATATGTTTTGTTTTTGTTTGTTTTTATTATTATTATCGTTTTGTACCTTTTTATTTTTTTTTTGCAGCTTGACTTCTGTCCTACCGAGGTACGTTTGGATTGGCCCCTCCTCCTCCCCCCTGCTGCCTTCTAGGACCTGTGTGTGTTCCAGAACGTGACGGGACCATTCAGAAAGCGCAGCAAGACTTGCGCATGCGCAGAAGGATACCTTACTTGCAATGCCGGTGGCTGCACCCAAAGCCAATTGACCAGTCGGCTTGGGGCCCTGACATTGTGGGACCCTGGACAGGTAAGTGTCCTTATATTAAAAGTAGTCAGCTACAGTATTTGTAACTGCTGGCTTTTATTTATTTATTTTTTGTTAGGCTGGAACTCCGCTTTAAGGCGTTTTTTTTTCTTAGGATCGAATGTTAGGGAATGTTACATGGCAACTAACTGAAATTGACATTTCACACATATTGCAAACATTACGGATATTATTTATCATTTATGCGCAAATGCTTAGACATTAACCACTCGCCGACCGCCCACCGCAGATATACTGTGGCAGGCTGGCTCGGCTGCGCGAACCGCCATACCTGTTTTGCAGGAGCGATCCTGGTGGCGCGGGCGCACCCCCATTAGGCTGCGGAGAGGCCGATCCATGGGGCCCGCGGCCCCGATTGCTGCCGGGCACCCGCGATCGCTCCCCGGGGAGAAAGAACGACAGTCTGCTGTTATCAACGGCAGACAGGTGTTCTCTCTGGAATGAACACACAGCTCTTGTGTTCCTCCTATTTAGAATCACAGGTCTCTGTGTTGATTCCACAAGGCCCTCCCCCATACAGTTAGAAAACACCCCCTAGGATCACACTTAACCCTTTGATCGCCCCTGGGTTAACCGCTTCCATGTCAGTGTCATTAGTACAGTAACAGTGCATATGAGAGCTCTGAGGAAGGGGGCCTGACCCCCGAAACGCGTTAGAAGTCCTGACTGAAGGACTTGTTCCAGTTCACACATGGTGGATGCTTGTAACATGATTTTATCTTTACGTCTGTGAGTATGCAATTGGCATTTTTATTAAAATTTTGCAAATAGTGACCACGGGTAATGCACTAGGTGTTTGCGCCTCCTTTCCTTTCTTTTCTATGTACCCATGTTGGAGTTCCCTGCCTGAGGAGAGCAGCACGCCAGTCTTCCCCTTCGGAGTAAGCTAGGCTGAATTTTTGTACATATGTTTAGCACTGATTACTGTAGTAATGTCACTGGTCCCACCAAAAGTGTAAAAAATGTCAATTAGGGGTCCGATCTGACCGCCGCAATGTTGCATTCCGGCTAAAAATCGCAGATCGCCACCATTACTGGTAAAAAAAATATATAAGTAAAAATTATATAAATCTTTCCCCTAGTTGGTAGACCCCGATAACTTTTTGCGCAAACCAATCAAAGTAAGCTTATTGGTATTTTTTTTACTAAAAATGTGTAGCAGAATACAATTGAAAATTTTTGGGAATGTTATATATAGCAGAAAGCAAAAAATATTGTTTTTTTTTTTTTTCAGAATTGTCGCTCTTTTTTTGTTTATAGCGCAAAAAAATAAAATTCGCACAGGTGATCAAATACCACCAAAAGAAAGCTCTATTTGTGTGATAAAAAAAGAACATCAATTCTATTAGTGTACAGTGTCGCATGACCGCGCAATTGTCCGTTAACCAGTTTACGACCGCTCGCCGCAGATGTACTGCAGCAGGCAGCTGCTCCCAGGCAAATCGCCGTACATGTAAGGCACTCGCTCTCGGGAGTCTAGGGGGCTCATCAGCGGGGAAGCCGATGCGTGTGTCAGGCGGCTCCAATTGTCGCCTGACACCCGCGATCGTTCCCCGCTCTGAGAGAGAAGGACGGTCGGCTGTTGTAAACACAGCTGACCGTTCTTCTCCCTGGAATGATCACAGAGCCCATGTGATCCTTCTATATAGGATCACATGTCTCTATGGTCATCTCAGAAGCCACACCCCCCACAGTTAGAATCACTCCCCTAGGCTCACATTTAACTCCTTGAGCACCCACAGGGTTAATCCCTTCCCTGCCAGTGTCTTTATTACAGTAGCAGTGCATATTTTTAGCACTGATTACTGTAGTAATGTCACTGGTCCCCCCAAAAGTGTCAAAAATGTCAGTTAGGGGTCCGATCTGTCCGCCGCAATGTCGCAGTTCCACAAAAAATCGCAGATCGCTGCCATTACTAGTAAAAAAAAAAAACAATAAAAAAGACATAAATCTTTCCCGTAGTTAGTAGACATGATAACTTTTGTGCAAACCAATCAAAATATGCTTATTGCGCTTTTTTTTTACCAAAAATATGTAGCAGAAAACAAATTGGCCTAAAATGTTAAAGAATTTTGATTTTTACATTTTTTTTTTTTTTTAGAAGGTTTTATAGCAGAATGTGAAAAATATTTTTTTTTGTTTTTCAAAATTGTCGCTATTTTTTGTTTATAGCGCAAAAATAAAAATCGCACAAGTGATCAAATACCATTGAAAGAAAGCTCTATTTGTGGGAAAAAAAGGACATTGATTTTATTTGGGTACAGTGTCGCACGGCCGTGCAATTGTCCGTTAAAGTAACGCAGTGCCGAATCGCAAAATAGGGCCTGGTCATTAACCACTTAAGCCCCGGAAGATTTTACCCCCATTCCGACCAGGGGGTATTTTGCGATTCGGCACTGCGTGACTTTAACGGACAATTGCGCGGTCGTGCGATGCTGTACCTAAACGAATTTGGCGTCCTTTTTTTCCCACAAACAGAGCTTTCTTTTGGTGGTATTTGATCACCTGTGCGATTTTTTGATCATGCGCTATAAACAAAAAAAGAGCGTCAATTTTGCAAAAATAGCAATATTTTTCACATTTTTTTATATGAAATTCCCCAAAAAAAAAATTTAAAAATCAAAATTTTTTTACTTTTTCGGCCAATTTGTTTTATGCTACCTATGTTTGGTAAAAAAAATCGCAAAAAGCGTATTTTGATTGGTTTGCGCAAAAGTTATCGCGTTTACTAACAAAGGGAAAGATTTCTGTCATTTTTGTTGTTTTTTTTTTTAACGTGTGATGGCGGCGAAAATCTTCCAGTCCAAAATTTGTTAAAAACGAGAGTACAACTTCTGCATTGCCAAACCAAAAAAAAAAACACTGTGCATGCAAGTCCTTTCCTAAACGTGTCGCGTAGCAGAACTCCACAGCTTCTCCGATGATCTATATGCAAACCTCCAAGAAAAAGCCGTTTGTATTCCAACGGCTGACGGTAGCATTGTCTAATGATACATTTGTGTGACATTAAAAGCAAGAGCTGTAACTGATCGCATTGCCTAATGAAGTTTGGAATGACATTATTAATCCAATATGTTATTAATGAGTTTTCTTCATGTTAGCATTTTAATTGCCGTCGTATTATGATGAGCCCCTTGTGAACGAAAGTTAAATTGAGAATTAGGCAGGCATGGAATTAACCTCTTCATGGTTCCCTGGGAAATGACATAAGGGCTCATAGTAAATAGGGATAAAAGTGATCACTTAATAACCATTTGTATTTAAAACTTAGTAATTGGGTTGTCAGGACTCAGGATTGCTCCACCCGCGTCTAGGAAGGAAAAAAATAAAAAAGGAAGGAATGGAGAAAAAAGATAAAAAAAAAAAAAAGAGGAGAGGCAAAAGAATGAAAAATGGTATTGTATTTATTATAAAAAAAATAATAAAATGCATAAATAAAAGAGTAGGATAAATACTGTATATAAAAGGAAAAAAAAAAAGAAAGAACAAAAAAAGGAAAAAGAGAGAAAGCAAAAATAAAGTAAAGACAAAAAAAAAATTTTTGGGAAAAAAAAAAAACAAAAGACAAAAAAAAGGGAAAAGACAAAGGTGATTTGAGCATAGAAAAAAAAAAACTATTCAGTTTCAGGGAGCTTAAGAAGACACACAGCCACACTGATAATAAAGGGAAAGCAGTTTAACCTTAAAGTATAAAGGCAAACTTATTTTTTTTCGTTTTGGATAAAGTGGAGAGGGATTCGTATGCGTGTCAGTTTTTATTGCTGTCTGTGCCCACGTTAGGAAGATTCATCCTCTCTATTTTAGGGTAACCAGACACCCTCGGTTTCCGGGGACAGTCCCGGACTAAGGACACCGTCCCCGGACCAAGTCTGTCCTCGGCACTGATCTGTGCGGCGGTGTGTTGAGTTACAAACACCGATCTCCCTGTGTGGCTTTCAATGTAGCAGCTGACAGCCGCTTCTCCTCCTCTCCCTCCCACGGATATTAGAAGAGCTCCCTATTATATTGTTTGTTTGCCCTCCCTCGGCTGTCAGCTGCTTCATTGAAAGATATACAGGGAGATTGGTGCTTGTAACTCCCCCCACCGCTGCACAGATCATCCCTGAATGCCCATCAAATGTCTCTACTCTCTGGGCCCTGTGTCCTCCTCTGGCTCTCCGGGTCCTGTGTGCTCCTCCGGCTCCCCCTCTGTGCTCCTCTGGTCCCACTCTGTATTCCTCCAGTCCCCCTCTGTGCTCCTCAGGCTCCCCTCTGTGCTCCTCCGGCCCCCCTCTGTGCTCCTCCGGTCCCCCTCTGTGCTCCTCCGGTCCCCCTCTGTGCTCCCCCCGGGTCCCCTCTATGCTCCTCCAAGCTCCTCTGTGCTCCTCTGGTCCCCCTCTGTGCTCCTCCGATCCCCCTCTGTGCTCCTCCTGTCCCGCTCTGTGCTCCACTGGTTACTCTCTGTGCTCCTCCAGTCCCCCTCTGTGCTCCTCTGGTCCCAGTCTGTATTCCTCCAGTCCCCCTCTGTGCTCCTCAGGCTCCCCTCTGTGCTCCTCCAATCCCCCTCTGTGCTCCTCCGGTCCCCCTCTGTGCTCCTCGGGTCCCCCTCTGTGCTCCCCCCGGGTCCCCTCTATGCTCCTCCAAGCTCCTCTGTGCTCCTCTGGTCCCCCTCTGTGCTCCTCCGATACCCCTCTGTGCTCCTCCAGTCCCGCTCTGTGCTCCACTGGTTCCTCTCTGTGCTCCTCCAGTCCCCCTCTGTGCTCCTCTGGTCCCACTCTGTATTCCTCCAGTTCCCCTCTGTGCTCCTCAGGCTCCCCTCTGTGCTCCTCCGATCCCCCTCTGTACTCCTCCGGTCCCCCTCTGTGCTCCTCCGGTCCCCCTCTGTGCTCCTCTGGTCCCCCTCTGTGCTCCTCAGGCTCCCTTCTGTGCTCCTCCGATCCCCCTCTGTGCTCCTCCGGTCCCACTCTGTGCTCCACTGATTCCTCTCTGTGCTCCTCCGGTCCCCCTCTGTGCTCCTCTGGTCCCCCTCTGTGGTCCCCCTTGGGTCCCCTCTATGCTCCTCCAAGTCCCCCTCTGTGCTCCTCTGATCCCCCTCTGTGCTCCTCAGGTCCCCCTCTGTGCTCCTCTGGCCCCCCTCTGTGCTTCTCCGGCTCCCCTCTGTGCTTCTCCAGTCCCCCTCTGTGCTCCTTTGGTCCCCCTCTGTGCTCCTCCAGGTCTCCTCTGTGCTCCTCCAGGTCCCCCTCTGTGCTGCTGTGGTCCCACTCTGTGCTCCTCTGGTCCCCCTCTGTGCTCTTCCAGGTCCCCCTCTGTGCTGCTCTGGTCCCCCTCTGTGCTGCTGTGGTCCCACTCTGTGCTCCTCTGGTCCCCCTCTGTGCTCTTCCAGGTACCCCTCTGTGCTGCTCTGGTCCCCCTCTGTGCTCATTCAGGTCCCCCTCTATGCTCCTCTGCCCCTCCCCCCCCCCTCATCCTGGATCTGTCAGGATGGGAAGCGGAGGAAGTAATATGTCATTTACTGGCTCCTTCCTTTTCTGAGAGAGCAGAGTCAGTGATCACTGACTGTTCATTCATAACTGAGCATAGGAAACAGTGTTTAGGATGCATCAGTTTATGAATGGAGAGGAGCCTCTGTCTCCTGCCCATTCATCTTCATTGCACTGAAAAAGGGACTGGGGAATATGTGTCCTCAGTCCCTTTCTCTGTCTCAAAGGTGAGATGTCAGGGGTTTAGACCCCTGATATCTCACCAAAGCCCCCAACATGTTTGTAAAAAAAAAAAAAAAAGAACTGTAATAAACAAATATTTAAATATTACATTGTAAAAACAATAAAGAATATAAAAAAAAAACACTGAATTCACCCACAAAAAAAAAAAATATATTGACACATTGTCTATTGCTCTACTGATACTATTCACTGCCCTACTGACAACATCCTGCACATACTACTTACCAGTTACCACCATACACTCCACACTCTTCTCCTGCACATACTACCCACCAGTGGCGGCTGGTGCTCAAAATTTTTGGGGGGGCGCAAAAAGAAAAATGTAATAGGTATTGCTTCGCGCCAAAAAACGCAGTAAAAAAATTGCGTGACTTTGAAGCTGTGCCCCCTTCAATGCAATGAACACTGTGCTGTGCCCCCTTCAATGCAATGAACACTGTGCTGTGCCCCCTTCAATGCAATAAACACTGTGCTGTGCCCCCTTCAATGCAATAAACACTGTGCTGTGCCCCCACAATGCAGAGTTCAGCGTGCATGCCCCTTTCAATTCAGAGCGCCACAGCATTGTCCCCAATCACTGCAGAGCGCCACAGCATTGTCCCCAATGATTGCAGAGTGCCCACAGCATTGTCCCCCAATGATTGCAGAGTGCCACAGCATTGTACCCCAATGATTGCAGAGTGCCACAGAATTGTCCCCCAATGATTGCAGAGTGCCACAGCATTGTACCCCAATGATTGCAGAGTGCCACAGAATTGTACCCCAATGATTGCAGAGTGCCCACAGCATTGTACCCCAATAAATGCAGAGTGCCCACAGCATTGTACCCCAATGATTGCAGAGTGCCACAGAATTGTACCCCAATGATTACAGAGTGCCACAGAATTGTACCCCAATGATTGCAGAGTGCCACAGCATTGTACCCCAATGATTGCAGATTGCCACAGCATTGTACCCCAATGATTGCAGAGTGCCACAGAATTGTACCCCAATGATTGCAGAGTGCCACAGCATTGTACCCCAATGATTGCAGAGTGCCACAGAATTGTACCCCAATGATTGCAGAGTGCCACAGCATTGTACCCCAATGATTGCAGAGTGCCACAGAATTGTACCCCAATGAATGCAGAGTGCCACAGCATTGTACCCCAATGATTGCAGAGTGCCCACAGCATTGTACCCCAATAAATGCAGAGTGCCCACAGCATTGTACCCCAATGATTGCAGAGTGCCCATAGCATTGTACCCCAATAAATGCAGAGTGCCCACAGCATTGTACCCCAATAAATGCAGAGCGCCACAGCATTGTACCCCAATAAATACAGAGCGTCTCAGCATTGTACCCCAATAAATGCAGGTCGCCACAGAATTGTACCCCAATGATTGCAGAGTGCCACAGAATTGTACCCCAATGATTGCAGAGTGCCACAGCATTGTACCCCAATGATTGCAGAGCGCCACAGCATTGTACCCCAATAAATGCAGAGTGCCCACAGCATTGTACCCCAATGATTGCAGAGTGCCACAGCATTGTATCCCAATAAATGCAGAGCGCCACAGCATTGTACCCCAATAAATGCAGAGTGCCCACAGCATTGTACCCCAATAAATGCAGAGTGCCCACAGCATTGTCCCCCAATAAATGCAGAGTGCCCACAGCATTGTCCCCCAATAAATGCAGAGTGCCACAGCAATGTACCCCAATAAATGCAGAGTGCCACAGCAATGTACCCCAATAAATGCAGAGTGCCACAGCAATGCACCCCAATAAATGCAGAGTGCCCACAGCATTGTCCCCCAATCAATGCAGAGTGCAGCGTGCGTGCTCCCTTCAATTTAATGCACTTACCTGGCGGCGGCGGCGGGTTCTTCCCTCCTCGATCCAGTCCGTCCTCTCTGCGGCGGCGGGAAGGAGAGCGGCTTCTCCCTCGTCCTCCGAGCGGCGGTGACGGTGAGTGACTGACTCACACACCGGCACCGCCCCCATTGTGACGTCAGGGATCGGATGTCCTGGATGATGATTGGTCCAGGCTGGAGACTGGACCAATCACAGCCAGGATATCCGAAAGTGGGGGTGTCCAATCGCAAGCACTCTTCTGGGACGTAAACGCACCCCCCCCCCCCCCCCTAGCCACCACTTCCCTTAGAAAGGCCGGCGAACCCAATTTTTTTTTTTTTTTTTTTAAACTTTATTTGTTCGCTGTCATTTTTTTTTTTTCTTTCTTTTTTTTTCTTTTTTTTAGGGGTAGGGGGGCGGCGCCCTGGCGCCCGCTATGCACGGGCCGCCACTGCTACCCACTGTCATATACTCTGCACGCCTCTCCCTTAGCTGATCATTATATTAGTGTCACTGTTGATGTCAGTGTCAGTTAGTTAAGCAAGCCATAGATGATTAGAATATTGCCTGGTTTAGTAGGGACCAGCTAAGATTCAAACCATCTCTGGGTGCAGCCCTGGACTCTGCACTCTGTACACCTCTTTGGTAAGAATAAAATACAAAATATTAATTGAAAAGTTTTTTCTTTGTCTTATCTTCTTAACATTTGGTAGTCATATTCCAAAAAATTCTAAGAAGTATCTGATGCTTTGGAAGCTCTCTGCGGACCATGGCTTTTGCTGTAGGATGCGACTAAGAAGAGGTCAGGAAAGACCTACTAGAACAGCTGACTTTATTTGGGGTTAATCACAGGCACTTTAAATGATGGCAGGTGTGTACTGAGTCCGATGTAACATGAGTTTGAAAGTGATTTCTTAATTCTGAACACAGCTACATCCCCAGTTATAATAAGGTGTGCACATTTATGCAACCACCTTATTTTATATTTTTTTATTTTTTTACTTACAAACCCCCCCCCCCCCTAGAAGATTTCAGTTTGTTTTTCAATTGAGTTGTACAGTTTATAGGTCAAATTAAAGGTGGAAAAAGTTCTGAAATGATTTATCTTTGTCTCATTTTTTTACATCACAAAAATCTGCTATCTTAACAGGGGTGTGTAGACTTTTTACATCCATTTTAAATTCATAAAGACATTGCTTTCGTATATATATATATATATATATATATATATATATATATATATTATAACAGAAAGTAGAAAATATTATTTTACAAATTTTTTGGCCTTTTTTCAATAAATAACCGTCGGTCCGTTCTCATCCGATCCCATGTGATCCGCTGGACCGATGGAAAATAGGGTTTCCATCCATCCAGATTTGACGGACCGGATCGGGTGTCAGCAGACATGTCTCTGCTGCCATCCGATGCCCCATAGAGATGCATGGGGGGACCGTTCAGATCCACCAAAAAAACAGACAGGCGAATCTGAACGGTCCGCCTGTGTGAAAGGGGCCTAAGGGGTTAATCATCAGCATTGTGTAAAAAGGCTGTTCTCTGATCCCCCCCCCCCTTTTTCAACTGACTCCATTCCATCTCCTGATAGAACAGAGGCTAGGGGGACAGGTTGCACATGCTCAATTTTGTGTGTATTCCTAGAGAGTTTTTTTTTTTTTTTGGGAGGATGCATGTGATTGGCACAGAGCCAATCAGCACTCTCCAGACAGAGGGTCAGGGGTCATGTATCCTATAGGACAGTCAGAGCAGAATGAAAACCCCACTATAAGCTTTAACCAGACACTGATATAAGTCACAAGACTGCTATATACTGCTGATAAGAAAATGCATTTAGTTGCTTTACTACAATCATTGTTTTTCCATGTTCTGTGTACTGTGGGAGACCAGATATAGTGACTGAAGGCTCCTGGGTATAGTAACACTTCAAGTGGTTCAATTATTGGTGCCCTAAACTACCTGTAATAAATAAAAGGAGAACAAAGAAGGAATAAATTAAAAGGAGAATGAGCAAAATAAAGACACAAGATAAAAAACAACAATAAGGAAAAAACTAAAGAAGAAAGAACAAAAAGAAAAAAGGAAGGGAAAAATGGAGAGGGAAGAAGAACAAAAAGTTAGGAAGAGGTAGAAAAATAAAAGACAGCAAAAAAATTGGAATCATTGTTGACAAAGAAGATTATAATAATCCCCACCAGTTTATTGTTGCTGTTATGTTAGATCATCCTTTTTCAACCAGGGTGCCTTCAGGTTTTATTCAGGGGTGCCTTGGCACCCCTGAATTCCTAAAAACTCCTAAAAATTGCCCAAACATTGTATACAAACCAAAGGGTGGATGAAGCCTGACTTTTCATTACAGAAATCCACAGGTTTTCATTGTGCACCATTACAACCTTCTATTTGCTGGCCTCCAAACAACCAATGACATCTTTGGTTGATAAGGAGGACGTCATGTGCCTGTATAGCATCCTTGTTTGCCCCTCCCTTGCCCCACTCAGGTCACATTAGTTGAGTGAGGAAGAGAAACATTGGAATACTAGTCAGTTCCTGTGTGCAAAGGTATGTTTAGCTTTGGAAGAATAAATCACCTCTAACGTTGGGTGTCCTGCATGTGTGGATGTTGCTGTAAAGAGCCACGCCCCTGACAATGTCAACTGTGTGACGAAACACATTGGGTGGGACCAGACATGACA
Organism: Pelophylax lessonae; assembly: GCF_965119305.1. NCBI lineage: Eukaryota > Metazoa > Chordata > Amphibia > Anura > Ranidae > Pelophylax > Pelophylax lessonae. The sequence goes on from NC_138776.1 coordinate 41,152,633, forward strand.
TCACCACGCCCCCAAACTGGCTCTTACTACACAAACGCAGCAGCTTTCGAATTTTACTGGAATAGGAGAGCGGTCTATACAACATATATATATGTCACATGCACAATATATCACTTTTATACCCTCTTAAATAACTTCAAACACCCACTGTTCAGTAAACTCAGATATCTTTACAATCATATCCTAAAAAGATTATTTCAGTTCATTTGTAGTTGAATCCTGCAGTGGGATGAGGATAATTCTCAAAGTGTTCCCCACATCATAAATCTGCTTTATCATGAGATATAGGAGGTGTAATTACAATTTTGAATGAAAATTGATGATAATAACATACATTAATAATTTAAAAATTTAAGACATCTGGTTATATAGAAAATACATAAAAAGACTAAAAGGAAGTACTGGGATACCTGATCTCTCAAATAAGAATTTAATAAATCTAAAAAGTTGTGTGTATATATATATATATATATAGGGCAATATTCCAACATAATGGCCCCAAACACACCTCCAAGACGACCACTGCCTTGCTAAAGAAGCTGAGGGTAAAGGTGATGGACTGGCCAAGCATCTCTCCAAACCTAAACCCTATTGAGCATCTGTGGGGCATCCTCAAACAGAAGGTGGAGGAGCGCAAGGTCTCTAACATCCACCAGCTCCGTGATATTGTCATGGAGGAGTGGAAGAGGACTCCAGTGGTAACCTGTGAAGCTCTGGTGAACTCCATGCCCAAGAGGGTTAAGGCAGTGCTGGAAAATAATGGTGGCCACAAAAAATATTGACACTTTGGGCTCAATTTGGACATTTCCACTTAGGGGTGTACTCACTTTTGTTGCGGTTTAGCCAATAATGGCTGTGTGTTGAGTTATTTTGAGGGGACAGCAAATTTACACTGTTATACAAGCTGTACACTCACTATTTTACATTGTAACAAAGTGTCATTTCTTCAGTGTTGTCATATGAAAACATATAATAAAATATTTACAAAAATGTGAGGGGTGTACTCGCTTTTGTGAGATATATATGTATACAGTGCCTTGCAAAAGTATTCGGCCCCCTTGAACTTTGCGACCTTTTGCCACATTTCAGGCTTCAAACATAAAGACATAAAACTGTAATTTTTTGTGAAGAATCGACAACAACACAATCATGAAGTGGAACGAAATTTATTGGATATTTCAAACTTGGTTAACAAATAAAAAACAGAAAAATTGGGCGTGCAAAATTATTCAGCCCCCTTAAGTTAATACTTTGTAGCGCCACCTTTTGCTGCGATTACAGCTGTAAGTCGCTTGGGGTATGTCTCTATCAGTTTTGCACATGGAGAGACTGAAATTTTTGCCCATTCCTTCTTGCAAAACAGTGCGAGCTCAGTGAGGTTGGATGGAGAGCGTTTGTGAACAGCAGTTTTCAGGACTTTCCACAGATTCTCGATTGGATTCAGGTCTGGACTTTGACTTGGCCATTCTAACACCTGGATATGTTTATTTGTGAACCATTCCATTGTAGATTTTGCTTCATGTTTTGGATCATTGTCTTGTTGGAAGACAAATTTCCGTGCCAGTCTCAGGTCTTTTGCAGACTCCATCAGGTTTTCTTACAGAATGGTCCTGTATTTGGCTCCATCCATCTTCCCATCAATTTTAACCATCTTCCCTGTCCCTGCTGAAGAAAAGCAGGCCCAAACCATGATGCTGCCACCACCATGTTTGACAGTGGGGATGGTGTGTTCAGGGTGATGAGCTGTGTTGCTTTTACGCCAAACATAAAGTTTTGCATTGTTGCCAAAAAGTTTGATTTTGGTTTCATCTGACCAGAGCACCTTCTTCCACATGTTTGGTGTGTCTCCCAGGTGGCTTGTGGCAGGGGCGTAACTACAGGGGTTGCAGGGGTTGCGGTCGCAACCGGGCCCCATGCTCCAGGGGGCCCTGTGCGGCTCCCCTGTACACCTGGATAGGAGGGGCAGCAGGGGCCGCATGTAGAGAAATCACTGCCCTCCTTTTTCCTCCTGTAGCTGCAGGGGGAAAATGGAGGAGATTGGTTCCTCTGTATGCTGCCCCCGCCCCTCCTCCTATCCATCCAGTTCACTTGTGTTCTGCTGTCTCTGGGCCCCTGTGTGCTCCCCTGGTCCCCCCCTACTGTGCTTCCCCCCCTACTGAGCTTCCCCCCCCACTGTGCTGCCCCCCCCCCTACTGTGCTCCCTACCCTCTCCTGCCGGCTGCTGCAGGGGATGTGTCACAATAGAGAACCAGGAAGGGGTCGGTAAATAGGTAATTTACCAGCCAGCTCCTTCCTTTTCTCAATGGACAGAGTCATAGTCAGTGACATTGTAAAAAAATAAAATAAAATGATAAAAAATAATACAATTAAAATACCAAAAAAATAAAAACAACTGACACCAGTGGGTGAACTTCCAGGATCGTAAAGGTCACACTTGCAACCGGGCCCTGGCATTCCGCCACTGTGGGGAGGCCCCAACATCGCAGGAAGGTGGCCCACTGCAGAACTTGTGAAAGGGTCCCGCAACGAGAGTAAAGGGCCTCAGGATCAGTGGGAAGAGTCCCAGGCTTGAAGGGAAGGGCCCCGGCCAGGGGTTCAGGGGGCCCTTCATGGTTTCCTGCACCGGGGCCCTGAAGGTTCTAGTTACGCTTCTGGCTTGTGGCAAACTTAAAACTACACTTTTTATGGATATCTTTAAGAAATGGCTTTATTCTTGCCACTCTTCCATAAAGGCCAGATTTGTGCAGTATACGACTGATTGTTGTCCTATGGACAGAGTCTCCCACCTCAGCTGTAGATCTCTGCAGTTCATCCAGAGTGATCATGGGCCTCTTGGCTGCATCTCTGATCAGTCTTCTCCTTGTATGAGCTGAAAGTTTAGAGGGACGGCCAGGTCTTCGTAGAATTGCAGTGGTCTGATACTCCTTCCATTTCAATATTATCGCTTGCACAGTGCTCCTTGGGATGCTTAAAGCTTGGGAAATCTTTTTGTATCCAAATCCGGCTTTAAACTTCTCCACAACAGTATCTCGGACCTGCCTGGTGTGTTCCTTGTTCTTCATGATGCTCTCTGCACTTTAAACGGGCCTCTGAGACTATCACAGTGCAGGTGCATTTATACAGAGATTTGATTACACACAGGTGGATTCTATTTATCATCATTAGTCATTTAGGTCAACATTGGATCATTCAGAGATCCTCACTGAACTTCTGGAGAGAGTTTGCTGCACTGAAAGTAAAGGGGCTGAATAATTTTGCACGCCCAATTTTTCCGTTTTTTATTTGTTAACAAAGTTTGAAATATCCAATGAATTTCATTCCACTTCATGATTGTGTCCCACTTGTTGTTGATTCTTCACAAAAAAATTACAGTTTTATATCTTTATGTTTGAAGCCTGAAATGTGGCAAAAGGTCGCAAAGTTCAAGGGGGCCAAATACTTTTGCAAGGCACTGTATAGATAGATAGATAGATAGATAGATAGATAGATAGATAGATAGATAGATAGATAGATAGATAGATAGATAGATAGATAGATAGATAGATAGATAGATAGATAGATAGATAGATAGATAGATAGATATTACTGTAAATATATTATATGTATGGCAATTCAGTATAATGCATCTCAATAGATTGTATCAAGTTGATAATTAGAATTCAAATCTTATACCAACAATCAGTTTCATATTGATTTTCTTAACACATGGTTCTGGTAACAATATATACACAAGGAGCTAGTATGGAATGAAACAGGATCAGTCGGAATCTATTTTAGAAAGCCATGCTTCACAGTGCTGAATATAGCAGGATCAAAATATCAAGTGTCTTACCAAATTACCAGCCACTTCAATGCTCCAGACCCCATCCCAAGTGGAAAAGTCTCCCCCTGAAAATATTGGCAGTGGTTGGGAAGCTACAGTGGTGGCTGATCACCCTTCATCTCTGAGGTCTAGGTTCTCAAGGAGGACAGAAATAGAGGATATTTACAATACCGTATGTGATTCTTTTATTGAGGCCGCTAGGTATGATGTTTTGAGCTGGGCTTATACTACTGCTCAAAAATTTGTAATCAATGAATAAATAAATAAGAATATGTACGGTAAGGGGAGGATGACCAGCGCTATGGATTTAAAGATATATGAGGGGACAGATAGATAAATAAATAGAAGGTGTGAGCTGCCACCAATCAACCCTTAAGTGCAAGGGTGAAAGTGAAATGTATAATATGGCGATTGGTATCGGCGCTACCTTACAGTATAAAAACGTGACTACCCCAAAGTGTAAGTGAAGATATATAAGGGTGTCAACAGAAAATGTTTATTTGTGAGGAAATAAAATGAGATAAACAATACGTGTGTGTTTATTAAGTTTCAAATAAAAAACAAATATAGTGATACATGTGCAATATGCATATCGAAAACGGTGGAAAAAAATATATAATGGGGGGGGGGGGGGCGGGGGGTGTTCCCACAACCACAAGTGTTATATCAGGTATATACTTATTCCTGATATATTTGTGCCACACAAGTATTGAAAAATAAACAGGTGCTGCTGTGCAGAGTTCGAAAATGACCACAACCACAAGTGTTATATCAGGACTTCCCTGATATATGTGCCACACATGTGCTAAAAATAAGCAAAAGCTACTGTGCAGAGTCCAAAGAGTCCACTAGGTGGCGTCTGCAATACGACCTGTGTAGCTGTATGGGGGGTCTCTTCTCCGTATTTGGGGGAGCACTTCCGAGCCGGTGGTCTGGTGCCCTAAATGCTCATAACGAAAGAAGGCCCCAAAGTGAATAGATAATCCATACAATAACGGCAAAAAAGCGCAGTACACTCACTGTTAAGATGATCTGGATCAGAGTAGACAAAAAACAGTCCGCGCCGGGATGCTTCCGCGTTCCACGGCCGACAACCGGAAGTGACGTTGCACGTTCTAGACTCCGCCCTACGCGTTTCGTCAGAGGGACGTCAACTGGAGCGGCGTCAACTAAGCGTACTCCCGGACTTTTTATAGCCGCCCGTATCCAAGCAACGGAGGGGACGGGCCGACACCGTCATCTTGTTACACCCTCTCCGGAGGCCATATTGCTCCACCACAGGCTTCAATGCAAGGATATGCAGGGGAACGGCCATATTCTCATCATCTCCGATCGATAGCTATAACCGAGTGTAATGCGATTCTGTTTGCCAGACATATTTTTTCAAAAAATTCTTTTATTAATGACAACAATTCTAAAAACAAAATCTCAAAGAAACAACCTCCAAGATAGAGATTGACATTTTGAGAAATCTCATGAAAAAAATATATAAAAAAAGAAATGAAAAAAAGAGAAAAAAAATATATGATATAAAGGTCAGATGTAGCATAATCTTATTTAAACCAAAATGTGGAACCCCAAAAAAAGGGGGAAAAAATAGTATGTGAAAGAAAAATAAAAATAAGTAAATATATTCCAACGAATATTTGTATTCAAAGAACCCGATGTATATCGGGAGGAAGGACACAGGAAACAAAAAAAACAAAACAAAAAGTGATCCCTAATTGCATTGGAAGAAGGTGATGTATTGGATGGTGGTGAGGAAAAAATACTATCGGGACCAAAGTGAAGAAACAACTTAAGATTAAAAACAGAAATGGGTGATTTGTGAAAAGTGATGCTGGATGAGAAGGCTAAAGTGCATAAAAATATTACTTTACGTAAAAGAAACAATCAAAGATATGAAGGAAATTTTTTCCGGTAGTTGTGTCATCATGATATTTGTATTATTCTAGAACCAAAAATGATGCTGGATGAGAAGAGCTAATTTAATTCCCATTATAAAGTTAAAAAACTTTTTTGTAAAAAGCAACCCAAATAACATACCAAGGGTAAAAACTAGATAAAATCAATATTATGTTATATAAATTCTTTGTTTCATATGTAAAAAATTATTATAGCAACAGGGTTAGACGTAAAATTTCCCGTACCCATCACATATCATGATGGTGTTGGATAAGGAGGTAAAATATTTCAAAAGTGGAGGAACTCCTATAAAATAGGCTTTAATTAGACTGATGCTGGATGAGAAAGATGGGACAAATTCTAAAATTGTTTAAAACATATAAAAATCACAAAAAATAAAAAAATAAAAATTAAAAATTAAAAGGAAGTAAAAATAAAAAATTATATAAAAACCGACCAGGGAGATATTTGAGATAAAATCCCAATCCTAAAAAAACCCCATATTAAAAGTGTAAAAAAAGGGGGAAGAGGTTTTTTAATAAAAAAGGGAAGGGATTTTATGAAGCATCTAAGAACCTTAAAAGGGATGTTAAACGAGGAAAACTTATGTGTCTGTGATGAAACAATTCAAGTCTATATCCGCATTTAACCCTTCCGGACGGAGAGATCTCATCATGTAAATCCACTTGGTTTCATTACGTGAAACCAATCTTCGTTTGTTACTGCCCCTCCAATCTCCTTTTATCCTATCTATCGCATAAAAAGTGAGTCCGGAGGGGTCCTTAGCATGTACCTCTTTAAAATGTCTCGACAGGGTATGTTTTTCAAAGCCCTTTTTGATATTCTTGATGTGCTCACGTATTCTCACGTACAACTGGCGGGTAGTTCTCCCAATATATTGTAAACGGCAAGGACACTCTATGACATATGTGACGTAAGAGCTCATGCAGGTGATGGTGTCCTTGATCCTGAACTTTTCTCCTGTAGTGTTTGATTTGAAATGGGTGATTTTTCTGGGTTGTTTTCTATTTGTCCTACATGGTAGACACTTCTTACATCTAAAAAAACCATTGATGCTGGTGGGAAGGGTGATCTGTTTTGGGGGGTTAATGACATTTTTAACCAGTCTGTCTCTTAGTGTGGGGGCTCTTCTATATATAAAGGATGGTTTTTTTGGCAGGATCTTTTTGAGTGTTTGATCCGCTGTAAGGATAGGCCAATGCTTTCTTATTATTTTCTCGACTTCCTTATGTTGCCTATTGAAGCCAGTGATAAAGGCAAATTCGTAATTGTTTTTTCTTTCTTTCTTCTCTTTATCCTTGATGAGTTCTTCTCTATTCATGTTCCTTACTATTTCCTTGAGGTTCTTTAGTTCCTTTTTGTTATACCCCTTTTCTATAAATCTTTCAATAAGGAGATCAGCCTGTATGTCATAGTCTCGAGCATTACTACAGTTCCTACGAATCCGTAATAATTGCCCCTTAGGGATGTTCCCCAACCATTGCGGGTGATGACAACTTCTTTTAGGAATGTAACCGTTTTTATCAGTTTTTTTAAAAAAAGTCTTGCTAAATATCTTTCCATCTTGTTTAAATAGTTCCAGGTCCAGGTATGCTATTTGTTGTCTGTCCCAGTTCCCTGTGAACGTTATTCCATATCTGTTTCCGCTAATCTCATCAAAGAAGTTTTGTAAGCTTTCTTCATCCCCTCGCCATACTAGGATGATATCATCTATATACCTTTTGTAATATTTCAGATTGGGTCTATCCACACTGAAGACCTGTTCCTCTTCCCATTTCTGCATGAAAATATTGGCGACGCTTGGTGCGTATTTGGCTCCCATTGCCACACCCTTTATCTGCTCGTAGTATTTACCCTTGTACCAGAAGTAATTTGAGTTCATAGTCATTTTAAGACCTTCAAGGATAAAGTGCATTTGTGCTTGTCTGAGGTCAGTATATTTATGTAGCGCCCAGTCAACACTATCTAACCCATCGCTCTGTATGATGTTCGTATACAAAGAATTTACGTCTATGGTTACTAGAATGTCTTCTTCTGTGACAGTTATATTCTGAATTTCATGGAGTAACTGTTTGCTATCTCTGAGGTACGATCTTCCTTTTGGTACTAGGGGTTGTAGGAATTTGTCCAGATATTCCCCCAGACGTGAATGCACAGAATTTATACCACTTACTATCGGGCGCCCTGGAGGCTTCTTTTCATCCTTGTGGATCTTCGGTAGGAAATAGATTACCGGTGTTCTGGCTGCTTCCAATTGGAGATATTCTGCCTCTTTATTGTTTAAAATTCCCATTCTCTTTCCTTTTGAAATAAAATCTTTTAAAACCTTTTGTAACTTCATCTTGGGATTTCCTGGTAGTTTTTTGTACGTGTCTTCTGCATTTATCAGTCTTTCAAGTTCCTCCTCATAATCTTTCTGGTTTAAAATGACTAGACCGCCCCCTTTGTCTGCTGGTCTGATTATGATCCCTTTTCTCTTTTCCAGTTTTCTTATAGTGTCCCATATATTCTGTTCCTTCCTTCTTTGGATTTTTAAATTCCTAATTTCGTCCTCTACCATTCTTTTAAAAACTTCTAGATTTTCGTTTTGTGGGTTTTTGGGATTAAAAGTGGACTTGTTCTTTAAAAGAGTATGTTTAAATTTGGTTGTTGTTAGAGGGGTATTCTTGTTCTTCTTAATTTCGAAGAATTTTTTAATATTGATCTTTCTAATATATTTTTGAAGGTCAATGTATGCCTCAAACTTGTCCAAATTCTTATCCGGGGCATATTTAAGGCCCAAATCCAATAATTTAAGTTCCTCCTCATCAAACACTACTCCACTGAGGTTAAATATTCCTTTGCCTAATAAACCCTTCTTCTTTTTCTTTGTCCCTCCACGCTTTCCCCTTGGTTTTCGTTTCTTCCGTACTCGAAGTATCTCGGTGGTTCTTCCCTCCTGTTGAAATTGAACCCTTCTGCTCTCATAGTTTCTCCGCGATCTATTTGGGACCTTGGACCTCTCCGATCTTCTCTCCATGGAGTGTGATGACCATTGGGTGGTCTCTGGTATCCTCTCTGTCCTCCCTGTTGTGTATCTCGTCTCCATGGCTGTTGCCATCCGTTGTTCCTTCCCCTTTCCTGCTGCCATCCGTTGTGTCTTCCTTGTTCTCGTTGCCAACCGTTGTTCCTCCAATCGTTGTGATATCTCGGTGGACCCCCTCCTCTTGGGGGTCTTCCCCTGTTGCCTCTTGGAAAAAAATTCCCTTGCCTAGGGCCTTGATCCTCATATCTGACTTCCTGTTGGTATCTCAGCGGGGAGAATCTATTGGATGTGCTAATCCGAGTTGGATTAAAAGCTGGAGTTCCATTGGCTCTGGTGTTTGCATGTGTATTGGTCCTAGGATGGGAGGTGGAAGGTTCTGGTTCCCAATCTGTATCCATGTTGTCCTCAATTTCAGTTCCTGGTGTTCTAGGTGTTCTTGGGGTTCCTACTTCTAACCAAGGATCGTTTTCGTCATCTCCCATCTCAGAGGGTTCCCTGGACGTTAAGTCGATGGGGTCCACACTGCTACCTTGACCATTATACAATTCATCCAGTTGCCATTTGTAAACATTTTGGTTCCTGTAATCCAATATGTCTCTTTTGTATTTCTTTTGTTTTTTGGCCTGGATGGTCTTATCATATTTTAGTATGGATTCCTGTAGACTCTTTTCCTTATTTTTATATTCAGTGGTTTCGGCATGGGGGGCTAATTGTTCCTTCAACTGGATGATGGTGGCTTCAATTTTCTTTAGTTTATATTGCCTCCTTTTGATAATGATACCTAATAACTCTTTCTCACATTTATTGAAGAAATGATACCATTCTTCCAACAAGGTGGTATCCGTTATGTGATCATTAGGAGATATATCCCACCTAAGTCTCCTGGGTGTTATACTTTCCCGGCTATATTTTTCTAAGGTGGCGATATCCCACCATACCCTCAATTGTTTCTCCATATTTTGTTTTAATTGTTTGAACGAGCCCTCCATGTCCTGTCTTTGTATAATCGTTACTTGATCAAAGATCTCCTCTACATTAACCTGTCTCCCAGTCATATACTTAAATATATCCATTGCTGCTAGGTCTGGTTGTATACCACCAAAGGATGGTTAACAAAGCTGTACGGTAAGGGGAGGATGACCAGCGCTATGGATTTAAAGATATATGAGGGGACAGATAGATAAATAAATAGAAGGTGTGAGCTGCCACCAATCAACCCTTAAGTGCAAGGGTGAAAGTGAAATGTATAATATGGCGATTGGTATCGGCGCTACCTTACAGTATAAAAACGTGACTACCCCAAAGTGTAAGTGAAGATATATAAGGGTGTCAACAGAAAATGTTTATTTGTGAGGAAATAAAATGAGATAAACAATACGTGTGTGTTTATTAAGTTTCAAATAAAAAACAAATATAGTGATACATGTGCAATATGCATATCGAAAACGGTGGAAAAAAATATATAATGGGGGGGGGGGGGGCGGGGGGTGTTCCCACAACCACAAGTGTTATATCAGGTATATACTTATTCCTGATATATTTGTGCCACACAAGTATTGAAAAATAAACAGGTGCTGCTGTGCAGAGTTCGAAAATGACCACAACCACAAGTGTTATATCAGGACTTCCCTGATATATGTGCCACACATGTGCTAAAAATAAGCAAAAGCTACTGTGCAGAGTCCAAAGAGTCCACTAGGTGGCGTCTGCAATACGACCTGTGTAGCTGTATGGGGGGTCTCTTCTCCGTATTTGGGGGAGCACTTCCGAGCCGGTGGTCTGGTGCCCTAAATGCTCATAACGAAAGAAGGCCCCAAAGTGAATAGATAATCCATACAATAACGGCAAAAAAGCGCAGTACACTCACTGTTAAGATGATCTGGATCAGAGTAGACAAAAAACAGTCCGCGCCGGGATGCTTCCGCGTTCCACGGCCGACAACCGGAAGTGACGTTGCACGTTCTAGACTCCGCCCTACGCGTTTCGTCAGAGGGACGTCAACTGGAGCGGCGTCAACTAAGCGTACTCCCGGACTTTTTATAGCCGCCCGTATCCAAGCAACGGAGGGGACGGGCCGACACCGTCATCTTGTTACACCCTCTCCGGAGGCCATATTGCTCCACCACAGGCTTCAATGCAAGGATATGCAGGGGAACGGCCATATTCTCATCATCTCCGATCGATAGCTATAACCGAGTGTAATGCGATTCTGTTTGCCAGACATATTTTTTCAAAAAATTCTTTTATTAATGACAACAATTCTAAAAACAAAATCTCAAAGAAACAACCTCCAAGATAGAGATTGACATTTTGAGAAATCTCATGAAAAAAATATATAAAAAAAGAAATGAAAAAAAGAGAAAAAAAATATATGATATAAAGGTCAGATGTAGCATAATCTTATTTAAACCAAAATGTGGAACCCCAAAAAAAGGGGGAAAAAATAGTATGTGAAAGAAAAATAAAAATAAGTAAATATATTCCAACGAATATTTGTATTCAAAGAACCCGATGTATATCGGGAGGAAGGACACAGGAAACAAAAAAAACAAAACAAAAAGTGATCCCTAATTGCATTGGAAGAAGGTGATGTATTGGATGGTGGTGAGGAAAAAATACTATCGGGACCAAAGTGAAGAAACAACTTAAGATTAAAAACAGAAATGGGTGATTTGTGAAAAGTGATGCTGGATGAGAAGGCTAAAGTGCATAAAAATATTACTTTACGTAAAAGAAACAATCAAAGATATGAAGGAAATTTTTTCCGGTAGTTGTGTCATCATGATATTTGTATTATTCTAGAACCAAAAATGATGCTGGATGAGAAGAGCTAATTTAATTCCCATTATAAAGTTAAAAAACTTTTTTGTAAAAAGCAACCCAAATAACATACCAAGGGTAAAAACTAGATAAAATCAATATTATGTTATATAAATTCTTTGTTTCATATGTAAAAAATTATTATAGCAACAGGGTTAGACGTAAAATTTCCCGTACCCATCACATATCATGATGGTGTTGGATAAGGAGGTAAAATATTTCAAAAGTGGAGGAACTCCTATAAAATAGGCTTTAATTAGACTGATGCTGGATGAGAAAGATGGGACAAATTCTAAAATTGTTTAAAACATATAAAAATCACAAAAAATAAAAAAATAAAAATTAAAAATTAAAAGGAAGTAAAAATAAAAAATTATATAAAAACCGACCAGGGAGATATTTGAGATAAAATCCCAATCCTAAAAAAACCCCATATTAAAAGTGTAAAAAAAGGGGGAAGAGGTTTTTTAATAAAAAAGGGAAGGGATTTTATGAAGCATCTAAGAACCTTAAAAGGGATGTTAAACGAGGAAAACTTATGTGTCTGTGATGAAACAATTCAAGTCTATATCCGCATTTAACCCTTCCGGACGGAGAGATCTCATCATGTAAATCCACTTGGTTTCATTACGTGAAACCAATCTTCGTTTGTTACTGCCCCTCCAATCTCCTTTTATCCTATCTATCGCATAAAAAGTGAGTCCGGAGGGGTCCTTAGCATGTACCTCTTTAAAATGTCTCGACAGGGTATGTTTTTCAAAGCCCTTTTTGATATTCTTGATGTGCTCACGTATTCTCACGTACAACTGGCGGGTAGTTCTCCCAATATATTGTAAACGGCAAGGACACTCTATGACATATGTGACGTAAGAGCTCATGCAGGTGATGGTGTCCTTGATCCTGAACTTTTCTCCTGTAGTGTTTGATTTGAAATGGGTGATTTTTCTGGGTTGTTTTCTATTTGTCCTACATGGTAGACACTTCTTACATCTAAAAAAACCATTGATGCTGGTGGGAAGGGTGATCTGTTTTGGGGGGTTAATGACATTTTTAACCAGTCTGTCTCTTAGTGTGGGGGCTCTTCTATATATAAAGGATGGTTTTTTTGGCAGGATCTTTTTGAGTGTTTGATCCGCTGTAAGGATAGGCCAATGCTTTCTTATTATTTTCTCGACTTCCTTATGTTGCCTATTGAAGCCAGTGATAAAGGCAAATTCGTAATTGTTTTTTCTTTCTTTCTTCTCTTTATCCTTGATGAGTTCTTCTCTATTCATGTTCCTTACTATTTCCTTGAGGTTCTTTAGTTCCTTTTTGTTATACCCCTTTTCTATAAATCTTTCAATAAGGAGATCAGCCTGTATGTCATAGTCTCGAGCATTACTACAGTTCCTACGAATCCGTAATAATTGCCCCTTAGGGATGTTCCCCAACCATTGCGGGTGATGACAACTTCTTTTAGGAATGTAACCGTTTTTATCAGTTTTTTTAAAAAAAGTCTTGCTAAATATCTTTCCATCTTGTTTAAATAGTTCCAGGTCCAGGTATGCTATTTGTTGTCTGTCCCAGTTCCCTGTGAACGTTATTCCATATCTGTTTCCGCTAATCTCATCAAAGAAGTTTTGTAAGCTTTCTTCATCCCCTCGCCATACTAGGATGATATCATCTATATACCTTTTGTAATATTTCAGATTGGGTCTATCCACACTGAAGACCTGTTCCTCTTCCCATTTCTGCATGAAAATATTGGCGACGCTTGGTGCGTATTTGGCTCCCATTGCCACACCCTTTATCTGCTCGTAGTATTTACCCTTGTACCAGAAGTAATTTGAGTTCATAGTCATTTTAAGACCTTCAAGGATAAAGTGCATTTGTGCTTGTCTGAGGTCAGTATATTTATGTAGCGCCCAGTCAACACTATCTAACCCATCGCTCTGTATGATGTTCGTATACAAAGAATTTACGTCTATGGTTACTAGAATGTCTTCTTCTGTGACAGTTATATTCTGAATTTCATGGAGTAACTGTTTGCTATCTCTGAGGTACGATCTTCCTTTTGGTACTAGGGGTTGTAGGAATTTGTCCAGATATTCCCCCAGACGTGAATGCACAGAATTTATACCACTTACTATACGGAGAAGAGACCCCCCATACAGCTACACAGGTCGTATTGCAGACGCCACCTAGTGGACTCTTTGGACTCTGCACAGTAGCTTTTGCTTATTTTTAGCACATGTGTGGCACATATATCAGGGAAGTCCTGATATAACACTTGTGGTTGTGGTCATTTTCGAACTCTGCACAGCAGCACCTGTTTATTTTTCAATACTTGTGTGGCACAAATATATCAGGAATAAGTATATACCTGATATAACACTTGTGGTTGTGGGAACACCCCCCGCCCCCCCCCCCCCCATTATATATTTTTTTCCACCGTTTTCGATATGCATATTGCACATGTATCACTATATTTGTTTTTTATTTGAAACTTAATAAACACACACGTATTGTTTATCTCATTTTATTTCCTCACAAATAAACATTTTCTGTTGACACCCTTATATATCTTCACTTACACTTTGGGGTAGTCACGTTTTTATACTGTAAGGTAGCGCCGATACCAATCGCCATATTATACATTTCACTTTCACCCTTGCACTTAAGGGTTGATTGGTGGCAGCTCACACCTTCTATTTATTTATCTATCTGTCCCCTCATATATCTTTAAATCCATAGCGCTGGTCATCCTCCCCTTACCGTACAGCTTTGTTAACCATCCTTTGGTGGTATACAACCAGACCTAGCAGCAATGGATATATTTAAGTATATGACTGGGAGACAGGTTAATGTAGAGGAGATCTTTGATCAAGTAACGATTATACAAAGACAGGACATGGAGGGCTCGTTCAAACAATTAAAACAAAATATGGAGAAACAATTGAGGGTATGGTGGGATATCGCCACCTTAGAAAAATATAGCCGGGAAAGTATAACACCCAGGAGACTTAGGTGGGATATATCTCCTAATGATCACATAACGGATACCACCTTGTTGGAAGAATGGTATCATTTCTTCAATAAATGTGAGAAAGAGTTATTAGGTATCATTATCAAAAGGAGGCAATATAAACTAAAGAAAATTGAAGCCACCATCATCCAGTTGAAGGAACAATTAGCCCCCCATGCCGAAACCACTGAATATAAAAATAAGGAAAAGAGTCTACAGGAATCCATACTAAAATATGATAAGACCATCCAGGCCAAAAAACAAAAGAAATACAAAAGAGACATATTGGATTACAGGAACCAAAATGTTTACAAATGGCAACTGGATGAATTGTATAATGGTCAAGGTAGCAGTGTGGACCCCATCGACTTAACGTCCAGGGAACCCTCTGAGATGGGAGATGACGAAAACGATCCTTGGTTAGAAGTAGGAACCCCAAGAACACCTAGAACACCAGGAACTGAAATTGAGGACAACATGGATACAGATTGGGAACCAGAACCTTCCACCTCCCATCCTAGGACCAATACACATGCAAACACCAGAGCCAATGGAACTCCAGCTTTTAATCCAACTCGGATTAGCACATCCAATAGATTCTCCCCGCTGAGATACCAACAGGAAGTCAGATATGAGGATCAAGGCCCTAGGCAAGGGAATTTTTTTCCAAGAGGCAACAGGGGAAGACCCCCAAGAGGAGGGGGTCCACCGAGATATCACAACGATTGGAGGAACAACGGTTGGCAACGAGAACAAGGAAGACACAACGGATGGCAGCAGGAAAGGGGAAGGAACAACGGATGGCAACAGCCATGGAGACGAGATACACAACAGGGAGGACAGAGAGGATACCAGAGACCACCCAATGGTCATCACACTCCATGGAGAGAAGATCGGAGAGGTCCAAGGTCCCAAATAGATCGCGGAGAAACTATGAGAGCAGAAGGGTTCAATTTCAACAGGAGGGAAGAACCACCGAGATACTTCGAGTACGGAAGAAACGAAAACCAAGGGGAAAGCGTGGAGGGACAAAGAAAAAGAAGAAGGGTTTATTAGGCAAAGGAATATTTAACCTCAGTGGAGTAGTGTTTGATGAGGAGGAACTTAAATTATTGGATTTGGGCCTTAAATATGCCCCGGATAAGAATTTGGACAAGTTTGAGGCATACATTGACCTTCAAAAATATATTAGAAAGATCAATATTAAAAAATTCTTCGAAATTAAGAAGAACAAGAATACCCCTCTAACAACAACCAAATTTAAACATACTCTTTTAAAGAACAAGTCCACTTTTAATCCCAAAAACCCACAAAACGAAAATCTAGAAGTTTTTAAAAGAATGGTAGAGGACGAAATTAGGAATTTAAAAATCCAAAGAAGGAAGGAACAGAATATATGGGACACTATAAGAAAACTGGAAAAGAGAAAAGGGATCATAATCAGACCAGCAGACAAAGGGGGCGGTCTAGTCATTTTAAACCAGAAAGATTATGAGGAGGAACTTGAAAGACTGATAAATGCAGAAGACACGTACAAAAAACTACCAGGAAATCCCAAGATGAAGTTACAAAAGGTTTTAAAAGATTTTATTTCAAAAGGAAAGAGAATGGGAATTTTAAACAATAAAGAGGCAGAATATCTCCAATTGGAAGCAGCCAGAACACCGGTAATCTATTTCCTACCGAAGATCCACAAGGATGAAAAGAAGCCTCCAGGGCGCCCGATAGTAAGTGGTATAAATTCTGTGCATTCACGTCTGGGGGAATATCTGGACAAATTCCTACAACCCCTAGTACCAAAAGGAAGATCGTACCTCAGAGATAGCAAACAGTTACTCCATGAAATTCAGAATATAACTGTCACAGAAGAAGACATTCTAGTAACCATAGACGTAAATTCTTTGTATACGAACATCATACAGAGCGATGGGTTAGATAGTGTTGACTGGGCGCTACATAAATATACTGACCTCAGACAAGCACAAATGCACTTTATCCTTGAAGGTCTTAAAATGACTATGAACTCAAATTACTTCTGGTACAAGGGTAAATACTACGAGCAGATAAAGGGTGTGGCAATGGGAGCCAAATACGCACCAAGCGTCGCCAATATTTTCATGCAGAAATGGGAAGAGGAACAGGTCTTCAGTGTGGATAGACCCAATCTGAAATATTACAAAAGGTATATAGATGATATCATCCTAGTATGGCGAGGGGATGAAGAAAGCTTACAAAACTTCTTTGATGAGATTAGCGGAAACAGATATGGAATAACGTTCACAGGGAACTGGGACAGACAACAAATAGCATACCTGGACCTGGAACTATTTAAACAAGATGGAAAGATATTTAGCAAGACTTTTTTTAAAAAAACTGATAAAAACGGTTACATTCCTAAAAGAAGTTGTCATCACCCGCAATGGTTGGGGAACATCCCTAAGGGGCAATTATTACGGATTCGTAGGAACTGTAGTAATGCTCGAGACTATGACATACAGGCTGATCTCCTTATTGAAAGATTTATAGAAAAGGGGTATAACAAAAAGGAACTAAAGAACCTCAAGGAAATAGTAAGGAACATGAATAGAGAAGAACTCATCAAGGATAAAGAGAAGAAAGAAAGAAAAAACAATTACGAATTTGCCTTTATCACTGGCTTCAATAGGCAACATAAGGAAGTCGAGAAAATAATAAGAAAGCATTGGCCTATCCTTACAGCGGATCAAACACTCAAAAAGATCCTGCCAAAAAAACCATCCTTTATATATAGAAGAGCCCCCACACTAAGAGACAGACTGGTTAAAAATGTCATTAACCCCCCAAAACAGATCACCCTTCCCACCAGCATCAATGGTTTTTTTAGATGTAAGAAGTGTCTACCATGTAGGACAAATAGAAAACAACCCAGAAAAATCACCCATTTCAAATCAAACACTACAGGAGAAAAGTTCAGGATCAAGGACACCATCACCTGCATGAGCTCTTACGTCACATATGTCATAGAGTGTCCTTGCCGTTTACAATATATTGGGAGAACTACCCGCCAGTTGTACGTGAGAATACGTGAGCACATCAAGAATATCAAAAAGGGCTTTGAAAAACATACCCTGTCGAGACATTTTAAAGAGGTACATGCTAAGGACCCCTCCGGACTCACTTTTTATGCGATAGATAGGATAAAAGGAGATTGGAGGGGCAGTAACAAACGAAGATTGGTTTCACGTAATGAAACCAAGTGGATTTACATGATGAGATCTCTCCGTCCGGAAGGGTTAAATGCGGATATAGACTTGAATTGTTTCATCACAGACACATAAGTTTTCCTCGTTTAACATCCCTTTTAAGGTTCTTAGATGCTTCATAAAATCCCTTCCCTTTTTTATTAAAAAACCTCTTCCCCCTTTTTTTACACTTTTAATATGGGGTTTTTTTAGGATTGGGATTTTATCTCAAATATCTCCCTGGTCGGTTTTTATATAATTTTTTATTTTTACTTCCTTTTAATTTTTAATTTTTATTTTTTTATTTTTTGTGATTTTTATATGTTTTAAACAATTTTAGAATTTGTCCCATCTTTCTCATCCAGCATCAGTCTAATTAAAGCCTATTTTATAGGAGTTCCTCCACTTTTGAAATATTTTACCTCCTTATCCAACACCATCATGATATGTGATGGGTACGGGAAATTTTACGTCTAACCCTGTTGCTATAATAATTTTTTACATATGAAACAAAGAATTTATATAACATAATATTGATTTTATCTAGTTTTTACCCTTGGTATGTTATTTGGGTTGCTTTTTACAAAAAAGTTTTTTAACTTTATAATGGGAATTAAATTAGCTCTTCTCATCCAGCATCATTTTTGGTTCTAGAATAATACAAATATCATGATGACACAACTACCGGAAAAAATTTCCTTCATATCTTTGATTGTTTCTTTTACGTAAAGTAATATTTTTATGCACTTTAGCCTTCTCATCCAGCATCACTTTTCACAAATCACCCATTTCTGTTTTTAATCTTAAGTTGTTTCTTCACTTTGGTCCCGATAGTATTTTTTCCTCACCACCATCCAATACATCACCTTCTTCCAATGCAATTAGGGATCACTTTTTGTTTTGTTTTTTTTGTTTCCTGTGTCCTTCCTCCCGATATACATCGGGTTCTTTGAATACAAATATTCGTTGGAATATATTTACTTATTTTTATTTTTCTTTCACATACTATTTTTTCCCCCTTTTTTTGGGGTTCCACATTTTGGTTTAAATAAGATTATGCTACATCTGACCTTTATATCATATATTTTTTTTCTCTTTTTTTCATTTCTTTTTTTATATATTTTTTTCATGAGATTTCTCAAAATGTCAATCTCTATCTTGGAGGTTGTTTCTTTGAGATTTTGTTTTTAGAATTGTTGTCATTAATAAAAGAATTTTTTGAAAAAATATGTCTGGCAAACAGAATCGCATTACACTCGGTTATAGCTATCGATCGGAGATGATGAGAATATGGCCGTTCCCCTGCATATCCTTGCATTGAAGCCTGTGGTGGAGCAATATGGCCTCCGGAGAGGGTGTAACAAGATGACGGTGTCGGCCCGTCCCCTCCGTTGCTTGGATACGGGCGGCTATAAAAAGTCCGGGAGTACGCTTAGTTGACGCCGCTCCAGTTGACGTCCCTCTGACGAAACGCGTAGGGCGGAGTCTAGAACGTGCAACGTCACTTCCGGTTGTCGGCCGTGGAACGCGGAAGCATCCCGGCGCGGACTGTTTTTTGTCTACTCTGATCCAGATCATCTTAACAGTGAGTGTACTGCGCTTTTTTGCCGTTATTGTATGGATTATCTATTCACTTTGGGGCCTTCTTTCGTTATGAGCATTTAGGGCACCAGACCACCGGCTCGGAAGTGCTCCCCCAAATACGGAGAAGAGACCCCCCATACAGCTACACAGGTCGTATTGCAGACGCCACCTAGTGGACTCTTTGGACTCTGCACAGTAGCTTTTGCTTATTTTTAGCACATGTGTGGCACATATATCAGGGAAGTCCTGATATAACACTTGTGGTTGTGGTCATTTTCGAACTCTGCACAGCAGCACCTGTTTATTTTTCAATACTTGTGTGGCACAAATATATCAGGAATAAGTATATACCTGATATAACACTTGTGGTTGTGGGAACACCCCCCGCCCCCCCCCCCCCCATTATATATTTTTTTCCACCGTTTTCGATATGCATATTGCACATGTATCACTATATTTGTTTTTTATTTGAAACTTAATAAACACACACGTATTGTTTATCTCATTTTATTTCCTCACAAATAAACATTTTCTGTTGACACCCTTATATATCTTCACTTACACTTTGGGGTAGTCACGTTTTTATACTGTAAGGTAGCGCCGATACCAATCGCCATATTATACATTTCACTTTCACCCTTGCACTTAAGGGTTGATTGGTGGCAGCTCACACCTTCTATTTATTTATCTATCTGTCCCCTCATATATCTTTAAATCCATAGCGCTGGTCATCCTCCCCTTACCGTACAGCTTTGTTAACCATCCTTTGGTGGTATACAACCAGACCTAGCAGCAATGGATATATTTAAGTATATGACTGGGAGACAGGTTAATGTAGAGGAGATCTTTGATCAAGTAACGATTATACAAAGACAGGACATGGAGGGCTCGTTCAAACAATTAAAACAAAATATGGAGAAACAATTGAGGGTATGGTGGGATATCGCCACCTTAGAAAAATATAGCCGGGAAAGTATAACACCCAGGAGACTTAGGTGGGATATATCTCCTAATGATCACATAACGGATACCACCTTGTTGGAAGAATGGTATCATTTCTTCAATAAATGTGAGAAAGAGTTATTAGGTATCATTATCAAAAGGAGGCAATATAAACTAAAGAAAATTGAAGCCACCATCATCCAGTTGAAGGAACAATTAGCCCCCCATGCCGAAACCACTGAATATAAAAATAAGGAAAAGAGTCTACAGGAATCCATACTAAAATATGATAAGACCATCCAGGCCAAAAAACAAAAGAAATACAAAAGAGACATATTGGATTACAGGAACCAAAATGTTTACAAATGGCAACTGGATGAATTGTATAATGGTCAAGGTAGCAGTGTGGACCCCATCGACTTAACGTCCAGGGAACCCTCTGAGATGGGAGATGACGAAAACGATCCTTGGTTAGAAGTAGGAACCCCAAGAACACCTAGAACACCAGGAACTGAAATTGAGGACAACATGGATACAGATTGGGAACCAGAACCTTCCACCTCCCATCCTAGGACCAATACACATGCAAACACCAGAGCCAATGGAACTCCAGCTTTTAATCCAACTCGGATTAGCACATCCAATAGATTCTCCCCGCTGAGATACCAACAGGAAGTCAGATATGAGGATCAAGGCCCTAGGCAAGGGAATTTTTTTCCAAGAGGCAACAGGGGAAGACCCCCAAGAGGAGGGGGTCCACCGAGATATCACAACGATTGGAGGAACAACGGTTGGCAACGAGAACAAGGAAGACACAACGGATGGCAGCAGGAAAGGGGAAGGAACAACGGATGGCAACAGCCATGGAGACGAGATACACAACAGGGAGGACAGAGAGGATACCAGAGACCACCCAATGGTCATCACACTCCATGGAGAGAAGATCGGAGAGGTCCAAGGTCCCAAATAGATCGCGGAGAAACTATGAGAGCAGAAGGGTTCAATTTCAACAGGAGGGAAGAACCACCGAGATACTTCGAGTACGGAAGAAACGAAAACCAAGGGGAAAGCGTGGAGGGACAAAGAAAAAGAAGAAGGGTTTATTAGGCAAAGGAATATTTAACCTCAGTGGAGTAGTGTTTGATGAGGAGGAACTTAAATTATTGGATTTGGGCCTTAAATATGCCCCGGATAAGAATTTGGACAAGTTTGAGGCATACATTGACCTTCAAAAATATATTAGAAAGATCAATATTAAAAAATTCTTCGAAATTAAGAAGAACAAGAATACCCCTCTAACAACAACC
Organism: Pelophylax lessonae; assembly: GCF_965119305.1. Taxonomy (NCBI): domain Eukaryota; kingdom Metazoa; phylum Chordata; class Amphibia; order Anura; family Ranidae; genus Pelophylax; species Pelophylax lessonae. The sequence goes on from NC_138776.1 coordinate 41,174,285, forward strand.
AAATTTAAACATACTCTTTTAAAGAACAAGTCCACTTTTAATCCCAAAAACCCACAAAACGAAAATCTAGAAGTTTTTAAAAGAATGGTAGAGGACGAAATTAGGAATTTAAAAATCCAAAGAAGGAAGGAACAGAATATATGGGACACTATAAGAAAACTGGAAAAGAGAAAAGGGATCATAATCAGACCAGCAGACAAAGGGGGCGGTCTAGTCATTTTAAACCAGAAAGATTATGAGGAGGAACTTGAAAGACTGATAAATGCAGAAGACACGTACAAAAAACTACCAGGAAATCCCAAGATGAAGTTACAAAAGGTTTTAAAAGATTTTATTTCAAAAGGAAAGAGAATGGGAATTTTAAACAATAAAGAGGCAGAATATCTCCAATTGGAAGCAGCCAGAACACCGGTAATCTATTTCCTACCGAAGATCCACAAGGATGAAAAGAAGCCTCCAGGGCGCCCGATAGTAAGTGGTATAAATTCTGTGCATTCACGTCTGGGGGAATATCTGGACAAATTCCTACAACCCCTAGTACCAAAAGGAAGATCGTACCTCAGAGATAGCAAACAGTTACTCCATGAAATTCAGAATATAACTGTCACAGAAGAAGACATTCTAGTAACCATAGACGTAAATTCTTTGTATACGAACATCATACAGAGCGATGGGTTAGATAGTGTTGACTGGGCGCTACATAAATATACTGACCTCAGACAAGCACAAATGCACTTTATCCTTGAAGGTCTTAAAATGACTATGAACTCAAATTACTTCTGGTACAAGGGTAAATACTACGAGCAGATAAAGGGTGTGGCAATGGGAGCCAAATACGCACCAAGCGTCGCCAATATTTTCATGCAGAAATGGGAAGAGGAACAGGTCTTCAGTGTGGATAGACCCAATCTGAAATATTACAAAAGGTATATAGATGATATCATCCTAGTATGGCGAGGGGATGAAGAAAGCTTACAAAACTTCTTTGATGAGATTAGCGGAAACAGATATGGAATAACGTTCACAGGGAACTGGGACAGACAACAAATAGCATACCTGGACCTGGAACTATTTAAACAAGATGGAAAGATATTTAGCAAGACTTTTTTTAAAAAAACTGATAAAAACGGTTACATTCCTAAAAGAAGTTGTCATCACCCGCAATGGTTGGGGAACATCCCTAAGGGGCAATTATTACGGATTCGTAGGAACTGTAGTAATGCTCGAGACTATGACATACAGGCTGATCTCCTTATTGAAAGATTTATAGAAAAGGGGTATAACAAAAAGGAACTAAAGAACCTCAAGGAAATAGTAAGGAACATGAATAGAGAAGAACTCATCAAGGATAAAGAGAAGAAAGAAAGAAAAAACAATTACGAATTTGCCTTTATCACTGGCTTCAATAGGCAACATAAGGAAGTCGAGAAAATAATAAGAAAGCATTGGCCTATCCTTACAGCGGATCAAACACTCAAAAAGATCCTGCCAAAAAAACCATCCTTTATATATAGAAGAGCCCCCACACTAAGAGACAGACTGGTTAAAAATGTCATTAACCCCCCAAAACAGATCACCCTTCCCACCAGCATCAATGGTTTTTTTAGATGTAAGAAGTGTCTACCATGTAGGACAAATAGAAAACAACCCAGAAAAATCACCCATTTCAAATCAAACACTACAGGAGAAAAGTTCAGGATCAAGGACACCATCACCTGCATGAGCTCTTACGTCACATATGTCATAGAGTGTCCTTGCCGTTTACAATATATTGGGAGAACTACCCGCCAGTTGTACGTGAGAATACGTGAGCACATCAAGAATATCAAAAAGGGCTTTGAAAAACATACCCTGTCGAGACATTTTAAAGAGGTACATGCTAAGGACCCCTCCGGACTCACTTTTTATGCGATAGATAGGATAAAAGGAGATTGGAGGGGCAGTAACAAACGAAGATTGGTTTCACGTAATGAAACCAAGTGGATTTACATGATGAGATCTCTCCGTCCGGAAGGGTTAAATGCGGATATACACTTGAATTGTTTCATCACAGACACATAAGTTTTCCTCGTTTAACATCCCTTTTAAGGTTCTTAGATGCTTCATAAAATCCCTTCCCTTTTTTATTAAAAAACCTCTTCCCCCTTTTTTTACACTTTTAATATGGGGTTTTTTTAGGATTGGGATTTTATCTCAAATATCTCCCTGGTCGGTTTTTATATAATTTTTTATTTTTACTTCCTTTTAATTTTTAATTTTTATTTTTTTATTTTTTGTGATTTTTATATGTTTTAAACAATTTTAGAATTTGTCCCATCTTTCTCATCCAGCATCAGTCTAATTAAAGCCTATTTTATAGGAGTTCCTCCACTTTTGAAATATTTTACCTCCTTATCCAACACCATCATGATATGTGATGGGTACGGGAAATTTTACGTCTAACCCTGTTGCTATAATAATTTTTTACATATGAAACAAAGAATTTATATAACATAATATTGATTTTATCTAGTTTTTACCCTTGGTATGTTATTTGGGTTGCTTTTTACAAAAAAGTTTTTTAACTTTATAATGGGAATTAAATTAGCTCTTCTCATCCAGCATCATTTTTGGTTCTAGAATAATACAAATATCATGATGACACAACTACCGGAAAAAATTTCCTTCATATCTTTGATTGTTTCTTTTACGTAAAGTAATATTTTTATGCACTTTAGCCTTCTCATCCAGCATCACTTTTCACAAATCACCCATTTCTGTTTTTAATCTTAAGTTGTTTCTTCACTTTGGTCCCGATAGTATTTTTTCCTCACCACCATCCAATACATCACCTTCTTCCAATGCAATTAGGGATCACTTTTTGTTTTGTTTTTTTTGTTTCCTGTGTCCTTCCTCCCGATATACATCGGGTTCTTTGAATACAAATATTCGTTGGAATATATTTACTTATTTTTATTTTTCTTTCACATACTATTTTTTCCCCCTTTTTTTGGGGTTCCACATTTTGGTTTAAATAAGATTATGCTACATCTGACCTTTATATCATATATTTTTTTTCTCTTTTTTTCATTTCTTTTTTTATATATTTTTTTCATGAGATTTCTCAAAATGTCAATCTCTATCTTGGAGGTTGTTTCTTTGAGATTTTGTTTTTAGAATTGTTGTCATTAATAAAAGAATTTTTTGAAAAAATATGTCTGGCAAACAGAATCGCATTACACTCGGTTATAGCTATCGATCGGAGATGATGAGAATATGGCCGTTCCCCTGCATATCCTTGCATTGAAGCCTGTGGTGGAGCAATATGGCCTCCGGAGAGGGTGTAACAAGATGACGGTGTCGGCCCGTCCCCTCCGTTGCTTGGATACGGGCGGCTATAAAAAGTCCGGGAGTACGCTTAGTTGACGCCGCTCCAGTTGACGTCCCTCTGACGAAACGCGTAGGGCGGAGTCTAGAACGTGCAACGTCACTTCCGGTTGTCGGCCGTGGAACGCGGAAGCATCCCGGCGCGGACTGTTTTTTGTCTACTCTGATCCAGATCATCTTAACAGTGAGTGTACTGCGCTTTTTTGCCGTTATTGTATGGATTATCTATTCACTTTGGGGCCTTCTTTCGTTATGAGCATTTAGGGCACCAGACCACCGGCTCGGAAGTGCTCCCCCAAATACGGAGAAGAGACCCCCCATACAGCTACACAGGTCGTATTGCAGACGCCACCTAGTGGACTCTTTGGACTCTGCACAGTAGCTTTTGCTTATTTTTAGCACATGTGTGGCACATATATCAGGGAAGTCCTGATATAACACTTGTGGTTGTGGTCATTTTCGAACTCTGCACAGCAGCACCTGTTTATTTTTCAATACTTGTGTGGCACAAATATATCAGGAATAAGTATATACCTGATATAACACTTGTGGTTGTGGGAACACCCCCCGCCCCCCCCCCCCCCATTATATATTTTTTTCCACCGTTTTCGATATGCATATTGCACATGTATCACTATATTTGTTTTTTATTTGAAACTTAATAAACACACACGTATTGTTTATCTCATTTTATTTCCTCACAAATAAACATTTTCTGTTGACACCCTTATATATCTTCACTTACACTTTGGGGTAGTCACGTTTTTATACTGTAAGGTAGCGCCGATACCAATCGCCATATTATACATTTCAAATAAATAAGAATGTCTCTGTGATTTAAAACTCATGATACAAGAAGATTTATCTGCTGTGAATATTTGTTGAATGTCAAATTCACTGCTTCATAATTATATGCCTAAATGTCATAAAACATAACATAATATATTATCTATGTTCATGTTAAAGGGAATACAAAGTCTTTAATTTATTTTTAATATGATAAGTACTGAAAAGATAACACTTGCAACAATATGTTTTTATTTTTTAGATTCATCTGTATAGTATTTATTATTACACATGAATTTTTTAAATATTTTAAACAAAGCCACAAGCTTTAGACCCGGTTCACACTCATGCGAGTGCCGGGTTCGCATGTAATGTCGGAGCGCACTGCTCCGACATTACATGCGATCAGCTGTGCGGTGCGAGTTTAGCCATACAGTTTGTATGGCTAAATTCGCATCGCACCCGGTGCAAACACGCACAGGAGGCATTTTTGCAGCCGCATCAGGATCGGATCGCACAGCGGTTCACACTTGTGCGATCCCATCCTGTGCGAACTGCACGATCGCACTGCGATATGCGATCAAACTGGGGGTGTCGTTAAGATTACATTGACACCCCCAGCGTATCGCATATGGCAGTGTGAACTGCCGGGGGTGCGTGTGCGATGCGGGAAAAGGCTGCGAATTCGCAGCCTTCCCGCATCGCAATAGTGTGACCCGAGCCTTAGACCCGGTTCACACTCATGCGAGTGCCGGGTTCGCATGTAATGTCGGAGCGCACTGCTCCGACATTACATGCGATCAGCTGTGCGGTGCGAGTTTAGCCATACAGTTTGTATGGCTAAATTCGCATCGCACCCGGTGCAAACACGCACAGGAGGCATTTTTGCAGCCGCATCAGGATCGGATCGCACAGCGGTTCACACTTGTGCGATCCCATCCTGTGCGAACTGCACGATCGCACTGCGATATGCGATCAAACTGGGGGTGTCGTTAAGATTACATTGACACCCCCAGCGTATCGCATATGGCAGTGTGAACTGCCGGGGGTGCGTGTGCGATGCGGGAAAAGGCTGCGAATTCGCAGCCTTCCCGCATCGCAATAGTGTGACCCGAGCCTTAAGGTTCTTAGAAATAGACCTGAAAAGCAGGAGAGATTAGATTATACACACAGTTTAAAGCAGGGCTACAGCATACGCTCCTTCTCTCCAACCATTCTGCTCCTCAATGGCCGCTAACATCTTCGGCCAGTTGGCTTCTAAGTTCCAGATCTTTGGCTATTTTCATTGGCCGGGCCTACAATGGAATGCTTAAGTGTGGATGAATCCTTTGGGCTCATTCAGACAGGTGCTGATTCCTGTCCTCTTGCTGGAATGCCTTGGAGTTGCATGTAGGCAGACCATAGAAGTAGATGTAGATACAGTGGCTGCATAGGCACAGTTGCATGTTATAATTTGACATGCAGGCAGGAGTAGATGCACAGATACGAACGCAGACACTGTGCGTTTGGATCCATGCACCTACTCCTGCCAGCATGTCATATCTCCCATTCCTGCCCTCATGTCAAAAGGCCTGAATGAGCCTCAGGGCTGGCCTTACATGTTCAAGCATCTCGTATAATTTGCCTTTAGATGTATCTTAAACTATGTAGTGCTACCGGGTTTCCATTCTTCTCAGCATGGTCAATGGCGCCCCTCCATGCTCCACCAGCGACCGGGTCTCCATTTGTCTCAGCATGGTCACTGGAGCCCCGCCATGCTCCACCAGCGACCGGGTCTCCATTTGTCTCAGCATGGTCACTGGAGCCCCGCCATGCTCCACCAGGCACCAAATCTCCATTCTTCTCAGCATGGTCAATGGCGCCCCTACATGCTCCACCAGCGACTGGGTCTTCATTCTTCTCAGCGTGGTCAATGGCGCCCCGCCATGCTCCACCAGGGACTGAATCTCCATTCTGCTCAGCATGGTCAATGGCTCTCCTCCATGCTCCCTCAGTGAACGGTTCTTCATTCTTCTCAGCATGTTCAATGGCGCCCCTCCATGCTCCACCAGCGACCGGGTCTCCATTCTTTTCAGCATGGTCACTGGCGCCCCTCCATGCTCCACCAGTGACCTTGTCCCCATTCTTCTCAGCGTGGTTACTGGCGCCCCTCCATGCTCCACCAGTGAACGGGTCTCCATTCTTCTCAGCGTGGTCACTGGTGCCACTCCATGCTCCACCAGCGACCAGGTCTCCACTCTTTTCAGCATGGTCAATGGCGCCCCTCCATGCTCCACCAGCGACCGGGTCTCCATTCTTTTCAGCATGGTCACTGGCACCCCTCGATGCTCCACCAGCGACCAGGTCTCCATTCTTCTCAGCATAGTTACCGGCGCCCCTCCATGCTCCACCAGTGACCTTGTCCCCATTCTTCTCAGCGTGGTTACTGGCGCCCCTCCATGCTCCACCAGTGAACGGGTCTCCATTCTTCTCAGCGTGGTCACTGGTGCCACTCCATGCTCCACCAGCGACCAGGTCTCCACTCTTTTCAGCATGGTCAATGGCGCCCCTCCATGCTCCACCAGCAACTGGGTCTCCATTCTTCTCAGCATGGTCAATGGCACCCCTCCATGCTCCACCAGCGACCAGGTCTCCATTCTTCTCAGCATGGTCACTAGCGCCCCTCCATGCTCCACCAGTGACCGGGTCTCCATTCTTCTCAGCATGGTCACTGGCGCCCCTCCATGTTCCACCAGTGAATGGGTCTCCATTCTTCTCAGCGTGGTCACTGGTGCCCCTCCATGCTCCACCAGCGACTGGGTCTCCATTCTTCTCAGCTAGGTCACTGGCGTCCCTCCATGCTCCACCAGCAAGCCCCCCCCCCCCCAGATCGCAATAACCCCTTCATGCACGTAGGACTTAGACCCGGTCCACACTAGCGCGACTTGTCAGGCGACTTGTCAGCCTGACAAGTCGCGCTCCCTCGCAGTCCATTGATTGCTACAGGACCCGTTCTAATAGACTTAGAAAAAGGGTCCTGTACTACTTTGGGGGGACCTCGGAGCGACTTGCATATACTTCCATTATGTGAAGTCCATGCAAGTCGCTGCGAAGTCGTGGTGCATGGGAATGCACAAGTCGCCCCGAAGTAGTACAGAGTCGTGTCGCCCCAGTGTGAACCGACTCTAAAACTGGTATTGTTGGTTTTTTATTATTCAACAATTTTTACTTTTACTTTTCCATTGTTCATTTATGACTTTATTATTGACATAATAAAACATTGCTCCTTGACAGTCTTTATTGATTGCTCACAATATCCAGTCCATAGAGCGCTGCCTGTCAATCTTTTTTGTACAGGTTACATTTCTACAAATGTTTTTTGTTAGCTGTACTAGCTATGGATTACAATACTATTCCAAGTTTGATTGTCATAAATACATTGCAAGACCCACAGTATTTTCAGCGCTTTAGAAACTATGGGTTTCATATGTAGTGCAAGGGCCTGCCTAATGGGATACAATTGAACGTTGTTTAGTTTTGACCTCATATCATATGGTTTTTGGAAAAACTAAAGGAAAATTGTATAAGACGATTGAACATGTATAGGCCAGCCTAGGGCTTCAGGCACATCTGGGCTTTCTGTGAATGCACACTTTTCATTTTTGCATGCATTCATCAAACGTATGAAATACACGCGTCACGCTTGTGGTGCTTTTCATTGTCCATGGCACTGCAAACCTGCCCAGTAGAACGCATGTTTTCATGTTTGGCAAAGCACATGACAAATGTACATAAAACAAAATGTAAATCTTAACACCCAAAAAGGTGCAGGAGCTTCTTTCTCATGTGTAGGGCAACTTATTTAAAAACTTTAAGACCGGAAAGGATTTGCCCCCCTAATGACCCACCCCTATTTTGCGATTCGGCACTGTGTTATTTTAACAGACAATTGCGCGGTCATGCGACGCTGTACCCAAATAAAATTGAGGACCTTTTTTTCCCACAAATAGAGCTTTCTTTTGGTGGTATTTAATCACCTGTGCGATTTTTATTTTTTGCGCTATAAACCAAAAAATGAGCAACAGTTTTGAAAAAAATAAAATAAAACAATATTTTTCACATTCTGCTATATGACATTCTCAAAAAAATAAAAATACATTTTTTTTTAACATTTTAGGCCAATTTGTTTTCTGCTACATATTTTTGGTACAAAAAATCGCAATATGCATATTTTGATTGGTTTGCACTACGGGAAAGATTTATGTCATTTTTATTGTTTTTTTTTTTTTTACTAGTGGCGGTGATCTGCGATTTTTTGTGGGACTGCGACTTTGTTAGCGGACAGATCAGACCCCTAACTGACATTTTTTACACTTTTGGGGGTACCAGTGACATTACTACAGTAATCAGGGCTAAAAATATGCACTGTTACTGTAATAATGAAATATAAATAGAAGAGAAATTTCCGCGCTAGATGTGACAGAAAACCAAATGATTAAGAACAATAGTGAGCAGCTGGCACAAAATCAACTAACAGTGATTCAAAAAATACAATAAAAACCAAAAAGTGCAGCGCTGAAATCAGTATACAATTATATAGCTGAAAAGCTCATATAAAGAAAACAAAAAAGGAGAGGGGATAATGTCCAAATGAATAGTCCCAATATTAAGTGCAGAGATGTGAATCCACGTGCAAAATAACTTTCTTCCAGTGACACCAGGGAAAAGTGTAGGAAGGGGACACCCTTGTGCTCAGGTATAACAAGCAGCTTACCGAAATTCCGTGGCTGCTCAATTTAATGAGACAGCCTCTCCCAGCTAGTAGTAAACCAGTAGGTCAACCGATATCAAGCTCAGGTGCTTCGAAAGACTCCAAAAGCCGAAAGCCGTTTCCGGTGTGTTGTTAAACCGATCACATTAATATGTGGCACACTTGGAACTTCTCATATACTCCATTGAACGTAAAGCCATATGTAGAAAGAAACAGAGGCCCATAGCGTAATCCCGTAAACCAATAGGTAAATTTATTAAAAAAACTACTTACAATTTAAAAGACAAAAACAGGCATGTAGTATGTGCCGGTCATGGATCTAACCGCGGCGTCCCGCAAGTCTCCAGATCAGCATATGGATAAACAGCCGGCTTCGTTGGGGGGCGTGTGGACGTTTATGTCTGGGATCGCCAACGTTTCGTCATAAGAAAGACTTCTTCTGAAACGTTGGCGATCCCAGACATAAACGTCCACACGCCCCCCAACGAAGCCGGCTGTTTATCCATATGCTGATCTGGAGACTTGCGGGACGCCGCGGTTAGATCCATGACCGGCACATACTACATGCCTGTTTTTGTCTTTTAAATTGTAAGTAGTTTTTTTAATAAATTTACCTATTGGTTTACGGGATTACGCTATGGGCCTCTGTTTCTTTCTACATATGGCTTTACGTTCAATGGAGTATATGAGAAGTTCCAAGTGTGCCACATATTAATGTGATCGGTTTAACAACACACCGGAAACGGCTTTCGGCTTTTGGAGTCTTTCGAAGCACCTGAGCTTGATATCGGTTGACCTACTGGTTTACTACTAGCTGGGAGAGGCTGTCTCATTAAATTGAGCAGCCACGGAATTTCGGTAAGCTGCTTGTTATACCTGAGCACAAGGGTGTCCCCTTCCTACACTTTTCCCTGGTGTCACTGGAAGAAAGTTATTTTGCACGTGGATTCACATTTCTGCACTTAATATTGGGACTATTCATTTGGACATTATCCCCTCTCCTTTTTTGTTTTCTTTATATGAGCTTTTCAGCTATATAATTGTTTACTGTAATAATGACACTAGTGGGGAAGGGGTTAACAGTATAGGTGATCAAGGGGTTAAATGTGACCCTAGGGGAGTGATTCTAACTGTGGGGGGCGTGGCCTCTTAGATGGAATCACAGGATCACAGGAGCTCTATGATCATCCCAGGGAGAAGAACGGTCAGCTGTGTTTACAACAGCCAACTGTCCTTCTCTCTCAGCGGGGAGTGATCGCGGGTGTCAGGCGGCAATCGGAGCTGCCTGACCCATGCATCGGCTTCCCCGCTGCCGAGTGGGGCGGCCCCCTAGCTTCCTGTGCGCGATCAACATAGATCTACGTTGGTTTGCGCAGGAGAGCCACCCTGCCGCAGTAAAAAGGCGGCGGGTGGTTGGGAAGTGGTTAAATTAAATTAAAGAAAAATGGCAGCTGAAGAAATAGACTGTCTAATAGTAGGCAATGATATACCATGCAGTTTAGGATGCAAAAAAGTTTGTTTTGTAAACCTCAGAAAAAAAAAATGAATAAAAAAAAATACTTGAAAGACAAAGGCGTAATGAGCTGGTATGCATCGCTTAGAACCAAGCCCCCACAGTGCCACCCGCTCACCGAAACATTGCAGACATTTTCGGCCGTCCTTCTTCCTGGTTCGCATCCTCCGGCCATCTGATTGACCGGAGGCACGATGACATCACTCCCGCGCATGCGTGCGGGAGCCGCCGTTCACGGCACAGGGCTCTGAAGGAACGGCACAGATGGCTGTTCCTTTAGAGCGCATGCGCCGATGACGTCATTGACTGCATGTAAATATCTCCTAAACGGTGCAAGTTTAGGAGATATTTACAGTTCCTATAGGTAAGCCTTAATATAGGCTTAGGCTAGGAATATACCTTTGTCAGGACAAGATCCTTTAGAGCCAAGGGCGAATATGCCAAACTGCTCCCCCCCCCCCCAAGATGTATGAACAATATGTGTCAGCAAAATCCCCCCCCCCTGCAAACCTACTGAGCACTAATCTGCATTCTTACCCCCTAAGCATAAGTTCCCCCTCCTCCCAAAACAAATCTGCCCCCATTTCAGCACAAATCTTGCCCACTATCCCCCTAGCTAAAATGCCCCCACCCCCAAAAAAATGTCACCCTTGTACCACAAATCCTGTACCCCTAAAATGTATCTTCCTAGTACACATCCCCCCCATCTACAAATATTTCCCTCCCAGCGCCAATTCCCCCCCCCCCAAGTCCCTCCCAGCACAAATCCCCCGCCCCCCCCAAAATAAATTTCCCCTCCTAGAACAATATCTACCCCCTGCCTAACTCCAAATATTCCTTCATCTAACACAAATCCCCTCCCCCTGAATCTGCCAGTGGTGCCCTCCATCTCACATAATGCCATGGTGCCCAGGGAAGCTTGCCCTCCTGCCCACCCCTTGTCATGGCCTTGCCATTGCATGTCGGTAAGGAGCTCAAAATCATGCGCTTTCCCAACATGCATAAAAACGCGCAGTGGTGCCATTAAGGCTAAGTTCACATGCAGACGTTTTGGGGAGTTTTTCTGCTCTAGGATCAGCTCAAAAAACGCCCAACAGGACAAATCCTATTCATTTCAATGTCCCCTGTTCACATCTGAGCGTTTTGACGTTTTATGCAAAACGCCCAACGCTCAAAAAAGTACATGAGCTTCTTTTTGAGCAGATTACATTTTTATTTTTTTCCATTGGTCACTTGTCAATAGTGTTGAGCGAACACGGACTGTATTATTCGTGTTCGTACCGAATAATTGGATTTTTTGTACCCGAACACGGACACGGACACTTTACTGTATGTTCGGGTAAAAATCCGTGTTCGGTCGTTTTATTTCCGGGTTTTGCATGCTTTGGCGCTCTTTTCATGGCGGGCTTTCAACAGCCAATCAACAATCGTTTAACTGGTGTGCCTTAAGCCATCCCAGCCATGCCTGCAAATGTCTCAGTAGCTGTGATTGGCCGTCTGAAGCATGTGACCAAGTCTTTATAAGTTCGAGGCAGCCGCAGCGGCGTCATTATGCTGCTTAGATTCAGGGACAGAGCACACATCAACGTGCTGGCTGCTGATTAGGGAAAGATAGGCAGGAAAAAACCATTTGTGTCCGGATAGAATTGAGGGACAGGTCGGAGTGTTTAGGCAGGGCGAGTTGTAGGCATTTTAGGGATAGAGTCTGCTGAATTATAGGGTCAGTGTCTTCTACAAACTACAATCGATATTGCTGTGTGGGGGGTGGGGTCTGCACTCAATCCTGATCTACGATCTCTTCTCAATCCTGTTAGGGACAGAGTCTGCTGAATTTTAGGGAAACTGTGTTCTACAAACTACAATCGATATTGCTGTGTGGTGTGGGATTGGAGATAGGCAGGTGTCAGTGATCCACATCCATTTTTCTGTGTGTGAGCTGCAGTGAACACAATCTTTTTGGGCTGCAGTGAACACAATCTTTTTGGGCTGCAGTGAACACAATCTTTTTGGGCTGCAGTGAACACAATCTTTTTGGGCTGCAGTGAACACAATCTTTTTGGGCTGCAGTGAACACAATCTTTTTGGGGTGCAGTGAACAAAATCTTTTTGGGGTGCAGTGAACACAATCCTTTTTGGTGTGCAGTGAACACAATCTTTGTGGGGTGCAGTGAACAAAATCCTTTGTGGGGTGCAGTGAACACAATCTTTTTGGGGTGCAGTGAACAAAATCCTTTTTGGGGTGCAGTGAACAACATCCTTTTTGGGGTGCAGTGAACACAATCTTTTTGGGGTGCAGTGAACAAAATCCTTTGTGGGGTGCAGTGAACACAATCTTTTTGGGGTGCAGTGAACACAATCTTTTTGGGGTGGAGTGAACAACATCCTTTTTGGGGTGCAGTGAACAAAATCCTTTTTGGGGTGCAGTGAACAAAATCATTTTTGGGGTGCAGTGAACACAATCTTTTTGGGGTGCAGTGAACACAATCTTTGTGGGGTACAGTGAACAGAATCTTTGTGGGGTGCAGTGAACACAATCTTTGGGGGGTACAGTGAACACAATCTTTTTGAGGTGCAGTGAACACAATCTTTGTGGGGTGCAGTGAACACAATCATTGTGGGGTGCAGTGAACTCAATCTTTGTGGGGTACAGTGAACACAATCTCATACTTCTGAAGGTTTGAGGGTGCTGCCTGTTCCATACTCCCCCTACTCCTCATCTAGCCTTTTAGGGGTACAAACAATAGTAATTGGGGCCTAGTGTGGTTGTGTACGTGTGATATACATACACTTTTTTGGGATCATATTTTCTATTCCGCTATTTAATCAAAAACCTTTGGGGATCAGTTAAATTGGGGGATAGTCTGTGTTGGTACGTGTGAGAGAGATCCACCTTTCCAAGTTGTTGGGGTTCATCTCATACTTCTGAAGGTTTGAGGGTGCTGCCTGTTCCATACTCCCCCTACTCCTAGCCTTTTAGGGGTACAAACAATAGTAATTGGGGCCTAGTGTGGTTGTGTACGTGTGATATACATACACTTTTTTGGGATCATATTTTCTATTCCGCTATTTAATCAAAAACCTTTGGGGATCAGTTAAATTGGGGGATAGTCTGTGTTGGTACGTGTGAGAGAGATCCACCTTTCCAAGTTGTTGGGGTTCATCTCATACTTCTGAAGGTTTGAGGGTGCTGCCTGTTCCATACTCCCCCTACTCCTAGCCTTTTAGGGGTACAAACAATAGTAATTGGGGCCTAGTGTGGTTGTGTACGTGTGATATACATACACTTTTTTGGGATCATATTTTCTATTCCGCTATTTAATCAAAAACCTTTGGGGATCAGTTAAATTGGGGGATAGTCTGTGTTGGTACGTGTGAGAGAGATCCACCTTTCCAAGTTGTTGGGGTTCATATCATACTTCTGAAGGTTTGAGGGTGCTGCCTGTTCCATACTCCCCCTACTCCTAGCCTTTTAGGGGTACAAACAATAGTAATTGGGGCCTAGTGTGGTTGTGTACGTGTGATATACATACACTTTTTTGGGATCATATTTTCTATTCCGCTATTTAATCAAAAACCTTTGGGGATCAGTTAAATTGGGGGATAGTCTGTGTTGGTACGTGTGAGAGAGATCCACCTTTCCAAGTTGTTGGGGTTCATCTCATACTTCTGAAGGTTTGAGGGTGCTGCCTGTTCCATACCCCCCCTACTCCTCATCTAGCCTTTTAGGGGTACAAACAATAGTAATTGGGGCCTAGTGTGGTTGTGTACGTGTGATATACATACACTTTTTTTGGATCATATTTTCTATTCCGCTATTTAATCAAAAACCTTTGGGGATCAGTTAAATTGGGGGATAGTTTGTGTCGGTACGTGTGAGAGAGATCCACCTTTCCAAGTTGTTGGGGTTCATCTCATACTTCTGAAGGTTTGAGGGTGCTGCCTGTTCCATACCCCCCCCTACTCCTCATCTAGCCTTTTAGGGGTACAAACAATAGTAATTGGGGCCTAGTGTGGTTGTGTACGTGTGATATACATACACTTTTTTTGGATCATATTTTCTATTCCGCTATTTAATCAAAAACCTTTGGGGATCAGTTAAATTGGGGGATAGTCTGTGTCGGTACGTGTGAGAGAGATCCACCTTTCCAAGTTGTTGGGGTTCATCTCATACTTCTGAAGGTTTGAGGGTGCTGCCTGTTCCATACCCCCCCTACTCCTCATCTAGCCTTTTAGGGGTACAAACAATAGTAATTGGGGCCTAGTGTGGTTGTGTACGTGCGAGATACATACACTTTTTTTGATCATATTTCCTATTCCGCTATTCAATAAAAACCTTTGAGGATCAATTGAATTGCGGGATAGTCTGTGTCGGTACGTGTGAGAGAGATCCACCTTTCCAAGTTGTTGGGGTTCATCTCATACTTCTGAAGGTTTGAGGGTGCTGCCTGTTCCATACTCCCCCTACTCCTCATCTAGCCTTTTAGGGGTACAAACAATAGTAATTGGGGCCCAGTGTGGTTGTGTACGTGTGATATACATACACTTTTTTTGGATCATATTTTCTATTCCGCTATTTAATTTAACTGGGCCTCCATGCGAGACCTGTGTGCCTTGTTGCGCTGTTTTGAGTACTCCACCAACATGGCCAGTGGCAATGACGCCGTTCTCAGCTTAACTATCCCACTTCTATGCCTCCTTGAAAAAACAATTCGGGCGATGATGGAAGAGGATGTGGCACAGGATGAGGAGGAGGAGGAGGATGAAGAGGTAAAATTTCCAAGGCTTTCAGGGCAGTCATTCGCAAGGGGCTCCGAGGGTGGGTTCCTGCACACGCAAACGCCAGGGACGCAATTGTCCAGCAGGGGCACAGTTCTGGAGGATGAGGAGGATGAGGAGGAGGAGGAGCTGGAGGAGGAGATGGAACCATGTTCACAGCAGGGTGGCACCCAGGCCAGCTCATGGCCATCACTGGTGCGTGGCTGGGGGGATACAGAGGACACGGACGATACACCTCCCACAGAGGACAGCCTTTCGTCGCCTCTGGGCAGCCTGGCACACATGAGCGATTACATGCTGCAGTGTCTCCACAACGACCGCCGAGTTGCCCACATTCTAACTTGTGCTGATTACTGGGTGGCCACGCTGCTGGATCCCCGTTACAAGGACAACGTACCGTCCTTAATTCACTCACTGGAGCGCGATCGCAAGATGCGCGAGTACAAGCGCACGCTGGTAGACGCCATGCTGCTGGCATTCCCATCTGACAGCGGGGCCACAGTGGAAGCACAAGGCAGAGGAGGAGGAGGAGGAGGTCGCCAACGCAACCAGGGCACCGCCAGCACCTCAGAAGGCAGGGTTAGCATGGCCGAAATGTGGAAAAGCTTTGTCAGCACGCCACAACAAACAGCAGCACCAGCAGCTCAGATGGAACGTCTTAGCAGGAGGCAGCATTTTACCAACATGGTGGAGCAGTATGTGTGCACACGCCTACATGTAGTGAATGACGGGTCTGCCCCCTTCAACTTCTGGGTCTCCAAATTGGGCACATGGCCTGAGCTTGCCCTTTACGCCTTGGAGGTGCTGGCGTGCCCTGCAGCCAGTGTATTATCTGAACGGGTATTTAGCACGGCTGGGGGCGTTATAACAGACAAGCGCAGCCGCCTGTCCAGAGACAATGTGGACAAGCTCACGTTCATTAAAATGAACCAGGCATGGATCCCACGGGACTTTTCCGTACCTTATGCAGAATAGCAATGGATACCGACCTTACCCACCCATTGTTCCATTTTTGCTCTTTCTCACTCTTTTGGGGTGTACCCTCATTTAAAATTTTTGAAAAGAAGCAGTGTTGGCTACCTCGTCCTCCTCCTCAGGGCCAGATTAATGTAGGGGCTATTGGAGCTGCAGCTCCAGGCCCCTACCTTTTATATAGGCCCCGGGTTGGCCATATTCACTGTTACCGCTCTTCTGTCACTTGTAAACACAGAAGTCTGGCTTCTATGCTCGCTTCCCCAGGCAGCACCCTCAGAACCTCCCCACACAGCGTGAAGGCCGGACAAGGAGGGACAGTTGGCGATGCATGGATGTGTTTATGGGCTTCAGAGACAGCATCCCATGTTGAATTAGGCATGCATGGCTGCACCCTTCCTCCTCTGGGTGCATGGCAAGGCACGGCCCTTAAGGCCCTTCAAAATCCTCAGCACCAAGCCCATGATGCTGTTAATCCGGCCCTGGTCCTCCTCCACCGCCGCTTCCACCTACACCGCCCATAGGTGTGCGCAGCCTATTGCATTAAGGTGTGCACCCCAAAGTTGAAATACACATGCATGTGTTTGCCAGCAGGGAGAGTAATGTATCGGGGCCATGTACCTGTAGGCAAGGAGAAATAGAGCAGAGCAGGTCCCAGGGAGATCTTTCCCATCTCCTCACTGGCAATGCTATGTGCCCTAGGTGATTAGGGTGTGCCCAGGCACACCCAGCACACCCTGTGCGCACGCCTATGTCACCGCCACATCCACCACCACCTCAACCTCCCTCCTACTCCATATGGGCCTCGTCCTTCAGAGATGAAGAAGAACATTGTTTTATTTTTCTGTTTTTTTTTTGTTGTTTTAAGTTATTTCCCTATCCACATTTGTTTGCAGAGCACTTGCCATGCTCTTAATTACGTTTTGCTGCCATTTGCAGCACTCTAGCCCTTTCCTTTGGTGTTTTAGAGCCATTTTAGTGCCTTAAAGTTCGGGTCCCCATTGACTTCAATGGGGTTCGGTGTCCGGGAAAAGTTCGGTAAAAGTCCGGGACACGGACCCGGACTTTTTTTTAAAGTTCGGCCGAACCCGTCGAACACGGACATCTAGGTGTTCGCTCAACCCTACTTGTCAACCTAAAAACGCCTGCACAAAAACACCTGAAAAAACGCCCATAAAAATGCCTAAAAATGCCTGTAAATAGCAACGCCAAGATGTGAACTTAGCCTAATTGTTAATGGCACTTCCACACATCTGCTAATGTGCGTTTTCGCTGGGGCACATTTTTGGAAAAGGGTCAGAGACTTCTCTTCTGTGTTTCCCGCACGCGGGAACATTTGGTCAGCCACACCTCTAAGTGTGAACCTGGCCTTATCATTTTCCGAGAAGAGTTCTTGCCATTTTGTACATTTTTTGTTTATCAGAGACAAGTATCACGCCAAACCCAGAAAAAGGCTTTCTCACCGAAAACGTACAGCCAGTCCTTTTCAGTATTCAGCGGAGGCGCGCAGACACGTAAGCCTTAGAAATCGCATTATTGAGACTATATGAATTTTTTCTTGCTGCGGGATCGAGCGCTGAATTTCTGCAGACGGAGCTGAGAAGATTACCGCAGACAGAAGCGGAATACTGCGGAAACACAGTGTAATTCCCATGTCAAGGAGCCAGCTTTACTGGAGATACGCACAGGAATAGTATATACAGATCAAAGGCTTTCACAGATATCTACAGATGTTTTTTGTGGAAAGCCTTTCCACTGAATTAGAAGCAGGAGACTTATCACGTCCCAGACCTCTGGGAAATATAAGAGCACAGATCACCACTACCTGGCTAGTAAGGGAATCCTTGAACTTGTACCTCCATAGAGAATTTTACTTAGGGTCCATGCACACATGTGCATTGTAGCAATGCAAGTGTTAATGCGTGAAAGGCCCACCAAGTTGCATCATATGGCAAATGCTGGCCAACCACACCACTTGACACCCAGGCCAATTCTAAAACTTCTCACATATATGTAAAAATCTACATTTTCTTGCTAAAATTACTTAGAATCCCCAAACTTTGTGTTTTTTAAGCAGAGGCTTTAGAGAATAAAATGGTGGGTGTTACTAATTTTTACATCACATGATATTTGCGCAGCTGTTTTTAAAACATAACTTTTTTGTAAAAATAAAAAAATACAGTAAACCCCCCCCTCCATTGCGGGGGTTACGTTCCGGACCCACCCGCGAAAAGTGAAAATCCACAAAATAGGAAAACCCTATTAAAATACATTGTAGGCATGTTTTTTTTTTAACTTTCACTGTACTTTTAAAAGCATTTTAAGGTCTTTAAGGCGACATTTTAAAAGCCTTTACAGGGTACCAGTTTAAAGTTACACAGGAGGTCTGGATCTAAAATGATCGCTCTCGCTCTGTACCTTACATGTATGGTGTGAGCACCGATTGCCTAAGTGCCAAAGACTTATGCGTTCACATGAGCGCGGGGGACAGGGGTGCTTTAAATTTGTTTTTTATCATTATTATTTATTTATTATAATTTTAATATTGTTTATTTTTTTACCCTGTCACAATTTTTTTTTGGATCAATTTTATTGCTATTACTAGGGATGAACAACTTGTTATAGCAATAGGCATAGCAGGTCCTCTTTATAAAGAGATGTGGGGTCTACTAGATCTCAGATCTCTCCTCTGGCCTCCAAACCCTGTGATCAATTTTAGATCCTCAGATATCCGAACTGGGATGTCAGTTCCTCTCTCTCTCTGTGCAGTGAACAGCATGCCACCCATTGGAGAAGTCCCAGGCTCCCTGATGGGATGGGAGAGCCTAGGAAAGGCAGCAGGTGGGAGATGGGGGGGGGACCCCCTTCAGCCATCTTTAGAACTGATTTGAGTGGATATATAGCTAAACAAATGTGCACTGTCACTGTACTAATGACACTGGCTGGGAAGGGTATTAACATTAGGGGACGATCAAAGGGTTAAATGTGTGCCTAGCCAGTGTTTATGTGTGAGGTGCTTTTACTAGGGGAAGTTATCAATTTCGTCCCCTGCTTTGAGGGGGAAGTAAATCCATTACTTCCCCACTGACAGAACAGAGCTTTGTCTTGTTTACATAGGCAGAGGCCTCTGTCCTGTGTGTGTGTTCAGGATGATCGGCGGGGGCCGGCGGTAATCCATTGGCCGGCCTCCGCTTACCGGCATCTGCTGTGTAGGTGTCTTTTAGACCCCTGATGGCTCACCTGCCCTCCACTGAAGTGACAGCAAAAAAATGGACGTGTAATTTTTCATGTTGCTTCCAATTTCTTACTAGGTAAAGGAGATCAACGAATGGACATTCACTGGTCTCCTTCCCCTCTACCCAGAGGCACTCGCCATGCCGGTATCGGGTGCAGTGATGGAAGCACAGAGTTGAGGAAACATGGCTAGGGCGTTTGCAGGGAGATAAATATCCTGAGGACGTATGGAAGCTAACAGTCAACTTTTCAGATTCACACACACTCCTATATGAGTGAGTGTTAGCCCCCTCCCCGTCTAGGACATATGCCATTTGTCGGTGGCAGAGAAAGGGTTAAAGTATGACTAAGGTGGAAACTTCCTTATTTTCTAGTTTTGGATACAGTGAAGAGGGATTAGAACCCCTGTCAGGTTTTTATTGCTGTCCACTTTCCCATTGGGGAGATTTTCCCTTTATATCTGTCCCGTTCACAGTTATCACCGGAAGACAAATCCTAAACTTTGGGTTGTCACCAGAATAGGAAAAGAGGGAGCATCTTCCAATGGGGACACTAGTTCTAAGGACAGCCAGGGATTCCATCACTTTGGAGGGATTTCCTCTCACTTCCTGTTTTGGAACAGGAAGTGAAGAGAAATATACCCAATAAGACAATGATGGCAATAAAAAAAACTGGCATTATAACCCTCCAAATACTTTATTAACCACTTGCCGACCGCCGCACGACTATTTATTGCGGTGGGCAGCCCCTCACAGGCAAAGTGACGTAGTACTACGTTGCTCGCCTGTGAGGCTTTAGGGGGCGAGCGTGCGTCGCCGGAGGCGCGCTCCCGCCCCCGGTCATTCCCTAAGCAGTCCGCGCGAGTGACCAGCGGACCCGATGTCTGCCGGTCACTCGCGATCTCCCCGTGGAGAGGGAGAAAGGCAGGCGGCTAATGTAAACAAAGCCGCCTGTCATTGTCCCCTGTGTAAGAACAGAGATCATACGGTCCTGCTATGTAGGATCGTATGTCTCTGTTGTTACACCACTAGCCACGCCCCTTTACAGTTAGAAGCACGCCCCTAGGGACACACTTAACCCCCTGATCACCAATAAAGTTAACCCCTTCCCTGCCAGTGTCATTTTTACAGGAACAGTGCATATGTATAGCACTGATTAATGTAGTAATGTCACTGGTAACCCCAAAAGTGTCAAAAATGTCAGTCAAGGGTCCGATCTGTTCGCTGCAATGTCGCAGTCCCGCAAAAAAAAAATCGCAGATCGCCGCCATTACTCGTTAAATAAAAAACACCAAAAATGACAGAAATCTTTCCCTTCGTTAGTAAACGCAATAACTTTTGCGCAAACCATTCAAAATACGCTTATTGCCATTTTTTTTACCAAACATATGTAGCAGAAAACAAACTGGCCAAAAATGTTAAAAAAATTGATTTTTACATTTTTTGGGGGGGGGGAATTTCATATAAAAAAATGTGAAAAATATTATTTTTTCAAAATTTACGCTCTTTCTTTGTTTATAGCGCAAAAAGTAAAAATCGCACAGGTGATCAAATACCACCAAAAGAAAGCTCTGTTTGTGAGAAAAAAAGGACATAAATTTCATTTGGGTACAGCGTCGCACGGCCGCGCAATTGTCCGTTAAAATCACGCAGTGCCGAATCTCAAAATAGGGCCTGGTCAGGAAGGGGGTAAAATCTTCCGGGGCTAAGTGGTTACAAAAAAAAAAAAAAAAGAGTTCTAATTTAATTCTGCTTCAAAACTGTTGAGGGTGGCCTGGCCTTTTAAGGAAAAAAAAAAAAAGTTGACACAACCCATTTATGACTTGATATTTTCCATAATGTCCTTGAAGATTTAGCAAAAAAAACATATATTTTACAATAATGAATAAGAAATTCAAAGTTAGATTAGTTAAGTGGCCATTTGGCTGAAAGGGATTTGACGAATCAAATCTATTTATACTGCAGATCTTCGCGTGAGCAAAATATTCAGTAAAATTTAATTACTGACTGTATTCTGGTTGGCAAAGATCCAGTATTAAACCTGCAGACATCCCGATATTAATTAAAATACCTGCAGGTTAAATAATGATAAAGACTGGCACAAAGTCAGAATCGCAGAGAGAAGCCTGAAATTATTCCGAGTGATTCTAAAATGTGTTCAGCATTTAGGGCAAAAAATCTGAAATTATTATTATGAATTAAATGGGAAAAAAAGTTAGTTTTGGATACAGCCCACCCAGACTTAAATAGTCTCATTCCCCATTCTGGGGTGACCATAAGACTGAAAATTGCAAGCAAATACTTGTGGGACAGACCACAAAAGACAGTCACAGAGCACAATAGTATTACATTGTTTACTTTGTTCAAATATAGACATCATCAAAAATTATGAATAAATACGCAAAAAAGGTTCAAAAAAATATTAAAAACTTACACCACCACCTTTCCCCCTTATCATAGGTGATAGTGTAATTTTTTTTTTTCTATTTTTGAAAATTTTTTACATTTATTCATAATTTTCGATGATTTATATATTTGAATAAAGTAAACAATTTAATACTATTGAAAGCACTGTGATCCTTTATAGTGACTGCCTTTTGTGGTCTGTCCCACAAGTATTTGTAAGGATATTTTTTAAATATAAGTTTTAGCAAGGCCGGGACAAGGGGTGGACAGAAGGGAGCGGCTGCCCTGGGCACTGTGGTATTATGTGAGGTGACGGGCACCACAAGTAGATGGGAGGGGGGAGGGGGGATGTGTGGCGAGGGTTAAGAATTTTTCTTGAAGGGGAAATTAGGAGGGGTGCTAGGAATGGTGATTTGGGGGGATTTTTTTGGGAGGGGGAAGTTGGAGGGTGGCGAAGGATAAGAATTTTTCTTGAAGGGGAAATTAGGAGGGGTGCTAGGAATGGTGATTTGGGGGATTTGTATTGGGAGGGGGAAGTTGGAGGGTGGCGAAGGATAAGAATTGTTCTTGGAGAGGAAATTAGGAGGGGTGCTAGGAATGGTGATTTGGGGGATTTGTATTGGGAGGGGGAAGTTGGAGGGCGGCGAAGGATAAGAATTGTTCTTGGAGGGGAAATTAGAAGGGGTGCTAGGAATGGTGATTTGGGGGGATTTGTGTTGAGAGGGGGAATGGGGGAACAATGATTTGTGCTAGGAGGGGGATTTGGGGGGTTTATGCTAGAAGAGGTGATATGGTGGAGGGGAAGGGAATTTGTGCGAGGAGGGGAATGCTTCAAACATCTTCATCAGGAACACATGTGAACAGTATCCATATAGAAAAACACAGTACTGCAAAATCAAACGTTTCCATACAGTTTGCTGGAGTTGAAATTCCCAAATCTAGAAGGGGACATTTTTTTAGCTTTTGGACTACTATCTCCATGTCCCTCGGTTGTCCCCTGTCCTAATGTTCACATGTGTTTCTGATGAAGATGTTGGAAGCATTCGAAACACGTTGAGCTAACACATGGATGTTGAATTGAAATAAGATTTGTGAAATTCAGTTTGCAAACACTGGATATGGTGTTATATACAGTGCTGTATTTTGGCCTAGGCCAACAAGGCCCAGGCCTAGGGCAGCACTTTGCAGGGGGGCAGCAAAAAAACCACCCCCCTCCACCTGAGACTCTATTGGCCACTGGTTGCTAGAATCGCCTCTCTCACCAGCCTCTCTCTCATCCCCCCCTCTCTCTCTCTCTCTCTCTCTCTCACCCCCTCTCTCTATCATCCCCCCCTCTCTCTCTCTCTTTCATCCCCCCCTGTCTCTCTATCGCTCTCTCTCCCATCCCCCCTCTCTCTCACCCCCCTCTCTCTCATGCCCCCATCTCTCTCTCTTATCCCCACACTCTCTCATCCCCTTCTCTCTCTCATCTCCCCCTCTCTCTCTTTGATTTCCCCCTCTCTCTCTTTGATTTCCCCCTCTCTCTCTCATCCCCCCCCTCTCCCTCCCCCCCTCTCTTTCGACCCCCCTCTCTCCCTCCCTCACCCACCCCCTCTCTCTCTCTCTCTCTCCCTTCCTCCCTCCCTCTTTCACCCCCTCTCTCTATCTCTCATCCCCCCTCTCTCTCTCCCTCCCTCCCTCACCCTCCCCCCTCTCTCTTTCCCTCACCCACCCCTCTCTCTCTCTCCCACCCCCTCTCACCCCCCATCTCGTGAGATCTCAGGGGTTCATGCTTGTAGTCCTTCAATTATGGAGGGAGACACATCCGTTAAAAAACGAGTGGGGCAAAATTACATAATGGGGGGGGGGGGGGTGCCCAATTTTAGTCTTGCCTAGGGCAGCACAAAACCAAAATACACCACTGGTTATATACAATTCTAATATTTGTATAATAAAATGTATGATTTTTGGAATTTACTTTGTGGTACCATTCTCTATATGCCCAGAAAAAGTATTTTAAAATTGTATATAGAACCATATCCAGTGCTTGCAGAGTGAAGTTCACAAATATTTCAATTCAACATCCACGTGTTAGCACAACACGTTTCGAATGCTTCATGCTTTTCACCAGGAACACAGTAGGACAGGGGGCAACTGAGGTAGTAATCCAAATATCCCTCGGCTGTCTCCTTCTGGATTCCAGCAAACTGTATGGAAACTTTTATGTAATTTTACATTACTGCTTTTCCTATACAGATACTGTTCACATATGTTCCTGATGAAGATGTTTAAGGCATTCGAAAAGCATTGAGCTAACATGTGGATGTTGAATTAAAATACGATTTGTGTTCCCCTTATCCCCAACGTATACACTATCCGTCCCTAACACTGATTTGAGTACCAAAGCCAATGCCTCTTCTAGGGAATCTCCCCTACCCCCATTCCTTCCTCTCCCCCTCCGTTTTTGTTTCCCCCTTCCTTTCTCTACAGTCCTCCTCTCCTCTTTAGTCACTCAGATGTCTTTCTCCCCTCTTTCCCTACTGCTCCAATACACCCCACCTGTCTCTATCCCTTCTTTGTTTTGCTCCCCTGCAGCCCTTTCTGTCTGGCTCTAGCCTCTAGGTAGGCCTTCCCCCAAGTACGCAACTACTGCTCACCCCTGAGTACAGTCTTCCAGGACTCCTGGGCTTTTTGGCACTCCCCGTTGGGGGACAGATAACCTTTATCCATTATATTTATAAAAAACCAAGTGCATAAAAAATGAGCACTAAAAAAGTGCACAGGGTATACACATGGTCCTCTTCTGAAGAGAAAGGACCCTGGCCCTAAACCCCCAGGGCACAAGGCACCTGACAGGGACTGTGGTACTCGTAGTCCTCCCAGCCAAAATCAAACAGACCCCTTTCTCCAGGAGGCCTGCCAAGGCAAGGCCTACCTAAGTACTAGGTGGGGCTCCCCCAAAGGGAGACCCAATAGGAAGGGAGAACCTGACCCAAAGGGGTTTAGGGCCAGGGTCCTTTCTCTTCAGAAGAGGACCATGTGTATACCCTGTGCACTTTTTTAGTGCTCATTTTTTATGCACTTGGTTTTTTATAAATATAATGGATAAAAGTTATCTGTCCCCCAACGGGGAGTGCCAAAAAGCCCAGGAGTCCTGGAAGTGCCCTCCCCCCCCCCCCCCCCAAGGCTTTCAGGGCAAATCCGAGGACCTACTACTAGTCGGGGTAAGTACCAAACTGTGTAGGAGCAAAAAAAAAAAAAAAAACAGCAACATATGACAGACAAACATAGAGGGGAAATTGGAAGGGGGGGAAGTTCTTCATTGCCAATGTGCAATACTTTAGTAGGCCCTTTCAACTAGGTATAAAAATTCCACTAGCTAAAAAAAAACACCAAAAATGGAATCCTGGGAGTGGTAATTCTGCCAAGTGCCAAACCCAATATCAGGGAGATGCATCCAATAAATACAAGTCAAAACAAAAAACACCAAAAGGGTACAGCACATCAAAGACTACTCAATGCATTTATTTGGACATCAAAATACAAATAATGTGTGTGTCCGCTGTCCCCCTACACAAGGGGGAGAGATTCCCCAAACCTTGCCAACCCTCCCAGCGTCAACCCGCCACCCTTACCAGTAATCCCCCCCACCTTACCCTAATGACTCACCCTCCATTCCAGCATCCTGGAGCTACATGTCCTGTACTCCCTTCTAATCCCCGTCCTCACCTCCACAGATGAAATATATTTGCAATGTCCTGCTGTCAGAGAACTATATAGCTGAAAGATGCCATGAGTGGAAGTAAAGGTGCCTCTTCGTTGGTGTCAGTGGGATATAGGGCCCCCCATTGTTGGTGTCAGTGAAAGGAATGCTGCTCCATTTTTGGTGTCGGTGGAAGGAACGGTGCCTCATCGTTAGTGTGAGTGGGAGATATGCTGCTCCATTTTTGGTGTCAGTGAAAGGATTGGTCCCTCATCGTTGGTGGAATCAATTGTGCCTTGGGTAGGAACAGTGCCCCAGGTGCCAGATAAAGGAAAGCAAAGGGCCACATTTGGCCCATGGGCCACAGTTTGGAGATCACGTTTCTAAAGGGATGCAGGTACTGCAACTTTTTTGGGCCCCTTTCACACTTGTGCGACTTGTCCTGCAACTTGGGACTGAAAAGTCGCATGACAAGTCATACTCCATGATTTTCAATGAGTACCATTCATATCTGTGTGACTTCAAAGTAGTCCCTGCAATAGTTTGGGCTGATTTTAATGGGTTTTGAGGTCCATAGACATAGGCATTGCTTCAAGTCCAGTCAAAATCATGGCAAAATTGTGGCAAAAAAATTGTGGCAAAAACACTGTAAAATTGCGCAACTTTTAGGTTACATAAGTGTAAAAGGAATTGTATATTTAATTATTTTTTACGCCTTCATAACAGTTTTGTGGGTTTTTTACATATCGTTATTTTTAATGTCTTCATAACTGTTTTGTGCATTGTTTTACATCTGCATGGAGCCCATAAAAAAGTTCTGCTTTAACTGTCACAGCGCCTCAATCAGTGAATTATTTATTGCGATGACTGCAACTCTTGGCTCAAGCCGTCATCTTCCGAATCACCCTGACATCCTGAATTACACACTTTGCTTACTTCTACAACAAACCCAACATTAACGGTGACATCTGCTAATTAGCAAGGCAAGGTGGCAGGAGCAGTTCGTTATCAAGCTAAAACTACTTCTCCCGACTCTTAGTACTGTATATTTTTATTAACCAAGGCTGTTACCTTTTATCAGCCCTGAAAATTTACTGGCCATGGATAAGACATCAGACAGCCCATCTGCGCTGTGCAGCCAGCGACAATAAGAAGGAATGTATATTATTTTAACTGAGAGCTCTATATCCATGGCTGAGGAAAGAACTCAATGGACAATATAAAGTAAATGAGACTTTTGTGTAATGTTGAAGACATAAGGATGGGGTGAAGCTGTCTCAATAAATTAATAGGGCATGGTTTACTCAGACCATATTTTTTGGTGTTTTAACCAATTGCCTACCAGGCAAATTCTTTAACTTTTTCACACACATTAAAATATGCATTTTGAAATGACTCAACAAAAAATGTATATATTTTATGAAAGTAGACTCCCTGGGGAACACAATGGTGGTAGTTAAAGGGTTTTTGTTGGTTCCCTCGGGTTGAGTCATTGTTGTTTTATTTTAGATCTTGGGCGACTGATGAAAACACCATTTCACAATCTCCCTGATAAAGACCACGACTACATTGGGTCGAAACACGTTGGGATACCAGTTTTTGGTAGTGATATTGCAACCATAAATGTATTTGTTCCCTTCTTGCATGTTGTCATATTTAATGGTACCAAGGATTGTAACCAGAGCTCATATTTTTAATCTCTTGTGGAATAATTTTGAATGAATTGTTTAAAAAAAAAAAACTATTTTACAAAAATTCGTTTTTACAGTTCTTTGCAGCCAAAAAACCCCTGGGGGAACTACTTGCTTTTTCTGGACTGATGGAGACCCCAGCTCCTTAAATTTATGCAGAACAGAAGATTGCGTCTGCTGAAAGACCTTAGAGAGGCATTTGGTGTGTTCCCAATAGATGCCTGGAGATACCAACAACTTAAGAATTGTTGTACTGCTCACCTTTGAGGTATTAGAGCAGTGGAATCTCTCACAGATTTTGAATCTCTATGGTATAAACAGCTTAGGGATGGAGGCTCACTATCTACCTTAGATTATTTGGGGAGTGTGGTAAACAGAGTTGAACTGCCATTTTACGGAGCCACAGAACGTCTCTGAAGAGCTCTGAAGACGTCACTGGAAGGGACGAAACGCGTCAGCTTGGAACGCATAGTGTGGGTACGTCACGTTGGTTGGAGCGCAAGCCGGAAGCTAGTTCCGAGAGGACATGCAGACCACCAATGTTAATGTCTGCAAGTCATTTTAATGCTGAAAACCCTCTAAAAGGGTAAATAAATTGCCTTAATCTAAAAATACTACACTATCTGGAGCATTCTTTCTCCCCCATATTGAATTGGATCACATATTACGGGAGCCTGAGGGGCCGTTGCCAGCCCATGGGATAACATCTTGAGGAGATCCACTGAGCCCAGGGGGCTTATAAAGCTTGATTGGTTTTGGTGCCATATGGCATTCAGTACCCACTTCATTTGGTAAGTGACCCAACTAATTACCCACTTGGGATAAGAAACAGCCGAGATTATATTTATCAAGCCTGAGCACGAGCACTTTTGTATGAACTTTGGACAATCACTCTCACCAAGGACACTTTTTGTTTTTACACTTGATCACCAAGTCACTGTTTTTATTCTGAAATTACTATTTATTCATTATAATCTTTTCAAGATTGATGCACTTTTTTATTCACAGGAAATTGATTTTTTACCTAGTTTATTTATATATTTATATATTTATATTAGAGTTATATCAATATTTGTGCGATTTATAACTTTGATCCAACACTCTATATTCACCGGAATTGATGTTTTAGATTTAATACTAGTGTTTACAGCAAGCGCTGTATTTGGTCTGCTAGAGCAATTGCTTACAATTAAACAGAACTAAATATGCTAAGATTGGCACACACATGTACTAAAATACAGGATACTAATTATAAATTCCTAACTAGGTGGTACAGGGTCCCGAAGATGTTGGCCATTGCATACCCTTCAACCGCAGATAAATGCTGGTGGGGCTGCGGGCTACAGGGTTCTCATATCCATATTTGGCGGGAGTGTCCTAAGATTAGGCCATTCTGGGTAGAGCTTAGGACTTTATTATTTCAAATAACTATGGTCCCGATTCAGGATGACCCCGAGCAGTGCCTCTTTTATGGCACTCAAAGTTCTATATACGGCATACAAGAAGGGTATAGTTCCACACCTGTTAGATGCATCTAAAGGACTAAAGTCCACTATAAAACACTGGGCAAAACAGGTTAATGATATAATGGAAGAGGAGAAATGGATCTGCAGCGTCAGTAATAGATTTGAACAGTTCTATGCCAAATGGAATCCTTGGATCCATTATAGCACAGCGAATAGGAGTTATTAGACTCCTGCGGTATGTAGTGGAGGTTTATATATATATATATATATATATATATATATATATATATATATATATATATATATATTTTGTGTGAACAGGAATCCTTACTTTTCCAAATTGACCTTGTTGTAGACTTTGGATCACTCCCCTATATACCCCTACACAGAAGTTCAGATGTCATGCCTGCCTCCAAAGACGTCCACAAAAAAGCCCAATAAACGCCTGCAACAAAAACGGCCAGGTGTGAAAGTAGCGGAGCCCTATCCCTGATCTATTGCAATTCTAAGACAAACAATCTTTTTTCTATGGCGGTCACCCTAAAATGGAAGGGTTTGGTCACCCTGCCATAGCAGTCAGAGTCAGTTCACCCTACACTACACTACGGTCACCCTGACACTTAACACTTTCCCTACAGAAACTAGATTATTTAATCTAACTATAGTGGAAAATAGTACCCTAACTACACTAGATATCCCTTTCCTCACACTAATAATTGCTAAATGACACTTTTGAAGCAGGAGTAACAGAACTGCTTCCACTCTCTTCCACAGCCCCTGTATTGCAGTGCTAGAGATTTGGCGGGGCTATGTTATATACTGGGGGGGGCGTATTCACTACTGATTGGCCTCTGGACCCCCTAGTCACTCCAATCACATTCCTAGCATCCTTCTGCCCCCTCAATTGGCTTTTACTGATGGTTCTGGTCCAATCACAGGCTTTTAAAGCCCAGTTCCTGTCCCATTGCATTTTGGTCGGTTCTGGTTGCCGAATTCCGAACGTTTTCCGCAAAAAAATCGGAATTCGGCCGAATTTCGACCCGAACAGTTCGATCATCCCTAGTAGTCGATTAGATATACACTGTGCAATTGAATAAGGGTGTATATGGGAGTGCTTTAAAACTTTTTTATTATTTATTTTTATTTTATATATATTTTTCCCTTTATTTAGCTTTATTGCTATCACAAGGGAGCTAACAAGCCCCTATGTATTAGAATTGGACAGTTTCTCTTTAAGAAGGCATCCATAGACTCCAATGTCTCCCCTGCCCTCCACTGCAGCTAATCATGCATAGGGGGGTAGCCACACATTCAGAGCCCCATAAAAGTGATCAGGGGGGATAATTTTAATCTCAAAGCTCTTTGGTGGCTCTAAAAATTCTCACCAAGCTTGAGCCTGCTTTAACCCCTTGTATACCAGGCTGTTTATAAATGTACCCTGGTAGGCAAGAGGTTAAGGTCTACTTTAGAGTGAAAGTGAAGTTTTTTTGGGGGAAGAAGAACAGTCCCTTTTAGGTGAACCTTTCAGACTACATTTCAAGATATAGGGTAGCTTAACACCTGATGTTTTCAATGGGGAAGTACACTGGAGGAGATATACAGTGGGGATTTACACTGGGGGGAATACACTCTGTAACAAATATTTGTGCTGGGAGGAGTGATTTGGTGGTGGGGGGGGGGGGGGTAAGATGTGCTGGGGACATTTTGGAAGAGGAAAAGGTATGTGCTAGAAGGGAAGGGTTGGGGAGGATGTGCTAGAAGGGGGAAGAGTATTTGTGTTGGGAGGAAGATTTGCGCTAGGAGGGGGGATTTGGGGGAAGAAAAGCATTAGTACTAGAAGGAAGATTTTGGGGAGGGAAGTTGTGTTAGAGGTAGGCAGAGGATTTGCTGGGAGGGGATATTTAAGGAAGGGGGTTTGTGGTAGAGGGAGAAGAGCATTTGCACTGGAAGGAAGATTTATAGAAGAGATTAGTGCTAGAAGTGGAGAGAAAATGTTTACTTTTAGGAAAAAAATGTTTGGGGGGGGGGGGGGTTGTGCTGGGATGGAAAATTGTGGGAAGGAGGATTTACTTTGGGGTGGGGGTGGGCTGAGGGAGAGGATACAGTATGTGTCAGGATGAGGAGCTATCATGCTGGGAGGGGGGATTGGAGAGGTGGATAATGATTTGTGCTATTTGGGGCAATCTGTGCTGGGAGGATGAATTTGGGGCTGCCGATCAGTAGTGCAGCAGTGTAGAGTTTTGCGTGTGTGGGCGAGGGGGGGTCATAGATGTACTGGGGGTGCAGAGGTGTGCAGGAGGGGAGTTTATGTTGGGTGCTTGATACTCCTTATACTCATGTGAGGACCTTGAACCTCAAGTTGGACATTGGTCTTTATACGATCTCCACCATCTTCCAATCATGGTAACTTATCTATATCTGCGGTGCCTATACGTATGGGAATGTGAGGGGGGCTAAAGTGAAACTGCCCATTGGATGTACAGTATGTACTTCCATCAATCTATCTTAGAGTATCCTTGAGTTATTTATGTATATGCAAGATTTGGGCGGCAGTTTAACTCTTCTTCCTTTAGACACATTTGTTTACATCTTCATGTTATGTACAAATTTCAAAGAATCCAAAATAAAAAGTAACAAAATAAACCCAATTTGCTATTTTGATTCAGATGTTTGAATCAAATTTGAATCAATTCATTAGATAATGCTGGTTGTTAAGGTGCCGGGGGTCCTGGCCGCCGCGTTCTTAACAACCATGATGTTAATGAACATGATTCCCTGCTGACAGCAGAATATAAACAAACTAGTACCAGCATTAAACATAAAAAAATAAATAAAACAGTGTGGGTGGGACCCTCTGGGTCTGGTATGTATTTTAAGGGGAACCCCCCACACAAATAAAAAAAATGACATGGGGCCCCCGCCAAAATCCAGATCAGATCCTTATCCAAGCATGCAGCCTGGCAGGCCAGTATAGGGGGGGGGGGGGGGACCAGCAAGCAACCCCTCATGAACCATACCAGGTCACATGTCCTCAGCATGAGGGGGTGCTATGGGGCAGAAGGGCCCCCCCTTTCCCAAAGCACCTTGTCCCCATGTTGATGGAGACAAGGGCCGCTTCCCCACAATCCTGGGCAGTGGTTGTGGGGGCCTGCGTGCAGGGGGCTTATCGAAATCTGGAAGCCCCCTTTAACAAGGAGCCCCCAGATCCCGCCCCCCCATGTGAATAAGTATGGGGTAGACAAGTTCTTTATTAATAAAAAAAGACGAAAACAATGTCCCTCAAAGTAAATCCAGCATCAATCACGAATGTTGCGCTGATCCAAAAAAAGAAATAGCTCCGCACCGGTCGCTTGCCTCCCGGCGTATTACATCTCTGGTTCCCACCTGTATTAAACAACTGCCCCAAAACACCCCCCATGTTGTGGGGCAAGTGGCCTTGTATGGTTCTGGAGGTGGGATCTGCCGGACTTCATGCTCAGATAAGGGTCTGGTATGGATTCTGAGGGGACCACACACCGTTTTTTTAATTTTGATGTAGGGTTCCCCTTAAAATTCATACTAGCCCGGAAGGGCCTGTTATGGATTGGGGGGGGGACCCCCAGATTGTTTTTTTTTTTTTGCCGCCACTGGTTTTATATTCTGCTGTCAGCAGATGAGTCATGGTTGTTATGGACACAATGACTAGGAGGATTCATGTTGGATCGATATTTTATTTGAATTCAAATCCATCCAAAAAGTTGGAATTTGTTCGAAAACGAATAAGTGAAACTAAACTAAAAGTATTCTGAAACAAATCAACAAAATCAAATTAGTAAAATACCGTATCTATCTGAAACTTAATTAAAACATTTTTTTTCAATCTGCACATGTCTATAATATTTCCATAATTTTTTACATATAGGATTTATAATATAAAATCCAGAGTACAGGGAGGAAAGTTATGATGTTTTCTGATTTATGTGTCTAGACATTTTGGCCAAAACATGTTATTGTTTGTGTATGACGTTCTATTAAAGGATTTATAGTTTTAGATTGTTTGAGTGGTTATGCTGGTGTGGTCTAATTTTTGGATACGTTTTCTTGGAGTGGATTCTTAAACCAGACCTTTTATTGTAGAGACTTTATAGTGCAGGCACATCCCCACTGCAAGGGATAATTTTCAAGTTTCCCAAAATTGGGCTTTAACTTTTAAAGACTAGAGACACCTTCCCCTTAATGGCATTGTGAACAGGTCCCATTTTTGCTATTCAGGCTAGCAAAATACAGGCCTGATATCAACTTAAAATGTAACTTCACTTTTGTTGAGAAAAAAACATTCCCCTCTGGGTGATCTCTTGCAGGGATTTTAACAAACTTTGTTGCAGATTCCTACTGTACCTTTTGTTATTCTGAAGAAATAATTTTTGTTCCTCTGTGCTGAGTGGGTCTAATGGGAGTGGTTTCATAATTATCTATCAGCTGTGGAAGCTGCAGGACTCTAATGAGGAAAACTGCTGGGCCTGCATCCCTTTAGATGTGTTCCTATTGGGAGTATCTCACAAAAATGAAATTTTTGCTGCAGGAGATGCCAGAAATTTGACTTGTATCTTAGGCAGACTTCTGGGAAAATTGGTGAGCCAATCACACAAGCAGGAAATTATGTTTCTGGGGTGTGGTCAGTATACATTCTGTGTACAGAACAGCTCCAGGTAGCCATATTGTATTTTCAGAAAATTACAACAGCTGCAGATTGAAAAGGAAAGGTAATTTTATATAACAATCAGTTACAATATGATTTGTGTCAAAATTGTATATGCTATATTGTTTTTTCTTTATTTGCTATTTTTTTTCTCCACGAAAGTGGAGTTACCTTAAGATATGGTTCATCCCCACTGCAAGGGATAATTTTCAAGTTTCCCAAAGTTGGGCTTTAACTTTTGAAGACTAGTGACACCTTCCCCTTAATGTCATTGTGAACAGGTCCCGTTTTTACTATCCAGGCTAGCAAAATACAGGCCTGATGTCAACTTAAGATATGGTTCTGAAAGTAATTTTACAGGTAAATTGGCATTGCCAGTGGTCCCATTTGGAAGAACAGTGGCTCCCATGCGCATGCCAATTAGGGATGATCGAACGGTTTGGGTCGACCATCGGTTCGACCCGAACATTGACTGTTCGGAATTCGGCTGAATTTCAAACTTTTTGCTGAAAAAGTTCGGAATTCGGCAACCAGAACCGACCAAAATGCAATGGGACAGGGACTGGGCTTTAAAAGCCCGTGATTGGACCAGAACCATCAGTAAAAGCCAATTGAGGGGGCAGGAGAATGCTAGGAATGTGATTGGAGTGACTAGGGGGTCCAGAGGCCAATCATTAGTGAATACGCCCCCCAGTATATAAGATAGCCCCACCAAATATCTAGCATTGTAATACAGGGGCTGTGGAAGAGAGTGGAAGCAGTTCTGTTACTCCTGCTTCAAAGTGTCATTTAGCAATTATTAGTGTGAGAAAAGGGATATCTAGTGTAGTTAGGGTACTATTTTCCACTACAGTTGTATTCAAAAATATAGTTTCTGTAGGGAAAGTGTTAAGTGTCAGGGTGACTGTAGTGTAGTGTAGGGTTAACTGACTCTGACTGCTATGGCAGGGTGACCAAACCCTTCCATGTCAGGGTGACCGCTATAGAGAAAGATTGTTTCTCTTAGATTGCTATAGAACAGGATGGTGGCATCGCCCCTGGCTATCACACCCGGCTTTTTGTTGCAGGCGTTTATAGGGCTTTTTTGTGGACGTGTTTGGAGGCAGGCATAACATCAGAACTTCTGTGTAGGGGTATATATACACACACACATGTATGTATATATACACATACACATATATAGGTGTGAAAGTAGCAGAACCCTATGGCTGCGCTAATGAAATACTTAACACCCATAGGACTTCGCTCCTTTCACACCTATATGTGTGTATGTGTATAAATACATATAAGTGTGTGTGTGTATATACCCCTATGCACAAGTTCAGATGTTATGCCTGCCTCCAAAAACCCCCAAAAAATGCCAAAAAAAAACCGCCTGCAACAACACACCTGGGCGTTTTTGTAGCAGGCGTTTTTATGGGCATTTTTTGGGCGTCTTTGGAGGCAGGCATAACATCAGAACTTCTATGTAGGGGTATATATACACACACACATGTATGTATATATACACATACACATATATAGGTGTGAAAGTAGCAGAACACTATGCTTGCGCTAATGAAATAATTAACAACCATATGGCTTCGCTCCTTTCACACCTATATGTGTGTATGTGTATAAATACATTTAAGTGTGTGTGTGTATATACCCCTATACACAAGTTCAGATGTTATGCCTGCCTCCAAAGACCCCCACAAAATGCCCAAAAAAAACGCCTGCAACAACACACCTGGGCGTTTTTGTAGCAGGCGTTTTTTTGGAAATTTTTTGGGCGTCTTTGGAGGCAGGCATAACATCAGAACTTCTGTGTAGGGGTATATTTACACACACACATGTATATATATATATATACACATACACATATATAGGTGTGAAAGTAGCAGAACACCATGCTTGGGCTAATGAAATAATTAACACCCATATGGCTTTGCTCCTTTCACACCTATATGTGTGTATGTGTATAAATACATATAAGTGTGTGTGTATATATACCCCTACACACAAGTTCAGATGTTATGCCTGCCTCCAAAGACCCCCAAAAAAAGCCCCAAAAAACTCCTGCTACAAAAACGCCCAGGTGTGTTGTTGCAGGCATTTTTTGGGCCATTTTTTGGGTGTCTTTGGAGGGTTTAGACCCCCCAGACACTAAATTCAAAGAAATCTCTTTTTTTTTTTTCAATAATTTTTTCAATAATTGGCTCTCTATCATAAATGAAAATTTTTAAGAACTTTTTTTGTGTGATTAATAGTCCCTGGAGCATGACCCAGAACCCTAGGCACTTTTTAGGGGCATTTATTGTGTTTTAGGGCTTCAAAATTGTGTTTTTTGATTACCGAAGTTCGGGTCCCATTGATTTCAATGGGGTTCTGAAATCCGGGCCAAACTCTCGGGTAGTTCGGGTGTTCTGGTCGAACCGAACTTTTCAAAAGTTCGATCATCCCTAATGCCAATCAGATGGCCAGAACACGGAAGGAAGATGGGTTAACATGTCGGCCGTGTAAGTGTTGTGCAGGCGACGCTGTGGGGGCTTCATTTTAAGGTAAGTATTTCACAATGAGCTAGTATGAGCTAGTATGCGATGCATACTAGGTCATTATGCCTTTGCCTTCCAGATTTTTATTTTTATTTTTGTATTTTTTGGAAGGTTTACAACCTCTTTAACTTTTGAAGATTGGAGATGCCTTCGCCTTAAAGCAGAATTCCACCCGTTTTGGTGTTTATTAAAGCGGAGTTCCGGCCACAAAATTGACATAACCGATTTTGTGGCTATCCGCTTGCTTCTCCTCACCTGAAACAGAATTTGATAGTTAGGGTATTTTTTTTGTTTACTTACCTTGTAATTGTAGAAAGAAATACTCACCTGTCTTCCACTTCCTCCCTCCGCGGCCCGCGCCGTCACTTCCGGTTTGCAATGATTCCTGGGAGCTGAACGTCATCGCTCCCAGGAATCAAGACGATAGCACCGGCCCCGCTCGTCACTTCCGGTGCGACACCGCATTCCTTGCTAAACAGCTTCTGGGCATGCCCAGAAGCTGTGGAGGAATGCGGCGCCGCACCGGAAGTGACAAGAGGGGCCGGTGAAGGCGCATTCTGGGAGAAGAAGACGCGGAAGAGGACGCAGAAGAGGATCGCACTGGCTTCAGCTGCCCACAACAGAGATGGCAACGCTGGAGAAGAAATTTTAAAAGTGAGTATTTCTTCTTGCAGGTAAGTGCGAACCTGGACAGATCAGAGGCTAGCCATTGTGGAATGTACTAGCCCTGACTGTCCCGGGGGTATGTTCATTGATAATTTTTTTTTGTGGCCGGAACTCCTCTTTAAAAGTCAGCATCTACAATAAGTGTATCTGCTGACTTTTAATAAACACACACTCACCTGTCCCACGGTCCAGCTATGCGGCCGGCAGGAGCCTCGATTCCCTCCCTCCCCCCTCCTTCTCTGCCCCCAAATGTGGCATGTCGGGGGACAGGAGGCCTTATAGCAGAAGTTCCACTTTTGGGTGGAACTCTGCTTTAATGTCATTGTGAACAGGTTTCGTTTTTACTACCCAGGCTAGCAAAATACAGACCTGGTGTCAACTTTAGATATGGTTCTGGAAGTAATTTCACAGGTAAATTGGCATTGCCAGGGTTTCCATGGAAATACCAGGACAAAGAAGAGCCTACCTATACAGATATATTGGAGATAATAATAATATCACTGTGGCAATGTTCTTCACCATTACAAACGGCAACTGCCCCAACCTATAACAGGCAATGTTTTTCACTGTACCTCCAGGAGACCATCCAGTGCTCTCAGAAAGTGGGAGATATGGTGAAAACAAAAAACTCAAGACTCTCACCTAATTCGGACACATTGGCATGTCTGAACAACATTATGGCTCCTCCACAAGCAAAGCGCTTTATCCTAGTGATACTAGATTAGCGTTTGCCTCCTCCGGTTCTTGTAACCAGGTCAGGACGTTTTGCATAGCGTGAGCTTATCAAGGTTTTCCATTTTACGAGCCATTGAAAGGTGCCTCTACCAGCCCCATCATTATGGATACTCAGCAGTGAATCGTTACCTTGCTGATAGACTCAACTGCTCTCTGGGGTG
This sequence comes from Pelophylax lessonae, assembly GCF_965119305.1. Lineage (NCBI taxonomy): Eukaryota > Metazoa > Chordata > Amphibia > Anura > Ranidae > Pelophylax > Pelophylax lessonae. The sequence continues at coordinate 41,211,700 of NC_138776.1, forward strand.
CAGTCTGAATTGCTTATTACCGCCTGCCTGTCCCAAGGGGAGTGCTCTTCTGAGTTCAGCTTACACACAGCCCCAACAAAGGCTCTGCTTCATTTTTAATAGGATTCTTCGGAGACAAAGCGCAAGATGCAGCTGCTGCGATAGCAGGATTCAAATTATGCTGTTACAACACGTAGAGAGAATGACAGCTCTCCTTCCAGCTTTCCCTTTGCTGGCTCAAACCACTCCAGATGTTAATGGGTTATTGTGCTGATGGAAATATATCATTTTCTATACACTAGCAAATTGCAGGTTGTGCTTTAACCACTTTAAGACCGGAAGGATTTTCCCCCTTAATGACCAGGCCCTATTTTGTGATTCGGCACTGCGTTAATTTAATGGACAATTGCACAGTTGTGCGACGCTGTACCCAAATGAAATTGACGTCCTTTTCTTCCCACAAATAGAGCTTTCTTTTGGTGGTATTTGATCTCCTGTGCCATTTTTTATTTTTGTGCTATAAACAAAAAAGAGCAACAATTTTGAAAAAACATTTTTTTTTCATATTCTGCTATATAACATTATCCAAATTTTTTTTTTTTTAACATTTTAGGCCAATTTGTTTTCTGCTACATATTTTTTGTAAAAAAAATAGCAATAAGCGTATTTTGATTGGTTTGCGCAAAAGTTATTGCGTCTACTAAACACGGGAAAGATTTATGTCATTTTTAATGTTTTTTCTTTTTACCAGTAATGGCGGCGATCTGCGTTTTTTTGCGGGACTGCGACATTGCGTCGGACAGATCGGACCCCTGACTGACATTTTTGACACTTTTGAAGGGACTAGTGACATTATTACAGTAATCAGTGCTAAAAATATGCACTGTTACTGTAATAATCAAGCAAAAAATTGGGGGAGCAAACCATGAACATGTATATCTAAAGCCGGTGCAGCTATGGACCAAGCAACATGTATATTAAAAAAGAATAGCGCAACCAAAGGCTTTTGATAACGCTCTGTGTGCGGAGCGAAACGCGTCAAGCCGTTCATCCGAGTACGTACTACGCCCGACTGCATCCACCTTCCGGCATACGGGAACACGGAGAGTGAGTACAGCCCTTTACATGGCAACCCGGGGGATGTTTTTATAGGCGTTTGAACCTCTCCTACATTGTAAGTGTATCTTGTATTGTGTGCATCGAATAAAGCTGTTACATACTTCACAATGCCAGCATCTCTTTCTTTTTTGAGCAATACCTGGATGTTGTGATCTACAGTAAAGCTGTTGAGTTGATGGTCCAATAAGGCTCTTCTCATCTAAGGATATTCTGAAAGCGGTGTATTATTTGGCTTCTGGTGAGTAGGGGACCAAGAGGGGAGCACCTACTCATGTACAGAGAGCACCGGCACTTATTATATGAGCACGCAGCACTTTGGACTTATGTTTTGCACAAAGACTGTCACAATTTGAGCACGTGATTAATTGAAAGATTTTATTTTACATTTATTATCTTCACGTTTATGATATATGTATTAATGTATATTGATTGGTATTTATGACATAGGAATCGTGTATTTTAAGTTAAGCACTAGCACTTTATACACATAATTTATACACAATATTTATTGAGATTTATTTATTAGTTTGCTCTGTGAAGCAGCGCAGGTATTTTTCCACTACAGGCAGAAGTGTTACCACTTAGCTACTGTGATGGCCAAATCAAGAGCAAACTGTATTTCTAATTTTCGCAGAATTTTAAATATTATCACAGGATATAAGAACATCACATGATATCAAAGGGGGTCATAAAGGTCAAGCCTGATATATATTCAGGTCACATATTGAATAAAAAAAAACAAGTATTATTTTACAAGTGTTTATTGTCCTAGATTCCTTAGCAAATATCAGATAGGTAAGTAATGTTTAGAAAAGAGGCCAACAATGGCTGCCCTTGTATGTCTCTAAATGAGCGCAGACATGCAAATAGGCTCTCAATGCTGACCTCTCCTGGAAATGCTAATAATCTGGATGTAATGCTGACGATCCTACACTAACACATTTAGTGCCTTTTGCTTTGATTTACTGACCAGGATTAAGGATCCAGATAGGAATTTCAGGCTATCCTTTGACTTTCTTGCTCTGTGTGCTTATTCTGAGTAAAAAGACTAAATGGGTCTTATACATTTATTTCTTATTTTAAAAGATTTTAGCTCATATATAGATTAAATTAAGAATGGTGGGGGGTTTGATAATCACATTGGTAGCCTCAATTAGGCTCTTTTGCCCCATGTTGGTAGTCTCTCATGCTCTGTGCTGGTGTTTTTTGGTTGTCTTTCTTGCTTCTTGATGGTCGCCTCTTGTGATCACTCTTCTTTATTCTTGGTGGCCTCTGGTGGCCTTTCTTGCTCTGTTCTGTCGGCCTCTGGTACTCTTTCTTGCTCCATGTTGATGGCTTCTGTTGGTCTCTCTTACTTTACATTGGTGGCTTGTAGGCAAGTGACTACTCTATGTTGTGGGTTTACAAGTTTATACTGTTACATGGTACTGTTAGGTGTTGGCTGATGTTGTAGGGGTCAGATAATTTGTGATAAAGTGTGCAAGTCTGTCGCTTCCCCTTCTGAAATGTATAAATGCAGGGGAGCCGACCAAATGGAGGGGGAGTCCAATATGGGAACCAGACAGTGAGGACCTTTATTATTATGTACTGTAGCTACTCTTCAGGCTGCAGCACCTTTTAATGGGACCTGTTCTTTTGAGAGACCACATGTTATGGACTTTTGTTGCTATGGACAACAATTGCAAAGGTATGGGTGGCACCATGTACTTATGCACCATTTTCTGTAGGCACCATTATAGACAAGATATGTAGCAGCACAGTCAAACTACCTTAATCAATATCGCACAGCCAATTGTATGCCTATCAATTAAATGTATATGGAGAGGATGTACAAAATTATGGAGTGATGTACATAGGTTCACTTTAAAAGTATACCAGTAAGGGGACCGAAATGATTGAAGAAGTTGTCTGTGTTGCTTACTGGGAAGAAGTAAATAGAAGAATAGGGTGTGATGTTGGTGTATGTAAAAGAACCTTACTATGGGGAGTCCAGCCATGTTAACCCTTCAGGTTAAGAAGCATAGCGTCTATGCAAAATCAATTGTGCCACAATAATCCTTGTGGTTATGTGTAACATGTGAAGATTCAGTGAACCTTTATGGTTATGGAAGTAGAAGGTGAGAAAGGAGTAGTGGCCAGCCGGCAGTGGAAGCTGGTGGCGGTGGTTGGTGACAGCAGCCCTGATGGTGAGGGAATAAGTGTATTTCATGTTCCCCACCCTGTGTCTTGCACTTCATCTTGGAGTCAGCTGCTGTATAGGACTTGCCTAGGGACCTAGACTGGGATCAAGAGTGGCAGGCCTTGCCAATCAAAAGTACAGTGGCTTCCCTATGTGCACTAGGGTGTAACCTGTTAAGTGTCTGGTGAAGACACGAGGGGGCTGGTGGAGTATAAGAGGTACTCAGCATTAACTACTGAAATCATTACAGAGTCCATTGCCAGGGCAGGTAGGAACAGACCTAGCCACTGGCTAAGAAGAGAATGTGATCCTTCAGTAGGCATGTGGGACACAAAGGTATAGAGTGGGTCTCCACTCAGAAGGTTTAATGCCCACACAATACTTGGAGATAAAGTTCTACTTTATTGGCTTGAAACTCTCCCGACCTCCCCCAGTATGCTTCTGGTGGTGTCTCTTTCTCTATGCCGGTCACCTCCAATTTTGCCTCATATTGGTATCCTCTGGTAGTGTCATTTGTTCCATGTTGATGGCTTCTGTTGGGATTTTTGGATTTATATTAGTGTCATCTGGTGGTGTCTCTGGCTCCATGCGGGTCTAGTGGTCTCTTTTGTCTCATGATGGTGGCCTCTGGTGGTCACTCTTGCTCCATGTGGGTGGCCTCTGGTGCTTTTTTTGCCTCATATTGGTAGCCTCTGGTAGTGTCATTTGCTCCATGTTGATGGCTTCTGGTGGGATTTCTTGGTTTATATTAGTGGCTTCTGGTGGTGTCTCCATGTGGGTGACCTTTGTTGGTGGTCTCTAGTGCTCTTTTGCCCCATGTTTTTTGGCATCTGGAAGTCTCTTTTGCTCCATGTTGATGACCTCAGGTGGTCTTTCTTGCTCCATTTATGGGTTTCCGCTGGTCTATCTTGCATAATACTGGTCTTTCTAGCATCATGCTCTGGTGGCCTCTTGCACAATGTCAGGGATTTCTTGTACTAGTTAATGTAAAACATGGAGATATCTTTGCAAACATTTCCGGATTTTCAAACGAATTAATACCTAGCATCACCTGAAAAACCATACCTGTTTAGCCAAGCTAAATTTTTGATATGGTGCTCTGTTTCTCATCTCTTTTGTGGGAAAGGGGATAGTGATATACAGTAGTTTGATGGTATACTAAATTATTAATAGCAGGAGTGTTATAAAGCAGATTAGAGAATGTTTTGCTGCTGATTAGCATTTAGAGGCTGAAATGTCACGATTTAACCACACCACCATAAAACCACATAGACATTGCTGGCTATTAGATACATGGGGGCTTTGGGCCCCACATTTAATGTCTGCCTTAGGGCCCTCAATCTATGAAGCATTCCCTGAATAAAATAGATTTGAAAAATATGTACAATCATTATGTAAATATTACATTTTAAATAATGTAATTTATTTTATAATATCCTTTTTCGGGAGCAGTGCTTAAGGGCTGCAATCACATGTAATACACTAATATAACTCTCCTTTACCTGTTTCTGTAGGAATTCACGTAGGTTTATATATTAGATGTTGTAACTAGAGTAGGAATAGACAAAATCCCTCCTTAATAAGGTGTTGCCAGCACAGAGCCCCACTTTGGAAGATGTCCCCTTCATTCCTGTTATGGTGACAACTCTAAAATGTTGGACTTTCCATCCCTTTCTGATGGACTCCAAGCAAACTGCTAAGTAAAGATAAGATAAAGTAAGATAACCTACATAACTTGGAGCTGTTTTACTTGCCAAAGGATTTGTTTTGTTGTCAATTCAGTCCTTTGATTTACACCACAAAGTTAAGCCCTATCCAGCAGGTGAGGGGACCTGATCTTTCTCTGCTGCAGTTTCACTTTAACTTACAGGTCTCCTCTTCACCCCCAGCCTGTGACAGCAAAGGAGAAGCAGCAGACTGATGAGTCTCTGTCTGCTCTTTCTTACTAACAGTTTACTCATTTTACTGCTCCATCAAAAGGGGCACCCCTGACGAAGTCATTCATGCTGAAACGCGTAGGATGGAGCTACAGTGGTTCTGTTCTGGACTAATTGTACACAGGATGGAGGGTCCTCTAATTTTCTATAGGGGTGTTGCTTTCACTTCTCCTGGACAGAACTGAGATTTTATAGGGCTGAGATTATTGTGGAGTGCCTGAAATTTTACTACATACATGTGAGAGTATTTTATTCGCTTTTAATAAAGTATTTTTAAGGCAGTGAGCCATTACACTTTTAAGCTTGAAGAATGCATAAGAATGCATATTTTCCTGGATGACTTAACCCTTTATTACAATCGTTGAGCAGGTATTTGTAGTTCCGTTTGATTGTAAATGCAAGCTGGATTAAATTAAGGACAACCATTTTTCTGCACAAGTGTCCTCTGGGTCCTAGTGCCTGATATAAATGCATATTTGACAGTTGTAGTGAGTGGCAATATTGGAGGTGAGAATTTACCCTTAGGGTTAGGTGGAGGTGTGTTCACTTTGTGCACAGTGATTACGGAGAAAGTGTGATTTTTTTTCTGCACTTTTTTTGGGACTATCCTGGATTTTGGACATATTTCTTTATTCAAATGTGAACGTTTTTTTTTTTTTTTTTTGGTTCATGAGTTTCATTGTTTTCAGCAACTTGGAAAAAGTTGCCTTTAAAAAGTATTCATACCCCTTGAAATTTTCTACATTTTGTCATGTTACAACCAAAAACATAAATGTATTTTATTGGGATTTTATGTGATAGACCGACACAAATTGGCACATAATTGTGAAGTGGAAGGAAAATAAATATGTGAAAAGTGTGCCATGCCCCCCCGAGTCAATACTTTGTAGAACCACCTTTCCCTGCAATTACAGCTGCAAGTCTTTTTGGGGATGTCTCTACCAGCTTTGCACATCTAGAGAGGGACATTTTTGCCAATTCTTCTTTGCAAAATTGCTCAAGCTCTGTCAGATTGGATGGAGAACATCTATGAACAGCAATTTTTAAGTCTTGCCACAGATTTTCAATTGGATTTAGGTCTGGACTTTGACTGGGCCATTCTAACACATGAAAATGCTTTGATGTAAACCATTCCATTGTAGCTCTGGCTGTATGTTTAGGGTTGTTGTCCTGCTAGAAGGGGAACCTCTGCCCCAGTCTCAAGTCTTTTTCAGACTCTAACAGGTTTCAGCCAGTTTGCCCTGTATTTGGCTCCATCCACCTTCCTATAAACTCTGACCAGCTTCCCTGTCCCTTCTGAAGAGAAGCATCCCCACAACATGATGCTGCCACCACCATTTTTCAGGGTGTTCAGGGTGCTGTGGGGTGTTTGTTTTCCGCCACACATTGTGTTTTGCTTTTAGGCCAAAAAGTTCAAATTTGGTCTCATCTGACCAGAGCACCTTCTTCCACATGTTTGCTGTATCCCCCACATGGCTTCCCACAAACTGCAAACAGGATTTCTCATGGCTTTCTTTCAACAATGGCTTTCTTCTTGCCACTCTTCCATAAAGGGCAGCTTTTTGGAGAGCACAACTAATAATTGTCCTGTGGACAGATTTTCCCACCTGAGCTGTGGATCTCTGCAGCTTCTCCAGAGGTACCATGGGCCTCTTGGCTGCTTCTCCGATGAATGCTCTCCTTGCCTGTCAGGTTAGGTGGACGGCCATGTCTTGGTAGGTTTGCAGTTGTGCCATACTGTTTCTGTTTTTGGATGATGGATTGAACAGCGTGAGATGTTCAAAGTTTGGGATATTTTTTTATAATCTAACCCAGCTTTAAACTTCGCTACAACTTTATCCCTGTTTGGTGTGTTCATCGGCCTTCATGATGCTGGCTGTTCACTAAGGTTCTCAAACAAACCTCTGAGGGCTTCAGAGGTGTCCAAATTGGGCCCAATTAGCCATTTTCCCTCCACAGTGTCATGTGACACATTATTGTTACAAGGTCTCAGGTTTGAATGGGGAGCAAGTGTGTTAAATTTGGTGTTATCACTCTCACTCTCTCATACTGGTCACTGGAAGTTCATCATGGCACCTCATGGCAAAGAACTCTCTGAGGATCTGAAAAAAAGAACATAAAGATGGCCTAGGCTATAAGAAGATTGTCAAGACCCTGAAACTGAGCTGCAGCACGGTGGCCAAGATCATACAGCAGTTTAACAGGACAGGTTCCACTCAGAACAGGCCTCACCATGGTCGACCAAAGAAGTTGAGTGCACATGCTCAGCGTCATATCCAGAGGTTATCTTTAGGAAATAGACGTATGAGTGCTGCCAGCATTGCTGCAGAGGTTGAAGGGGTGGGGGTCAGCCTGTCAGTGCTCAAACCATACGCCGCACACAGCATCAAATTGGTCTGAATGGCTGTTGTCCCAAAAGGAAGCCTCTTCTAAAGATGATGCACAAGAAAGCCAGCAAACAGTTTGCTGAAGACAAGCAGACTAAGGACATGGATTACTGGAACCATGTCCTGTGGTCTGATGAGACCAGGATAAACTTATTTGGTTCAGATGGTGTCAAGCGTGTGTGATGGCAACCAGGTGAGGAATGCAAAGACAAGTGTCTTGCCTACAGTCAAGCATAGTGGTAGGAGTGTCATGGTCTGGGGCTGCATGAGTGCTGCCGGCACTGGGGAGATACAGTTCATTGAGAAAACCATGAATGCCAACATGTACTGTGACATACTGAAGCAGAGCATGATCCCCTGCAAGATACTATAGCAAGATACTGTATGCCCGAACCGATACAAGTATAACTTTGTTAGTGCATTTTTAATAGTTTGTAATAATTTAATAAAGTTTACTGCACTAGGAGCCTGTGCTCTCTCCTTTTGTCTAATTACATGGGTTTCGGACAGGAATTGCCCTGCATTTCTGTTTAAATTGCATGCCACTCTTTGCAGTACAATTTGAGCCCATTCATTTTGTATGGATGCAAATAACACTGCAAAGTATCAGTACTCGGTATCGGCGATAAAAATGGGTATCGGTGCATCCCTACTTTTGAAGTTTTTTCCTTGTGATACTAGACTAGATCCTCATATGACAGTCCCTCAGTCAGCTTTCTGCAACTTCCAGCAAAACAGGCCTCGAGGTAGCCCACCTGAGGCCTCAAACCTCAAGGCGCAAGACAAGATGGCCTAAGGGGGCAAGCAGCCCCCCCCCCTTAGGCTGTGATCTCCTTCCAAGGGAAAAGAGCTAAGTGCTCCCTGGCAAGAGTATTTATACAGGCTCCCAGCTACCATCTAGGCCACCCTCCCCAGAAATTGGCCAGGGCTGTATGAATATTTAGCTACTGATTAGACTCTTTCTGCTCAATAATTTCCAGAGCTTTCAGGACTAATTAGGGGGAAACAGGAATCCCTGCAACTACTGAAACATAGAACAGACCAAAACAATCAACACAGCCAGATAGCCCACCTGAGGCCTCAACACCCCCAGGCACATGGCAGAATGGCCTAAGGAGGCAAGCAGCCCCCTTAGGCTGTGATCTCCCCCTAAGGGAAAAGACCTGGGTGCTCTCTGGTCCAGAGTATTTATACAGGCTCCCAGCTACCATCTAGGCCACCATCCCCAGGGATTGGCCAGGGCTGTATGAATAATTAGCTGCTGATTGGACTCTTCCTGCCCACTCATTTCCATAGCTTTCTGGACTAATTAGGGGGAAAGCAGTCAATCTTGCAGCTACTGAAACATAGAAAAGACCAAAACAATCAACACAGCCACACTGGTTACAGTGAGCCAAAATGAAATTTGCCTAACAACGAACTGCAGCTCCACTGGATACAGTGGGCCGAACTGAATTTACCTAATCCTAGCACCTATCTAGGAGGGCGCTACATTCATTTTTCATACCTCCCAACTTTATGAGATGGGAATGAAGGACACCTACTAGCAAAACAACACTAAATTTTCAAAAATTTTGGGATGCCTGCCTTTACATGCACATGAACTTTAATGGCATCCCAGTCTTAGTCTGTATGGTTCAATATTTAGTTGTCACACCCTTTGCAGCTATAACAGCTTCAACTCTTCTGGGAAGGCTGTCCACAAGGTTTAGGAGTGTGTCTATGGGAATGTTTGACCTTTCTTCCAGAAGAACATTTGTGAGGTCAGGCACTGATGTTGCATAAGGAGGCATAGGACAGGCTGCTGCCCTGCCCCCTTAAAGAAGAATTAACCACAAAAAAAAAGATTTGTTAAATCCCCAAGGGCTTTTTTTTTACTACTATTCCTTTTATTAGCTTTTGACATTTACAAATGAAGCAATTTAGAAATTGAATGAAAGGTTTTAGCACTAGGAAACACTTTTTGAAATATAAAAGTGAATTTTAATTACAACTTAATAGATCAGACCAAAATGAGGGACAAATGAAGAGAAAAGAGGGACAGAAGGACATTGCTCCAAATCAGGGACAGTCCCTCGAAATCAGGGACAGTTGGGAGCTATGTTTTTGGACAGAGCAGAGAGGGATCAGAACACCTGTCAGGTTTTTATTGATGTCTTTGCCCCCATTAACCACTTCTGGACCCAAAGGATTTGCCCCCTTAATGACCAGGCCATTTTTTGTGATTCGGCACCGCGTTACTTTAACCACTTGCCGACCGCCGCACGACTATCTACGGCGGCGGTCAGCCCCTCACAGGCAAAGTGACGTAGGGCTACGTCACTAGCTTGTGAGGGTCTAGGGAGCGAGCGCGCGCCCCCGGAGGTGCGCTCCCGCGTGGTCACGGACCCCCCCGCGCGTGTGACCAGCGGACCCGATGTCCGCCGGCCACTCTGCGATCGGCGGGGGGAGAGGGAGAAAATCAGGCAGCTTGTGTAAACAAGCTGCCTGTCATTCTCCCCTCTGTATGAGAGATGATCATATGGATCTACTATGTAGATCCGTTGATCACTCTGCATACAGCTGAAGCCACAGCCAATCACAGTTAGAATCACGCCCCTAGGGACACACACAGCCCCTCCCTCTCAAATAAAGTTAACCCCTTCACTACCAGTGTATTTTTACAGTAACAGTGCATATATATAGCACTGATTACTGTAGAAATGTCACTGGTAACCCCAAAAGTGTCAAAAATGTCAGTCAAGGGTCCGATCTGTCCGCCGCAATGTCGCAATACCGCAAAAAAAAATCGCAGATCGCCGCCATTACTCGTTAAAAAAAAAAAAAACCAACAAAAATGACAAAAATCTTTCCCTTAGTTAGTAAACGCAATAACTTTTGCGCAAACCAATCAAAATACGCTTTTTGCGATTTTTTTACCAAACATAGGTAGCATAAAACAAATTGGCCGAAAATGTTAAAAAATTTTGATTTTTACATTTTTTTTGGGGGGTAATTTCATATAAAAAAAAGGGAAAAATATTGCTATTTTTGCAAAATTTACGCTCTTTTTTTGTTTATAGCGCGTGATCAAAAAATCGCACAGGTGATCAAATACCGCCAAAAGAAAGCTCTGTTTGTGGGAAAAAAAGGACGCCAAATTCGTTTAGGTACAGCGTCGCACGACCGCGCAATTGTCCGTTAAAGTCACGCAGTGCCGAATAGCAAAATACCCCCTGGTCGTTTAGCAGCCAAATCCTCCGGGGCTTAAGTGGTTAACAGACAATTTGTGCGACACTGTACCTAAATAAAATTGATTTCCTTTTTTTCCCACAAATATAGGTTTCTTTTGGTGGTATTTGCTCATCTCTGCGATTTTTTTAAAAAAAATTTGTGCTATAAACAAAAAAAGAGCGAGAATTCTGAAAAAAAAAAAAAAAAAAACAATATTTTTCACATTCTGCTATATATCAGTCCCAAAAAAAATTTGAAAGTCAAAATTTTTTAACATTTTAGGCCAATTCGTTTTCTGCTACATATTTTTGGTAAAAAAAATCGCAATAAGCGTATTTCGATTGGTTTGCGCAAAAGTCATTTTTATTGTTTTTTTTTTTTTTACTAGTAATGGTGGCGAGCTGCGATTTTTAGTGGGACTGCGACATTGCGGCAGACAGATCGGACCCCTAACTGACATTTTTGACACTTTTGGTGGGACCAGTGACATTACAACAGTAATCAGTGCTAAAAATATGCACTGTTACTGTAATTATGCCATTGGCAGGGAAGGGGTTAACCCAGGGGTGATCAAAGGGTTACATGTGTACCTAAGGGCGTGTTTCTAACTGTATGGGGGAGGGGCTTGTGAAATGACTATAGAGACATGTGATCCTATATAGAAGGATCACAGGCGCTCTGTGATCATTCCAGAGAGAAGAACGGTCAGCTGTGTTTACAACAGCCAACCATTCTTCTCTCTCAGTGGGGAGCGATCGCGGGTGTCAGGTGTCAATCGGAGCCGCCTGCCCGGTGCATTGGAGTCACCACTGTCAAGTGGGGGCGGGAGCGTGCCGCTGGTGGCGTGCACTCGCCCCCTAGCTGCAGGCGGGTGACTGACATATACCTACGGCGGTTCACGCAGGAGGGCCAGTCTGCCGCAGTATTTCTGGGGCGGGTGGTCCAAAAGCGGTTAAGGGAGATTTACCTGTTTATTGTTATCATCAAACTGTAGATCTTCTGTTCAACTGCTGTGGCCACACATTATTTGAAATTCAGCAGGAACCAGCCGAATTTTGATCTATCTATGGACACCTTCCCTCTACCCAAAATCTACACAACCTCTATCCAACCTTTCAACTTTAAGCTGCCCCCCGGCACATCGGTATGAAGATATTGCTCTGCTAGTAATGATGGCAGAACCAAAAAATCATTTCATAAATTGAAAGTGTACATAAGTGTGCTTTCATATATATATATATTTCCAAGGTTGTTCTTCCAAAGCAAGCTAATCGAGACAAACAGATACAGGCAGATGCTGAAAACTATTGATTTTCTTCTTCTTTCTCCAAAATGAGATTTTTGAAATTAAGCAAAAACACTTTCTACAACATAAAAGACAAGATGACTCAATACATCCAATCATCGCCGCCGCCAACCAATCCCAGCGCAAGCCACTTTACTTTTTCTATTTTTTTACCCCCACACCCACCCCCGGGACATTTTTTGCAGTGTAATTAACTTTGGCTTAATTAAATAATTGATTCTGAAAACATTTCTGACAGCAATTATGTAATTAAACCTGGAATGATTTAATTAAATAACGAGACTCCGAAAATGTGAGCCGACCCGACATTATCTCATGACTAAATAGAGAAAGGTTAGGATGACGGAAGCAGCACCATTAGCAATTTTGGTAATCATCACATGCCGTTAAAGCCTAACTTTGTACAATAGTTTTTCTTTTCAAGCTGAACTGAAACCTTTCCTTCTGTCTTGCAAAGTTGTACCGGTTCCTCTTCTTGACTGAATTGGCTTTTGCCTCGTACACACGCGTCGATAGTTGGCCGTGAATTTTCGGCCAACGTCCGATCGGCCAATTGTCGGCTTGTTAGTATGATGCTTCCGACAACCAACTGCGACTTTTCGGCCGAATAAAATCTGGTGTGCATGCTATATAATTTTTGTTGGCCGACAACACAACGGCCGATTTTTCGTCAGTCAGTACAGATTTCGGCATACAAAAATCTGATGAGCAAGACTGGGCATGCTCAAAGAAGAATAAACACACGGAAAGTAAACCATCACATGACATCACTTCTGAAGTTGATTTTTGTTGGCCGAAAAAATTAGTGTGCAGTCTAGAGCACATTCCAACCAACAAAACACAACTCTGGACAAAAGACGGCCGATTGGTCGGCCGATAATCGTTGCGTGTGTACGAGGCATTAGGCCCCTTTCACACATGCCGGTCCGCTGGGGGACTCTGTTTTTCTCAGCGGGGGATCGATCCGCCGATCCCCCGCTGAGCAGGCGGATGGCAGCTCTGTCTCCGCGCTGTGTGCGGAGACAGAACTGTCAGGTCCCCACTGTTCTCTATGGGGGAATCGGATGAGAATGGACCATCTGTCCGTTCTCATCCGATCCAATCCGATCCGAAAATAGGGTTTCCATCCGTCCAGATTTGACGGATCGGATCGGGTGTCTCCGCTGACATCCAATGCCCCATAGAGATGCATGGGGCATTCGTTCAGATCCGCCTAAAAAAAACTGACAGGCGGATCTGAACGGTCCGCATGTGTGAAAGGGGCCTTATTCGGATTTCACTGCACACTGTGCATTAGGAGCTGAAGCATGTCAGATAGATAGCCTGCCTCATTTCCTGGCTGGAGGACATCCAGCATTGTCTAGTTCTTTTCTCTACAGCCTTGACCAGTGCCATCTTAAGAGAATTATAGGCCCCCGGGCAATGCAGTGCACTGGGGCCCCGCCTACATGATCACCCACAAGAATAAAAATGCAAATTATCAATAAGGTGATATTTATTGGTACAGCAATGCCAGGCTAATGACAGCTTCAAAGTTCTGCGGCTGGGTCCAGTGAACACACACGGACGGGACTCAGACTCGACTGTCCTGTGTGTGCCTGTTCCCTTGGAGGCGGACAGACATTCCTGCAGTTGTGGGCTCCCCCTCCATGGCCCAAGTGGCCTGACAGCAGCGCAGGGCCGACAGGCGCTTGCCACCTGCTAAGTTTGGTGGCAGGATGCACATGGGAATCGGGATTAATGCTTGGCTGGCGCTGGGGCTGGGTTGCTGGGCAGGTGGCCCCCTGGGCAAGTGGGGCCCCCGGGCAACTGCCCAGCGTGCCCATTCGGTAAGATGGCCCTGGCCTTGACTGTTCCTGGCCCCTTCACTCAAATTTTTTGGATTTCAGTTGTTTTATTTTTTTTTAAACAATCAAGTTTATTGAAAACATGTGGTACATTACAATGAAGAAAAAACATACTGTATCTGAGGGACACACATGTCAGTATAGTGCAGAAGTTATTGCAACATACAGCTTGGAAACGCTAACGATGATTAGAGATAGAGCATGCTATAAACAAATGTACAGCTTAATGACATAACAAAATAGTGCATCAGCAAATTAGAAAAAACTTCAAATATAGGTCAAGAGGTCCATTGGGCGGACAGAGTATCTAGCATAGGTACATGTGATATCGGACCAGGAACATGAGTAGAAAAAGAAAACTTACTAATAGAAAATAATTTCTCAAGAGTAATTAATCTCAGGATACTAGATCTTTGTCAGATAATCATGCAAGGTCATCGGGTACTAGAGAAGAATATTCGTTGGAGGCAAAGTAGAGACAGATGGATTAGAAAGAGCACAGGAAGAGTAAGAGGAAAAGGGGGGTGGTGGGGGGGGGAGAAGGTTTCGGCCGACTCAGGGAGGCGCCGGGGAAGGCCGATCGGGTTGTTGAGCAGACTGGAATTTAAGCCAAGGGTCCCAACGAGAGAGAAACCCAAGGATTCTGTCGTTGGCAAGTGCGCTTACCCTTTCCATCTCACAGATTTCTGAAACTTTCCTAAGCCAATCTGAGATCGATGGAATATTAGCGGATTTCCAATGAACGGGTATGAGGGATCTGGCTGCATTGATCAGGTGAATGAGCAATGAATTCTTGTATTGTAGAAGTGGTGTTGGACTGAGGTGCAGTAGACAGAGTTCAGGGGAGAGGGTGATCCCCTCACCCACAATGGACGAGCACAAAGCTTGGATTTGTTGCCAGAAGGCGGAGATGTGCGGACATGACCACCATATGTGGATTAAAGTACCTTTCTCGAGACCACATCTCCAACAGGTATCATCGGAGGCAGGATACCATCTCTTAATTTTATCAGGTGTAGCATACCACTGTGTAAGCAGTTTATATGCGGTTTCCTGAAGTTTCGTGCTTAGCGAGCACTTGTGTGCAAGAATGCAAGCTCGTTTCCATTGGATCTCCGAAATAGAAGTGTTCAACGAGGCGCTCCACTTCCCCCTGAACCTGTCCTGCCCTGTATCAGTGTGTTTCTGTAGCCAAGCATAGGTCTGGGAGATAGATTTCTCAACCCGCTCCCCCAGGTGACAACACTGTTCAAAGTCAGTCAGAGGCCTACTCACTAGGGGCCTCCTGTTGCGTGAGGTAAGGTAGCTGCGAGCTTGAAAGAAGGACCATAGGGGCATTTTCTGTTCAGGTGTGATTCGTGCGAAGTCAGATATTTGTTTAAAAACACCACCTACAAAGCAGTCTTTGGCAAGCACAGGGTCTCGGGAGTCCTTCAGAAAAAGGGGATTGTCCAGTCCTGGTGCGAACTCTGGATTGTGTGCTAATGGTGTCAAAGGGCCGGGAGAGGAAGAGATGCCACAGTTGGGAGCAATAGCGTGAAATGTGCTCAGTGTGGGGCCTATGAGGGGGTGAGCCAACAAAGTTTTGGGGCAAGACGCGGCCCGAATCCAGGGGGCACACGCCAATGGCCCCCTGGAAAACGAGTTTTCTACCTGTATCCAATCTTTTGATTGGCCATGGCAATTCCAATCTATAATTCTAGATAGATGGACAGCCCAGTAATATTGCCTGAAATTGGGTAGTCCCATACCACCATAGGATTTGGATTTGGACATTGTATCAAAATGAACTCTGGGATGTTTGCCATTCCAAATAAATTGAATCTGGAGCGAGCGTAGCCTACGGAAGAAATAGGAGGGAATCCTAATAGGGAGCGCCTGCATGAGATAGAGGAGCTTCGGCAGGGTCACCATCTTGATGATGGCGGCCCGGCCGAACCAGGAGAAAAAACGGGGCATCCAGCCCCGCAATTCCTTCGTGATGGAAGCAAGGAGCGGGGGGTAGTTGTGTTCGAATAAGTTTTTGGGATGCTGGGTGAGTCGTACGCCCAGGTACTGTATGCTAGACGTGGTCCACTTAAACGTGCAATTCTGTCGGACAATACTCGCCTGTTGTGTGGATAAGGTGAGATTAAGGGCTTCTGATTTGTGGTAATTGATCAGCATATTAGACATAAAACCGTAAATCTCAAACATGGTCAGCAAGTTAGGGATCGACACAGATGGGTGGGAAACAAAAAACAAAAGATCATCTGCGTAGGCTGCAATTTTGTGTTCTCTGCCCCCCACTACGATCCCCCTAATGGAATGGTGGAGGTTGATTGTGCGGATAAAGGGCTCGAGGGAGAGGATGAACAGGAGGGGTGAGAGTAGGCAGCCCTGACGGGTGCCGTTACGGATGTAAATCGGTTCAGACAGGGTACCATTTACTTTAACTTGCGCCGAAGGGTTCGTGTAAAGGGCTTTTATCCAAGCTAGCATGTGATCCCCCATCCCCACGTGTCTGCAGGTCGCGAACATAAAGTCCCAGGCCACTCTGTCGAAGGCCTTCTCCGCGTCCGTAGACAGGAGAAGACCTCCGACACCATCCAGGTGGAATCTGTGAATCAAACTGATTGATTTTAGAACATTATCGCGCGCCTCACGCCCAGGCATGAAGCCCGCTTGCTCTGGGCCTATCACTTGTGGAAGCAAAGTCCTGAGACGAGTGGCAATGAGTTTGGCTAGCAGTTTGAGATCCAGGTTTAAAAGGGAGATTGGTCTATAATTAGGGCATTCAGTGGGGTCCTTATTGGGTTTTGGGATAACCGTGATGTGTGCTCGCGAAAAGGAGGGAGGGATTGTATCAGCCGATAGAAGGGAGTTCAGGGCCCCGAGGAGAGGGGTAGAGATCTGTTCAGTGAAGGTTTTATAGTAGTGACCGGTGAAGCCATCTGGGCCTGGGCTTTTGTTGGATTTGAGCGATTTAATTGCTGCCAAAAGTTCGGAGTGCGTGAAGGGTTGTTCCAGCGTCTCCGCCTCTGAAACAGATAACCTAGGAAGTTTGCTATTATGGAGGAATTCTTCGATAAGGGACGGTCTATCACCATGTAGTGTAGTTGGTTTGTGACGCGCCGGAATGTTGTAAAGATTGGAATAAAAATCATGGAAATGTTGAGCTATGAGATGGGAGTCTCTGTCCAACTGACCTTGCTTATTTTTTATGGCTGAGATGTTTGTGGACAATTGAGCCTCTTTCAAAGACCTGGCCAAAAACTTCCCCGCCTTATCACCCTGTTCATAGTAAATGTGTTTCCGGTAGAAGAGCAAACGTCTGGCTTTGGCGTCCAGAAGCTGTCTCAGATCCCTCCTAGCCGCTATAAGAGCCTGGAGAGCATCCGTCGCCAAAGATTGTTTATGTGTAGCCTCTAGAGTCGCAATGTGCGAAAGGAGGTTGGTCATTTGTTTTTCCGTTTGTTTTTTGCGCCTGGCACCCCACATTATGAGCTCCCCTCTTACAGTGCATTTATGGGCCTCCCAGACATTCATAGGAAGCACCGTAGACCGAGAGTGAACCTCAAAGAACATGTCCAGCTCCTTAGAGATGTGTTCTCGAATTTGGGGGTCGGTCAACAGTGTGGGGTTCAAGCGCCAATTAAAGACTTTCCCTGCGTCTCTAGGTCTGCTGGTGAGAGTCAAAGAGACAGGGGCATGATCCGATATGGTCTGGTTGCCTATGCATGATGAGGTCAGTTCCGGCAGGTCCCGTTGGGAGATATACAGGAAGTCGATGCGTGAATATTTGGAGTGCATCGGGGAGTAATAAGTAAAGTCCTTATCGTCCGCGTGGAGAGCCCTCCAAGAGTCCACTAAAGTGAGTGACCCCAATAGAGTTTTAATTTTTTTCAGAGTCCTGTATTTGATGCATGAGTGACCATTGGAAGTGTCTAGTAGTGGATTCAGGGGCACATTGAAATCCCCTCCCAGTACAATGCATCCTTCCCCAAACCACTTCAGCTCATCAATCACCTTTTGGCAGAAGGACAGATGTGCGGAATTGGGGAAGTAAACATTAGCAAGGGTCACTGGTTTACCAGCCAAGGAACCCTTCAGTAGTAAATATCGGCCTTCAGGATCTGCCAGTTGGTGTGTGAGGTCAAAAGCAGTGTCTTTATGTATCAAAATTGATACTCCTTTGGCCTTGTTCACGGGTGATGTCGCGTGTAGGGCTCTGGGAAAATGTCTGGTATTTATGGGAGGGATGGATCTAGCTCTAAAATGTGTTTCCTGGAAGAAAACAAAAGCAGGCTTCACCTTAGCCAGGGCCCTAAGAACAGATGATCTTTTTTCTGGGATGTTAAGTCCCCTGCAGTTGAAAGAGAGTACCGTGGGACTCCTGCCAAGTGCAGAGAACATGGTGGCCATTTGTCAGTTTATGTTCGGTGCGGCAAAAAAGAGTCAGAACACTTACCGACCCAAGAGAGGCGGTCTCAGTCAACCGCAGTGAACCGTCCACCCAAGGAGGTGTGTCCTTATGCGTCCCAACCAGACCTCCGCGGGGATCCCCGAGTCGGCTGCAATTGAGAGAATGGGATGAAAGGGAAGAGGGAAGGGGGAGGAGAGTGGAAGGGGTACAGAAGCGGCAAATAGTAATCGAAGAAACCTGAGATATGAACACGTATGAGACAACAAATATTCTAATGCACTATGCAATAAAAATTTTGTAACAATAGGTATCAACGCCTAACAGAAAAAATTACTGTAGGCGATCAAAACGTAGTCTGGTGGACAACAACAGACGGTAGAACAAATGCAATAAGCAAAAAAGATCAGACTACTGATTGTGAGGTGAGTGGGAGGTCAGTTAGCGAGATATTTCAAAAACAAAAACCAGAAACAGAGAAACACCATCGCGAACCCACCAGCCCATAAATGTGGAGTTTGGTAGAGAATACTCTCAAACCGGGGTGAAGCGGTCTCCGAAAAAAAAAAAAAAAAAAAGGGAAAAAATGTTGCGGCAGAAAAGCAGTTTAAAGCAGGAAATATGCTATCAAAGGAACTGGGTACAGTATGAAGGTCGGAACCAAACAAAAAGTTAGCTGAAGGACAAGATGCATGTCAGGCATGACAGCAGAAGGAGGAGGGTCATCAGGTCGTCCGATGAGTGCGCTTCCGATGTCAGAAGTGGGCTCTGAGTCCTGGGGTCTTGGGAGTTTTCGGTGTGGTATGGGATCGTCTCGGGGTGCCCTCTGGTTGCTTATTCATCTTTGATTTCTTGCTGCTGGATGGAGTGAGAGCAGCACCAGGGGAAGGAGGAGAAGCAGAAGGCATATCAGGGAGTCTGAAGTCCGCGTACCAATCGGGAACTTCCGTAAGAGGTATTTGGAGAGCTTCACAGAATGCAGGCAGGTCTGACGGGGTCCGCAGAAGGTAAGTTTTCCCATGAAAGGTCACGCTGAGAGCAAAGGGGAACTTCCAACGGTAGGAATGTCCTTTAAGTCTCAAGGCATCCAGCAGGGGGCGCAGGGCGCGCCTGTTATTGAGTGTGATGGGCGATAGGTCTTGAAAGAGGAGAATGGGTTCCCCATTAAACAGCACTTGATCATTTTGGCGCGCTTTGGCCAGAATTTCTTCTTTGAGGGGAAAGTTTTGTAGGCAACAAATAATGTCTCTCGGGGGTTGATTATCCGGTCCTTTAGGCCGGAGAGCCCTATGTGCCCTTACAAAGTCTATTGGTGACTCATCAGGCCGTTCCAGCAGGTCATTAAAGATTTTGGTTAAAGCCAGTTTAGTGTCCTCAGGGGGTACAGACTCCGGGACCCCCCGGACCCTGATATTACAACGTCTACCCCTGTTGTCCAGATCCTCGATCTGTCTATTGACATCAATTAGATGCGCGGCGTGTGCCTCAGCCGTGGTTTCTAAGCGTTTAATGGCGGTGTGCCTCGCCCTCCCCTCTCTCTCAGTCCTGTCCAGTTTGTCAGAGATAACCATGACATTAGCAGTTAAGGTGGCTATTGCGGCAGCAAAAGATTGCTTGATGTCTGCTGCTATGACGGTCATGGCTGCATGGGTGAGGGGGAGATCGGGAGAGCGGTCATCTCTTACCATGTCCTCCGAGGCAGAGAGCGATTCCTCACTGAAGTCGGCCTCATGGTGGAGCTGCGCCATCTTGTCCACTAGGTTGAGGGATCTTGCCACCGCTTGAGCCTTGAATAAAGCCGAAATACTTTTGCTGGAGGATGCCGGTGTAGACCGGGTTTGTCTGCTCTGTGATCCGTGGCGGAGAATTCTGCCCATCGCCGCAAATATGGAGACCGGGAAGCTTATTAGGGCTGCGGGTTCACGGAGCTCTCTCAATGTGCTGCCATCCGCCGCGCTGACTAAGCCACGCCCCCGATTTCAGTTGTTTTAACCACTTCCTGCAAACCGACCTGGAAGTGGTGGTACCATAATGAAGCCTGCAGCTAGAGGCATCACCCCGGTACCGTTTTTTTAAGCCAACGGTTGGCTTTTTAGTGGTAGAAACTGATGCGTTATCATAAAGAGCGGGAGGGCACGATCCTTCGCCTCTCTGTCCAGGTCTCTTGTCCCACCAGGTGGCTGGATTCTCAAACAAAGCCGGATTTGGCTTCGATTAGATCTCCGATGTAGTAACCCGGAAGCGATGTCACAACATCACTTTCTGTTTACTTGGCTGCCAACAGCGCTGATTTTAAAAAAAATGCTAGTATTCAAAAACTAAGATTTTGGTGTTTTTAATAATTTTAAGAGCAAAGGAGGAATTTGGGGTCTTTTAGACCCCAGATCCCTCCATAAAGAGTACCTGTCACTTCCTATTAATATCACAAGGGATGTTTACATTCTTTTTGACAGCAATAAAAGTGATCAGATTTTTTATTTTCTTTTTGAAAGGTTCAGTAAAAAAAAAAATAATAATAATAAATAGGAAAAATAATAAAAACATTTTTAAAGCGCCCCTGTCCCCACGTGCTCTCACACCAAAGAAAATGCGGTGTTCAAATAACACCTGTGAGGTATCGCCGTGATCGTTAGAGCAAGAGCGATACTTCTAGCAAAAGACCTCCTCTGTAACTCTAAACTGGTAACCATTAAAAAAAATTGAGCACCACCTATGGAGATTTTTAAGTACCATAGTTTGTCGCCATTGCAGGAGTGTGCGCAATTTTAAATTGTAACATGTTAGGTATCTATTTACCCGGTATGACATCATCTTTCACAATATACAAAAAATTTAGCTAATTTTACTGTTTAGTTTTTTTAAATTCAGTGAAGTGTTTTTTTTTCGAAACAATTGTTTTCTAGTAAAAAAAAATACCAAATTTACCTTGTAAACAACAAGTGTCAGAAATAGGCTTGGTCCATAAGTGGTTAATCATTGAGGCTCAGCATCACCTGTGGCTGTTACTTAGAGTGGTCTGCAAATACAGCCTACCTAGGAACACCCGCCCCTCCAGACTGACACCCATCTATTAAGGCTTTTTGACATTTTCATAACTCCTCCCAAGACCACTGCTTGCAACAGGGCTGATGGCTCTTGAGTGGAGTACTGAGGTAGGGTGCTGTGGTGTTTTTCAGGAAGCTACTGTATGTACACCACCCTGCCACCTGCTGGCAGGGTGCTATACACAGCTGCTGGTATAAAAGACATCCCCATTCCATAATTTGACATACTTGAAAAAGGAGGTGGGGCCTCTGAAACACGTTGTACACCCTTGATGGTTGCCACTTTGATCCAGTAAGCCTACAGAAGCTGCCTACCCCCTCTGGCGGTCCTGGAGTGGGTGCATGACAGCTGTTTGTGCCGGCCGGCTGCACTGCTCTTTACCATCTTCACAGTTTTGCAGTCCTTCGCTTACCCATATGTAAGTGTGCTTTTATGCTTTTAGAACATAGAAACATGAGGCACTCGCTAGGCCAGTGATGGCAAACCTTGGCACACCAGATGTTTTGGAACTACATTTCCCATGATGCTCAGGCACTGTGCAGTGTAGTTGAGCATCAGGGGAAGTGTAGTTCCAAAACTTCTGGGGTGCCAAGGTTCGCCATCACTGCACTAGGCTATCATCCATAGTATATTCAGAGGAAAGTTGACTGGAGAGATTGGAGGTAATAGGAGAGACAACTCCCATTGGTTGGGCCTGGCCTCTGGAGGATAGGCGAAATTACACCGTGCATACCAAGCTGTATTAGAACGACCACTTATTTTTTGGGGGACTAAAGCATCTCCACTTTGTTTGCATATATATGCATGCACATTTCAATGCTTATTAAGGAACCCTAGGAACCTATCTACTTATAACATAAAAGCCCCCGGATTTTCTAATTCCCAACCCAAGGAGGATTTGGATATACCTATTCCCCAAACAAGATCTCTATGGTCAACCATTCCCTGTATACCCCAGTGTCCGTTGGGAGTGAACCTACACATATATGTGGTATACTGTGAGATGAGTACTCTTGCAGTCCCCTAGGCCCTGAGGAAGCACACAGCAAAACGCGTTGGCCTCTGAGGAATCTGCACCACAGTACTTAGTAGAGAACCACGATTCTTTTTTTATAATAAATGTGTTATGTTGTCCAAGAGATGCACCTTGGCATCCCTATATTTTAATATGTAGAAATAAATTGTGATTTTTTATATATATATATTGTTTTTTTTTTTACTCCTTTGTGGCCTGTAAAGTCCGACTTAGCCCTCCTTTTTTTCTCTTTTATTTTTTTAATAACGATGTTGTCACTGCATCTTCTACCCTGCCAGTGACTCCTTTCCCAACTCTAACCACAGAGTCATTTTATGGAGGATAGTGGTGAATATAGAGTTACCCTCACCATTTCTTCATGACTTTTACAGTACGCTTGCTGTTGTCCAGCCCAGAAGGCAAAGAGTGTAGCCACTGCACTCACAGGGGCCTGTGTTCCATGGCTTCAGGCACAGTCCCTAGGATAATTCTGTACTGCAGTGGGCCCTATGATAGGGACCCTACCGCACAGCAGAGTGCCCATGCCCAGCCACCACTATATCCAGAATCTCTGTCATTGGCCACCACCTCTCCACACCTGACGACTCTTCCTTCTTGACACTTTATACTTCATAACCCAAAGAGTTATTATTATTAATATTATACAGGATTTATATAGTGCCAACAGTTTACGCAGTGCTTTACAATAAAAAGGGGGACAGCACATTTACAATACAGTTCAATATTGGTGGATTGCCTTGTATGTTGTGGTTAGTATTTTTAATTTAATACGATGAAGTAAGGGAAGCGATGTGAAGAGATTGGCAGAGAGGGAAAGCAGTCATGGATCGATTAGAAAAGGCCCGTACACACGTAGCGATTGTCGGCCGTAAATATTCGGCCAACGTCCGATCGGCCGATTGTCGGCTTGTTAGTATGATGCTTCCGACAACCGACTGCGACTTTTCGGCCGAACAGAATCTGGTGTGCAGGCTTTAACATTTTTGTTGGCCAACACCAGAACGGCCGATTGTTCCTCAGTCAGTACAGAATTCGGCCGACAAACAGCAGATGAGCAAGACTGGGCATGATCAGAGAAGAAAAAACACACGGAAAGTTAACCATCACATGACATCACTTCTGCAGTCGGCTGTTGTTGGCGGACAAAATTCATGTGCAGTCTTTAGCACTTTTCAACCGACAGGACAGCACCGGACAAAAGACGGCTGATCGTTCGGCCGACAATCGCTACGTGTGTACGGGGCTTAAGGTGTATTAATCTGGCAGCAGCAGAATTCATGATAGACTGAAGGGGGGGGGGGGGGTAGCCATTGTAAAGGTAGGCCAGTGAGAAGGGAGTTTTGTGGTGTCGTTAGGAAAGGGCAAATTCTGGAGATGTTGCGGAGGTTAAGGCAGCAAGATTTAGCCAGTAATTGGATGTGGGGGCTGAAGGAGAGGTCAGAAACTAGAATTACACCCAGCACCCTGGCATGTGTGGAGGGACCAATGGTAGTGTCGTTGATCTCAATGGTAAAGTCATGGGGAGGGGATCAGGGAGGAGGAAATACTACAAGCTCAGTCTTAGAAAGATTGAGTTTGAGGAAGTGGTGTGACATCCATACTGTTGAGTTAACTAGTATATGCACTCCGCTTAATAACCACTTGGGTCAACTTGTATTACACACTTACTGCCCAATCTGGAGGGTTCGTTTAGACAGGTATTCCTAATTCCCCAGTTCTTCAATTCACTATGAATAAACTTTTTAAGTCCACGCTTTATATTACATTCTGGAGTAACTTTGACCAGGCAATTCTTCTGTAACAGTAACTGATTTTAATTGATAATGTTGTCCAATGGTCTCCAAACTGTGGCCTAGGGGCCAAATGTGGCCCTTTGCTTGCCTTTATCTGGCCCTTGGGACACTTTTCTTCCAGCTGACACCAATGATGAAGCCCCATTCCTCCTACTGACATCATTGATGGGGTATAATTCCTCGCACTTATACTAACAAAGAGACACTATTCCTCCCACTAATGCCAATGTTGGGGCACTATTCCTCCCACTAAAACTAATGGTAGATAGGGATGATCGAACGGTTTGGGTCGACCATCGGTTTCGACCCGAACATTGGCTGTTCAAAAATTCGGCCGAATTCCGAACTTTTTGCGGTAAAAGTTCGGAATTCGGCCACCAGAACCGCCCAAAATGCAATGGGACTGGAACTTGGCTTTAAAAGCCCATGATTGGCCCAGAAACATCAGTAAAATGTGATTGGAGTGACTATGGGGTCCAGAGCCCAATGAGGAGTGAATACGCCCCCCAGTATATAACATATCCCCGCCAAAACTCTAGCACTGTAATACAGGGGCTGTGGAAGAGAGTGGAAGCATTTGTGTTGCTCCAGTGTCATTTTGCAATTATTAGTGTGAGGAAAGGGATATGCAGTGTAGTTAGGGTACTATATACCACTATAGTTAGATTCAAAAATCTAGTTTTTGTAGGGATAGCTTTAAGTGTCAGGGTGACCGTAGTGTAGTTTAGGTGACCTGACTCTGCCATGTCAGGGTGACCGTAGTGTAGTTTAGTGTGAACTGACTCAGCCATGTCTGGGTGACCGTATTGTAATTTAGTGTGAACTGACTCTGCTATGCCAGGGTGACCACACTATGCAGATTCTGGGTTAGGGGTATATATATATATATATATATATATATATATATATATATATATATATATATATGTGTGTGTGAGTATATATACATACACATACACACATATATATATACACACACACACACATGTATATATACCCCTACAGAAGTTCAAAAAAAACGCCCAGGTGTGAAAGGAGGGCAACACCATCCCTGCGCTACTGAAATTCTAAAAAAATAATCTTTTTTTCTGGTTCTGGACATGCTACAGACCTGAAACTTCACAGGTACACTTTTTAGACCCACCAGACACTAAATCCAAAGAAATCTCATTTTTTTTTCCAATAATTTTTTCAATAATTGGCTCTCTATCAAAAATGACAATTGTTTTTTGCCTGATTCATAGTCCCTGGGGCATGACCCAGAACCCTAGGCACTTTTTAGGGGCATTTATTGGGTTTTAGGTCTTCAAAATTGTGTTTTTTGATTACAGAAGTTCAGGTCCCATTGATTTCAATGGGGTTCTGAAATTCGGGCCGAACTTTCGGGTAGTTCGGGTGTTCTGGTCAAACCGAACTTTTCAAAAGTTTAATCATCCCTAATGCCAATCAGATGGCCGGAGGACACAAACACGGAAGGAAGATGGGTTAACATGTCGGCCGTCTAATGCTCTACCATCAGGGATGATCGAACTTTTGAAAAGTTCGGTTCGAACAGAACACCCGAATTTCCCGAAAGTTTGGTTCGGATTCCAGAACCCCATTGATGCCAGGGCATTTTCCACTCTGGAAAAGAGAGCTGAGTTCACACTGCTCCAAGCAGCCTGCAAGATCTCATGCACTGCTGTGAGGACCCGGTTGCCTGCCTGACCCACAGCCAAATCAGTCCATGGAAAAGAAGAAAGGTGGTGGCACATCCAGGTATAAAAACAGTAGCTTTATTGAAGATTCATAAAAAGATGAAACATGACACACATATGGTCCAAGGGTGCTTGGTGGATGCGCTTCACACCGTTGTGCTTACTCATTACTGTAATGAGTAAGCACGATAGTGTGAGACGTGTCTACTGAGCACCTTTGGACTGTATGTGTGACATGTTTCATCTTGTTATGAATCTTTAATAAAGCTACTGTTTTTTTTTTCCCTGGATGTTCCGCCGTCTTTCTTCTTTTCCATTTTCTACTCTCACTGGCCACAGTCTGGCCCCCCTAAAGCCTGAAGGACAGCAAACTGGCCCTTTATTTAGAAAGTTTGGAGACCCTTGATGAAGATAAACACATGTTGAGTTAGTACAATAGGCTTAATATAGGATTCTTAAACACATGGTTGTCCTCTCCCTTCAGGTGCATTACACTTACTCTGGGTGTGCTGTGCTATACCTGAAGGTGTTGTCCATACCTTATAATGAGCAAAGACACTCTTCACTGACAAGGACAAAGTTCATCTTTGGGAACCCTCGACAGGGTCCAATTAAAGGATAGCTTCACTGCTGTAGATCCTGGATCCTGTAGTATTAGTTGGTCCTCACAGCATCG
Organism: Pelophylax lessonae; assembly: GCF_965119305.1. NCBI lineage: Eukaryota > Metazoa > Chordata > Amphibia > Anura > Ranidae > Pelophylax > Pelophylax lessonae. The sequence continues at coordinate 41,238,316 of NC_138776.1, forward strand.
TTCCCATGGACAGACTGACCATGAGGTCCAGTCCTCCTCCATATATCACTTCATAAACAGATAGACACATCACAGCACAAAACCTTAACCTCTGCAGCACAAGATTAAAACAGTAACCCTAAGTAGGCAACCCCCTAAAAGAGGTTGGAGCTAAAAACGCAAGTGTTGAGATCTTACCTTCAGAGTCTTATGGTGCTTTTCCACTGCATGGAATCGAATGGTTCGGCTCGTTTTTGTGCTTTTCCACTGCTGGTACCGCATGGTACGGTGTAGGAACGGTTCGATACGGTATGGCGGCGCTTTTCCACTGCATGGAACTGAACGGTACGGCTCTCAAAAACAGTACCACCTTCGATTGTGGTTCCAAGAGGTACCATACCCGGTACCATACCCCACAATCCTTTGCATGCAGTCACTTCTAGCCACTGATTGGTCAGAGAATCCCACCCACCCCGTTGTTATCCCACCCACTTAACTTTAGTACTACTTTAGTGGAAAAGCAAACCATACCGTACCGTACCGAACCGTTCCAACACCGTACCATGCGGTACCAGCAGTGGAAAAGAAAACCGGGCCAAGCAGGGCCGAGTAGAGCCGAGCCGGTACTTGCAGTGGAAAAGTGCCATTAGAGAGTCAAAGATGTTATAGGTGTTTTGACCCCTAACTGCACTCAAACATCGAATTATTGGTCACCAAAGTCCCTGCTCCTGAGTGCCATGTACTAATTCACCCGCTAAATCACATTTATAAAAGACACCGCCACGCATAATAAGCCTCTTTCATTACTCTTGACTATTAAACCATGGCAATGGAAGCACACGCAATAAAAAGGTTTTAATGTAATTCAGTGTAATTAATCCTGGGAATCTCAGTCATCTCATCATATTAATTTAAAAGTAGATTTCAGAGTAAATGAGCCCGCAGTAGAAACATTTAAGGCAAATTTACAATGAAAATCATTACTGCGTCCAAGCCGGCTAGACAGGATGGTGGCTTTCAATAGATTAAAGTGAATGTCATGGCGAAAAAAAACGTGTGCAATACTCTTCTGCCATACATGTACATTTCCTCATATTTTATCCCTTTAAAGACCCTGAAAGTACAAAAAAATACCCAATGATTTGCCAGAAATGCACTCAACACTCAACTTTTTTTTGTGGACTGAGTTGGTGTCAGCCCTGCCCAGTCTCTTTTGCGAAACTACTCAACCATTTCCAATCTCAGATCTTAAGGCTAATCAGAAACTGCTGGCCTCATGAGATTTTCAGACATATTTCACAAGCCACCATCTTGATTGTAACCTTTGCATATAATAAAATGTCTGGAATTTTAAAAACAAGGTCATCATGAGTCAATTTCCTGGGGTTCTCTGTGGCACTTTTAAGGTCCCCCATTTTTGTTCTTGCTTTCCATTTATTCAATTTTAGGGATGTGGTGCCATTAATATTGTGCTCAATTTTTTCTTGGACTTTATGTTTAGGGTGGGGATTTCTAGTTTGGGATGGCCATTTAGGCGCTATTTAGAAAGCATTTTGTATTGCGGTTGGTGCCTTGATGGAGGTGGGCTTTGGATCGCTAAAATAAAAGTTAGTGCTATATATACACGTTACTAGTATAGTTATATGTAAATATATTAAAATATATATATATATATATATATATATATATATATATATATACAGTTGTGCTCATAAGTTTACATACCCTGGCAGAATTTATGATTTCTTGGCCATTTTTCCAAGAATATGAACGATAACACAAACTTTTCTTTCACTCATGGTTAGTGTTTGGCTGAAGCCATTTATTATCAATCAACTGTGTCTACTCTTTTTAAATCATAATGACAACAGAAACTACCCAAATGACCCTGATCAAAAGTTTACATACCCTGGTGATTTTGGCCTGATAACATGCACACAAGTTGACACAAAGGGGTTTGAATGGCTATTAACCGCTTGCCGACCGCCACAGCCAATCAGTTAGAAAAACGCCCCTAGGGACACACTTAACCCCTCCCTCTCTAATAAAGTTAACTCCTTCACTGCCAGTGTCATTTTTACAGTAACAGTGCATATGTATAGCACTGATTACTGCAGTAATGTCACTGGTAACCCCAAAAGTGTCACAAATGTCAGTCAAGGGTCCGATCTGTCCGCCGCAATGTCGCAGTCCTGCAAAAAAAAATCGCAGATCGCCGCCATTACTCGTTAAAAAAAAACAACAAAAATGACAAAAATCCTTCCCTTAGTTAGTAAACGCAATAACTTTTGCGCAAACCAATCAAAATAAGCTTTTTGCATTTTTTTTTACCAAACATAGGTAGCATAAAACAAATTGGCCTGAAATGTTAAAAAAAATGTGATTTTTACATTTTTTGGGGGGAATTTCATAGAAAAAAATGTGAAAAAGATTGTTATTTTTGCAAAATTGAAGCTCTTTTTTTGTTTATAGCGCATGATCAAAAAATTGCACAGGTGATCAAATACCACCAAAAGAAAGCTCTGTTTGTGGGAAAAAAAGGACGTCAAATTTGTTTAGGTACAGCGTCGCACGACCGCGCAATTGTCCGTTAAAGTCACGCAGTGCCGAATCGCAAAATAGGCCCTGGTCAGGAAGGGGGTAAAATCTTCCGGGGCTTAAGTGGTTAAAGGTAACCATCCTCGCCTGTGATCTGCTTGCTTGTAATTAGTGTGTGAGTATAAAAGGACAATGAGTGTCTGGACTCCTGACACACCCTTGCATCTTTCATCCAGTGCTGCACTGACGTTTCTGGATTCTGCGTCATGGGGAAAGCAAAGGAATTGTCAAAGGATCTGCGAGAAAAGGTAGCTGAACTGTATAAAACAGGAAGGGGATACAAAAAGATATCCAAAGAATTGAGAATGCCAATCAGCAGTGTTCAAACTCTAATCAAGAAGTGGAAAATGAGGGGTTCTGTTGAAACCAAACCACGGTCAGATAAACCAACTAAAAGGTCAGCCACAACTGCCAGGAAAATTTTTCGGGATACAAAGAAAAAGCCACAAATAACTTCAGGTGAAATACAGGACTCTCTGAAAACATGTGGTGTGGCCGTTTCAAGATGCACAATAAGGAGGTGCTTGAAGAAAGATGGGCTACATGGTCGAGAAGAAAGGAGGTGGATCGCTGATGTTTTGGGGATGTGTGAGCTACAAAAGGCACAGGAAATTTGGTCAGAATTGATGGCAAGATGAATGCAGTTTGCTATCAAAAAATACAGGAGGAAAATTTGTATTCATCAGCCCAGAAGCTAGGCATGAGACGTACTTTGACATTCCAACATGACAATGATCCTAAACAAAAGGCCAAGTCGACCTGCCATTGGCTACAGCAGAATAAAGTGAAGGTTCTGGAGTGGCCATCTCAGTCTCCTGACCTCAATATCATTGGCCACTCTGGGGAGATCTCAAACGTGCCGTTCATGCAAGACAGTCAAAGAATTTACAGGAACTGGAGGCTTTTTGCCAGGAAGAATGGAGCAGCTTTACCATCTGAGAAGATAAAGAGCCTCATCCACAAATACCACAAAAGACTTCAAGCTGTCATTGATGTTAAAGGGGGCAATACACGGTATAACTGGGGTGTGTAAACTTTTGATCAGGGTCATTTGGGTAGTTTCTGTTGTCATTATGATTTAAAAAGAGTAAACACAGCTGATTGATAATAAATGGTTTCAGCCAAACATTAAACGTGAGTGTAAGAAAAGTTTTTGTGTTATCATATTCTCTGAAAAATGGCCAAGAAATCATAAATTCTGCCAGGGTATGTAAACTTATGAGCACAACTGTATAAATATATATATATATATATATATATATATATATATATATATATATATACACACACTTGTCAAAAGTATTGGGACGCCTGCCTTTACACACACATGAATGTTAATGGCATCCCAGTCTTAGTCTGAAGCCCTTTGCAACTTTAACTGCTTCAACTCTTCTGGGAAGGCTGTCCACAAGGTTTAGGAGTGTGTCTATGGGAATGTTTAACCATTCTTCTAGAAGTGCATTTGTTAGGCACTGGATGAGAAGGCCTGGATCATAGTCTCCGCTCAAATTAATCCCAAAGGTGTTCTATTGGGTTGACCTCAGGACAGTCAAATTCCTCCACCCCAAACTCGCTCATTCATGTCTTTATGGACCTTGCTTTGTGCACTGGTCCAAATCATTTGGTGGAAAGGTGATTATATTGCGGGGGTTGTTCTTCAAGGGTTGGGCTTGGCCCCTTAGTTCCAGTGAAGGGAACTCTTAAGGTGTCAGCATACCAAGACACTTTGGACAATTTCATGCTTCCAACTTTATGGGAACAGTTTGGGGATGGCCCCTTCCTGTTCCAACATGACTGCGCACCAGTGCACAAACAAGGTCCATAAAGACATGGATGAGAGAGTTTGGGTGGAGAAACCTGATTGGCCTGCACAGAGTCCTGACCTCAAACCGATAGAACACCTTTGTTTGCCTTGTGATAGTAGTATCCTTGCAAACACATTAATAACTTCAAATTATTCTGGCGTGAATGTTGACGGTGTGTGAAGTCATGTAATTCTTGATATTGATCTGTGCTCCATGCAACATCTTTACCATCAAACCAATACCTGATATCCGCATTATCCATACACTGAGAGTCTCCGATCACTCGATCAGTATTCTTGTTACCTTTTTCAAGCAGCTCTGACGGATAGATGTGGGTAAAGTTAATACACACTGCTGGTATTCTCATTGGGGCATTGGTAAATAGTAACAGTGAGATGGCCTTATCAACCATGTTTCCACCAGCATCTCCAAAATGAGCACCGTCTTCTATCTCAGCTAGAGTACTGGGTAGTTGGGTAGGTGTCCCAATACTTTTGACAATATAGTGTGTGTGTGTGTATATATATATATATATATATATATATATATATATATATAAATGCAAATATGTATCATATTCTATCATATAATATATCATATATTTGTTTTCCACTATGGCAACCATGTGGCCAGTTACCATCAATCTGTAGCCAGCATATATTACTATATACTGTAACACCTGATTAGTCACAAAGAAAATACTGAATCTTTAATAAAGATTTATATCTTTTATTTATAAATGATTATATACAATTGTCTCCCTCCCCAAAGTGGTGATTAAACAAAGTACCACCAGATAAACTGGACAATATATGCAGATTCATCGCTGAAGAGGGGAACCCTTTTCAACAAGGGAGTGTTCAAAAAGGAACTATCCAAACTTTATATAGAACTTATATACAGGATATGCTAAACTAAACAGCCAATCAGATGAGAAACATTTACCATATATTTAAGGCCCAAACTTTTTAAAAATATATTTAGAGAGATTGGGGAGGGGTTAAAACCCCATGTCATGTAATGTTCCGCTGCCCGTATCCCCCAGGGGTCTCAAATTGGCAGCCTTTCAGCTGTTGTGGAACTAAAAATCCCATCATGCCTCTGCCTATGGGAGTCATGCTTGTAACAGTCAGCCTTGCAATGCCTCATGGGAATTGTAGTCCTGCAACAGCTAGAGGGCCACCAGTTTGAGTCCCTGGATTCTAGCTGTTGAGATTTCCTGTTGCTTCCTGTCCTGAAGACGCCACTAGGAAATGAGAAAACATTTCTTCATAGTGACTTCCCATCCTTGAGAGTTGTCGCAGGAGGAGGCTTTCACATCGGATGATTTTCCCTCATCTGTTGCTTTGGTGACAAATCTAAAAAATGTAAGTCCAATAGTCAACAAGACAAATATAGAGGGAGAATCCCTCCAGTTAGGGCACATTGAGCAGTAAAAAAAAAAACTGACAAAGTTTCAAATTATTCCCACTCCATCCAAAACTAAAAAAAAAGAAACAGTATTGCCTTTACATGCACTTTAAAGCTGAACTCCAAGATAAGAAAACAAGAGGCATGTATATTCTTACTTATATCTTGAGGGTCTATTTATAAAAATTCCAGGTACAAAAAAATCCCTGTATTGTGTCTAATATGTGCATTACCTGTGATCATCAGCTCCCTCTAGTGGCCATAATGAGACAGTTTTTTGAGTGTGATATTTCGGAAAATACCACATTATGGCCATTAGATGGCGTTAACTATTTTAGAATATACACATATTAGACCCATTAGGCGGATTACTCTGGGACTAATAAATAGACCCCTTGGTGTGCTTTGTGTATTTCTTCCAGATCTGTGCAGTAATCCAGTGTGAGACTTTTCCTGTAATAAATTCTGGTCACTTCTCCTCTCTTTCCTTGTGCAGGGTGGCTGGTCTTGTCTTGTCCCCCTCCTGTAGTTTTCTGTAGGCAGTCTGTAGTAGGCGGGACCTGATGGGCCCCTCCCACAGCTCTGCTCTCTGCACCGGCTATGTACAGCACAGTGATGATGTCACTGTTACTTTTACAAGGTAATATATGGGTTTGAAAAGGCATTTGGTGTGCACACAATGTAGATTTATATATTTTGTGGCTATTGAGGAACATATGTAAATAATAGTATTTGTGCTCGGAGTTCAGCTTTAAGAATGATATTCCCAAATTTTCCCTCTCTGTGGATGCCACAAAAGATACCGCGGTGCTGCGTCAAAGTCAATTAATATGCTTAAAGGTCTGCTTGTCTGAATAATGCATTTTCCATCTGGATTGTAAAATAGATTCTTATTGCATGGAGCCAATAAAATTTACAATACATCATCAAGAAAAAAAAAAAAAGTGATAGTTCCCATTGAATCCCATCTATATATACACCTTGTTAAAACTACCAGTGAGGTTTAACCTAGGGTAACGCTAGAAAAAAAAAAACATTTAACCCCTCCAGAACTACAGGGACGAGCAACACGTTGCGAAGCCTCTCGGTCAGTGAAAGGGTTAAAGCATGCACAAGTCAATTAATCGAGTCGTTTTACAAACACGAGTGAGTTTAAAAGAAGGTAGGCGTGTCCAAATTCTCCTTCCTCGTCTTCGCATTCTTCTTTAGGCTTAAAGCTTAAAAACCTCGGGATTGATCAAAGATTGGGCACAGTCCGAAAATTGCCGTTGGGCGGGTCCCCTTCACACATTTACATACGTTGGATTCTCATTTGTGCTCTGAGTTTCAGCAACCGTTGAAATACTTCCTAGGAAAATTAGAAGAATGCATTAAACCTGCAGATTTTTCAAGAGTTTTCCCACCCAACCAAGGTCTACCATGGGGATTTAATAAAATATCGCTGGGCAGTCTTTCCACGCATGCCAAGTGATGACCATGGGTTTGATTTGAAGTAAACCCAGAAGCAAGCTGTCAGTCCTGCCAAATCCGCACCCAATGAGCCACTGCCGGGGCGTCCTCTGTCCTACACCCGTATGTAACAATGAAATGGGGAAGCTTGTGACATTATTGACCTAATATGGTCACATGGCTATATTTGGTCAATGACATTGTTAAAATGTGGTCATATTTAGTCAATGATGTCACCAAAATCCCCACATGTAACAAAGGGGCAGGGAAGTTTGTGACATCATTGACCTAATATGGCTAAAAGGCTATATTTGGTCAATGGCATTATCCAAACATGACAATGTAGCCATAATAAGTCAATGATGTCATGAGAATTCCCACCCTGCAGCTGCCGATGAAAACAAAACAAAAGTGGGATATTTGTAACATCATTGCTAAATTTGGTCAATGGCATTGTCCAAATATGACCGGATGGTCATATTAAATCAATTATGTCATGAGCATCCCCACCCTGCAGCCATACGTACCAAAAGGTCAGGGAAGTTTGTGACATGATTGACTTAATCTGGTCACATGGCCATATTTGGTCAATGACATTGTCCAAATATGGCCATGTGGCCATATTGGGTCAATGATGTCACCAAGAACCCCACCCCACATGTAACAAAGGGGCAGGGAAGTGTGTGACATCATTGACCTAATATGGCTAAATGGCTATATTTGGTGGTTAATGGCATTGTTCAAACATAGCCACATGGCCATATTAGATCAATGATGTCATGAGCATCCCCACTGTGAAGCCATACCTACCAAAGGGCAAGGGAGGCTTCTGACATTATTGTCCTAATATGGCCACATAACCATTTTTGGTCAATGACAATGTCCAAATTTGCCATTTGGCCATATTAGGTCATTGATGTCACCAACATCCCCATCCAACAGCTGCACATAACAAAGGGCCAGGGAAGCTTCTGACATCATTGTCCTAACAATGACAGTGTCCAAACAGGGCCATGTGGCCATATTAAGTCAATGATGTCATGATCATCCCCACCCTGCAGCCATACTTAACAAAGGGTCATGAAGCTTGGGACATGATTGATGTAATCTGGTCATATGACCATATTTTGTCAATGACATTGTTGGGACAATCATGTCAGAAGCTTCCCCGGCCCTTTGTTATGTGCATCTGTTGGAAGGGGATGTTGGAGAAATCAATGACCTAATAGCTTCTGACATCTTTGTCCTAATATGGCCACATGGCCATGTTTGGTCAATGACATTGTCCAAGTGTGGCCATATTTGGTCAATGATGTCATGAGTTTTACGGCCCTGCAGCTGCACATAACAATATGGCAGGGAAGCTAGTGACATCAGTGACCTAATATGACCCCATGGCCATATTAAGTCAATGATGCCATAAACATTGAAACCCTGCAGCTACACGTACCAAAGATTCATGGATATTTGTGATATCATTGACCTAATATGGCCTCATGGCCATATTTGGTCAATGACAATATTTAACCACTTACCGCATACTAACGTAGGTCTACGTCGGTAAACTTTGCGGTAGTGTACCGGGATGATGCCTCTAGCTAGAGGCACCATCCCGGTACCGTGGTTTAGAGCCGACAGTTGGCTTTCCGTCGGTACCGACCGATGCGGCTCGGGAGCCGCTCGATCGGTACCCGTGGGGGGCGGGAGGGGACGTCCCCCCCCCTCCCGCCGCCTTCCGTGGCTTTGCCCGGGGCTCCCGTCCCACCGGGAGCCCCGAGCACCCAGCCGGCACGTCCGCCATCTGGATGGAGTCCCGATGAATGCCGGAAACAGCGTCGATCGGGTCTCCGATGACGTAACCCGGAGGCGGCGTCCATGACGTCACTTCCGGGTTACTGTGCTGCAAAAGGCGGCAAATTTGAAAAACGACTGTATGCAAAAATGCCGTTTTTGGCGTTTTGCATACAGGGAAGTGTAGTGGAGGGGTCTAGGGTCTTTTAGACCCTCTATCCCTCCATAAAGTGTACCTGTCACTACATATTGGTGTCACAAGGGATGTTTACATTGCTTATGACAGCAATAAAAGTGATCAGATTTTTTTTTTTTTTAAACTTTAATAAAGTTAAAAAAATAAATAAAATAAATGGGAAAAAAAAAAAATTTAGCCGCCCCCATCACCGTTAGCTCGCGCACAAAAAAAAACGTATACGGAAGTCGAGCCGCAAATGAAATCGCTGTTCAAACCACACATATGAGGTATCGCCGCGATTGCCAGAGCGTGAGCAATAATTTAAAAAAAAGAGCTACACTCTAACTCAAAACTGGTAACCGTTAAATAAATTTAAAGCGTCGCAGATTGAGATCTCTATTGACCGTAGTTTGTCGCGATCCCACGGGGGGGCGCAATTTTAAACCGTAACATGTTGGGTATCTATTTACTCGGCGTGACATGTTCTTTCACAATATACAAAAAAAATGGGCTAACTTTACTGTTTAGTATTTTGTAAAATTAGTGAAATGATATTTTTTAAAAACTTTCCAAAAAAATGGCGCTTTAAAGACCGCTGCGCAAATACCGCGTGATAAAAAATATTACAATGACCGACATTTTATTCTCCAGAGTCTTTGCTAAAAAAATATATATAATGTTTGGGGGTTCTAAGTAGTTTTCTAGGAAAAAATACTGGTTTTAACGCGTGAACAAAAAGTGTCCGAAATAGGGCTGGGGCTTAAGTGGTTAAATATGACCATGTAGCCATATTAGGTGAATGATGTTATAAGCCTCCTGTTACATGCAGCTGCGGGTAAGAGAATGCCCTGGCAGAGGCTGATTGGGTGCTGATTTTGCAGCAGTGACAGTTTGATTCTAAACCAAGCCCACGCATATCCCTTTGCACATTAGGGGCAACAATTTGCAGAAATTAGCTGCATTGATGATAAGAACTGACAACGAAAGTTACAGTATGTCTAAAACCAAGAATCAAACATGTAACCTTGCACCTTGCCAGTTCTTAGATGTGGCGGCTGCATTTGTTTTCTTTTCTCAGGCTAAAACAATTTTCATAAGTACAAAAGAATTTTGATCCTGCTAGAAATGCAGTGTCCTTGTCACTTCCTATGCACTGAACTGAACCCTTTAATAGCCATCCCAGTTATATTCTGTTGAGTACAGAACACCATCCTTATAGAACAGTAAGTGAGTTTTGTTACCCAACAACAGTAAGGGTGTTACTGGAAGAATTACTGAATGAAAGTAAATGGAGAATGCTGACAAAATAGAGAAATATAATGCAGCCACCATATCTAAACACTAGTAAGTGACACTATATCACATTTTTGGGGGGTTTAGATACACTTTGAATTTGAAAATGGCTATGAATCTGTAAAATTTGCACTTTTGTTTGTTACATTTAGTGAATCCATCAAATATTTTATTAAATCCCACAGCTGTCTAAAAGGGTCAGTCCACCCAAAGCTGATATTTCAGGGTATGGTATATGGTGAAGAGTCAAACCCCTTGGCAGTCTCTTCTGTCTCTCAGGGACTCTATTAGTGAGATCTTCCTGGTGAGCACACCTGCTGTTTCCATTCAGCGGGGTTCCCACCATCCCTATATGTAGCTCCTAGGTCTACACACCCGCTGTGCCCATTATGAGGGGATTCCACTATAACTTCACTGAGTACCTGGGTCTGCACAACTGCTATGCCCATTGTGAGGCACTACAGACATCCCTGAAATGAGCTCCTGGGTCTGTACTCCTGGTTGGCCCATTATGAGGGTTTCCCACCATCCCTGTGCTGAATTCCCAGATCTGTAAACCTGCTGTGCCCATTATTAATGGTTTCCACCATCACTGCGTTGTCCCTAAGTCTGTGCATCCTGCTGGATGACAGGAAGTGCTGGGATGCATAAAGGTTGACAAAAACACCAAAAATTCCCAGGTTGGTGAGAGTTGGGAAGATAAGGAAGATCTCACTTTTAACGTACCCAAGAGCTATAAGAAGCCAGAGGACGATTCAGCCCAAAAGAATCCACCTACACCTAAAATATCAGTTTGGGAGAACCGACAGGTAAAAATTTCAAGCTTACAGTCAGATCTAGTGGAAACAAGAGCAGATACAAGGATAACATAGACATGACAAATAACACACAAAGAATAGGGACGTTTTGAAGAGAAGGGTGAGAGGTTCTTTATGTTGTCTTGGTTTGGCTTTCTTTCCATAAATTAAAGAAGGGTCCATTTTGGTTTGTCATTTTGTTTGGCCGTACTGCACTTAATGTGACTTCTACAAGAGCGATGCTACCAGTCTTTCTAGATATATGTAACTAGAAGTATTTATACACAACAGAAATACCATTCTATATGAGAACCATTTAAGCCTTGGTTGAACCCCTTCATACCAACTGTACTCATATATGTGGTAGCATGGAGGTGGGCTTTAACGCAGTGCTGGCACATATAAAGCCACCATCGCTGCTTTGTTCTGGGATTGTTGGACTCTTAGTACTGAGACCACACTCCCGACCACTGTTTCCAATTGAGATCCGGTAGGACAAAATCCCAATCAGTTGATAACTGTGACAACCAATCTAAGTGCTGCATGATATATATTGAATATATTGAAGTATACTTTTCATGCTCAGTTGCATGCACCAAGAGTTCTCCTGTTTCATCGCTAAGGTTCAGCATAACAGTAGCTTGTCATTTACTAAAAAAAAAAAATCTCAAATTGATGTGTAATTTTAGTGTCCTGTTATTCTTCCCATCCTCCACTACATTTAAAGGACCCCTCCCCTTCCTAGATGCCTAAATACCTCAATACCACGACTACAGTTTCTGCTGTTTGTACCATCCTGAAAAATCCTCTGTGCGTGGGTCACATATTAGCTTCCTATAGACTTCTATAGGGCCATCTCCCAATCTACTCTGGCCTCAGATCACGGCCCCATAGAAGTCAATAGGGGTTTTTCTGCGTGCAGCGTGCATCTGGGAAAAATAATGGTGGACTAGTTTTGTTTTGCTTGAAGGGGCAAAAAAGATAAGTGCACCTTGCTTAAAAGAGTTCTTATAATTTTTAATTACACTGTATGGCCAAACGTTTGTGGCCACCTGACCATTATACCTTTATGAGCTTGTTGGACATCCTGTTCCAGAACCATAGTCATTAATATGGATTTGGCCTCCTTTTTGCAGCTATAGCAGCTCCCACTCTTCTGGGAAGGCCTTAGACATGATTTTGGAGTGTGTCTCTGGGAATTTTTACCTATTCAACCAAAAGAACATTTGTGAGGTCAGGTACCAATGTTGGATGAGAAAACTTGATTCCCAATCATCATTCCAATTCATCCCAAAGGTGTCCAGCATGGTTGAGGCACAGGGCACTTGAGTTCCATGGTCAAACCATGTCATTATGGAGCTGGCTTTGTACATTGAGACACAGTAATGTTGGAGCAGAAAGGTGTCTTCACCAAACTGTTGTCACAGGATTGTCTTAGCATTACCAATACCCTTGACTGGAAACATCTTAACTCAGCCATTTGAAAAGAGGGACATATATGTTCGGCCACATTGTGTAGTAATTCTAAAGCCAAGTTTTGGAAATAGCAGAAAAAAGTTACCATGCCAGATTTATTATTATTTTATTTTTTCAGTTGCCTTCATTTCTCTGGGGAGATTTCAGTTGCTGTCCTGGAGACACTACAGGAAGTTGGAAGTGCAGATGTCTATTCTAATGATCATTGTCTTAGAGCAGTGATGGCCATGAACCTTGGCACCCCAGATGTTTTGGAACTACATTTCCCATGATGCTTAACTACACTGCAGAGTGGAAGAGCATCATGGGAAATGTAGTTCCAAAACATCTGGGGTGCCAAGGTTCGCCATCACTGTCTTAGAGGGTCATTTCCCAACTTTGAAGAGTTTTTTTTAACAACTACTATGTCATACTCTTTCCCCTGTAGAGCAGGGATCCTCAAACTACGGCCCTTCAGCTGTTGCGGAACAACACATCCCATGAGGCATTGCAAAACTCTGACATTCACAGACATGACTAGGCATGATGGGAATTGTAGTTCCTGAACAACTGGAGGGCCATAGTTTGAAGATCCCTGCTATAGAGCATATACTATGGAGCGAACACTATACTCCATAGAGCAGGGATTCTCAACTCCGGTCCTCAGGACCAACTAACAGGTCAGAATTTAAAGCCCCCGTAAACACGCCTCGAAAATTGGCAGGGAATTTTCGTCCGACGACCGATCTGCCGATTTTCGGCTTGTTAGTATGATGCTTCCGACAACCAACTCCGACTTTTCGGCCGAAAAAAATCTGGTGTGCAGACTAGAAAATTTTCGTTGGCCGTCAACACAACGGCCGATTTTCGTGCAGTCAGTACAGATTTCGACAGGGAAAAATCTGATGAGCAAGTCTGGGCATGCTCAGTGAAGAAAGAACACAAAGAACGCAAACCAACACATGACATCACTTCTGAAGTAGAATTTTGTTGGACGAGAAAATTTGTGTGCAGTCTAGGCACATTCCAACCAACAAAACACAACTCTGGACAAAAGACGGACGATCGGTCGGCCGATAATCGTTGCGTGTGTACGGGGCTTAAGTATTACCTTGGTGAGATGCAGACTAGAATACTGCAATCACTGACCAGCAAATGAGATCACCTGTGTAATTTAGTTATCCTGCAAACCTGGCCTGTTGGTGGGTCCTGAGGACCAGAGTTGAGAACCACTGCCATAGAGTATATACTATACCCTACTCTATCCTAAACTAAAAAAAATAGGTTTGAGCTATACATACACTATGATAGAAATAGTGCTTGCCAAGATTCATCTGTAATATTACCATCTTACCGTAAAGCAAAAGTTAAATACTCACCCTTAGGATTGTACGGATTGCAAAATTGCAATATTCAGCAAGCAGTGCCAAGACTTTTATGAAGCTAATGATATTTAATTCTTGCTTGCAGTATTTTTAGCTGTTGTAGTTCTTACTGTACTCCCAGGCTGCTCAGATATATATTGCATTGTCTAAAGGCTCCTATTGTGCTTCCTCTTCCCTTCTGGTTTATGGCCACTTACAGCCCCAGGTGAGATAATTGCTGCACTCTTGCAGCTCTGTATGAATTATACAGACAGAAGGTAGGGGTGTGTATTAGTCACTGTTCAACGTGATGCAGGTTCTGGGTGCATACTGCACATTCTGGGTGTTTATGCAAGAATAAAAGCAGCAGGTTATCATTTTTGGGTATTCCTGGTGGGGCTGCAATTCCCTACACTTGTCGAGTACTCTCGGTAAATACAGTTTGTGGACTTCAAATTGTCGGCATGGGCTACTGTACTGCTGGTATCATTTAAAAGACAAATAAACAGTTTTAAATTTTGATTTTATCAGTACTTTATCAGTGTTATTAACCACTTGCCGACTGTCGCACGACTATTTACGTCGGCAGTCAGCCCCTCACAGGCAGAGTAACGTAGGGCTATGTCGCTAGCCTGTGAGGGTTTTGGGAGCGAGCGCGCGCCGCCGGGAGCAACCGGCGTCAGTCAAGGGTCCAATGTCGCGGTCCCGCAAAAAAAATAGCAGATCGCCGCCATTACGCGCTAAAAAAAAAAAACAACAAAAATTACAAAAATCTCTCCCTTTGTTAGTAAACGCAATAACTTTTGCGCAAACCAATCAAAATAGGCTTTTTGCGATTTTTTTTTACCAAACACATGGTAAAAAAAAAAATTGGCCTAAAACGTCAAAAAACTTTGATTTTTACATTTTTTTGGGGAATTTCATATAAAAAATGTGAAAAATATTGTTATTTTTGCAAAATTGACGCTCTTTTTTTTGTTTATAGCGCATGATCAAAAAATCGCACAGGTGATCACATACCACCAAAAGAAAGCTCAGTTTGTGGGAAAAAAAGGACGCCAAATTCGTTTAGGTACAGCGTCGCACGACCGCGCAATTGTCCGTTAAAGTCACGCAGTGCCGAATCGCAAAATAGGCCCTGGTCAGGAAGGGGGTAAAATCTTCCGGGGCTTAAGTGGTTAAAAAGCCTGAAGCCTAAATACTCTCTGTCCCCCTACTTTCTCGTCTCTCTCTCTTCTCTAACTCTCTATTTTTGCTCTTTCCCCCTCTCTCTCTATGTGTTTTCCTTCAGCCCCCCTCATTCTTTCTAGCCCCAAACCTCTATCCTCTCCTTTTCCAGCATTCTCACTGCACCCATCCCCTTTATCTCTATATAGCTGTTTCATTGTAGCTCCCTCTTCCCGCCTTACTCTTCCTACCTCCTTACTTCCATTGTACTAGCTGCTGTCCCTTTTTACAGACCCTTTCCCTCTTTTTACCCTTCCCTCTTTCAATTCTCTCTCCGGCATTCTAGTTCTCTGTCCATTGTTCTAGCCCCTTTCCCTCTTGCTAGTCCCTGTACTTCTGCTTAGGTACTTTCCTTCTTTATATCTCCTCCTCCTACCTTTTCAAACCCCTCTCCTTATTTTAGGACCCTTTTGCTATTGTAGCCTATATCCCACCTTCTGCCCCCCCCCCCAAATCTTGCTAGCCCCTTTTACATCTTGCTAGCCCCTCTACCTCGTCTTATCTGCTTTCTGCTTTACCTCTCCTTCTCTCTACCCCCCCCCCCCTTACCTATTCTTAGGGCTGTTGTTAGGTAGGCTGTATGACGCCCCGTGATTTCTGGCATATTTGAGATAGGGCAAAGGACTGAGGACAGAGATTGATCAGTACCTTTGTATGCAGTCTCGGCTGCAGATGAATGACTAGGAAGTGCTCTGAGGTTCCCATTCACATTCATTCACAAACTGAAACATAGAAAACACGGTTTTCTATGCTTCAGTGATGAATAGACACCAACACGATCAGTACCGATATTACATATTTACCAGCCCCCAGCTCTCCACCCTGAACCCGATCCTACTGCGTGCCTTCAGCAGCTGTAGGCAGGAGAAAAGTGAAGGGAAGCCAGAAGTACTGCTGGGGAGGTGGGCACACAGGGGGAGGACTGGACAGCAGGTGGAAGGGGGGAGCAAATACAAGAACTGATCCCCCTGCAGCACAGCCGAAGGGAGAAAGCCGACAGCTCTGCAGGGGGATCCACAAGAGTCACAAGGTCCAGTACAGGAGGGCCAGCTGTGCTGCCTTATCAGCAGCCCTGCCTATTTTATCCCCCTCTTCTTTTCTAGCCCTCTTCCCTTTCTCTGTCCCCCCCTCTACTTCTTTTTATTCCTTCTCCTTTTTTCTAGCCCTCTGTCTCTTTCTAGCCCCAGTTCCTCTTTCAGCCCCTCTCCTTCTTTCTAGCTTGCCTCTCTATTGCTAGTTCCCCTCTGTCTTTCTAACCTTCCTCCATCTTTCTAGCCACTTCCCTCTTGCTAATCCCTCTTTGTAGCCCCTCTCTATCTCTGTAGCCCCTTTCCCTCTTTGTAGACCCTCTCCCTCCTACTTTTTCATGCCTTTGTCCTTTTAATGAAGCCCCTATTCCTCTTTCTAGCCCCTCAACCCCTTTATAGCCCTTTATAACCCCTTGTTCTCTTTCTAGCTTGTCTCTCCTATTTTCTTTCCCCTCTCCCTCTTTCTAGCCTTTCCCCCTATATCGTTCTAGCCCCTTGACACATTTCTTACCTCCTATTCTCTTTATAGCCTGCCTCTCTCTTTTTCTAGCCCCTCTACCTCTCTATATCCTCTCCCTTTTTCCAGTCCCAGTTCCATGTTTTTAGCCCCCTTCCCTCTTTCTAGCCTCCCTTTTGAGCCCCTCAACCCCTTTATAACCCCTTGTTCTCTTTCTAGCTTGTCTCCCCTATTTTCTTGCCCCTCTTCCTCTCTCTAGCTCTGCTCTTTCTTTCCCCTCTCCCTCTTTCTAGTCTGTCTCCCTCTCTCTAGCCCCTCTTTCTCTTTTTATATCCCCTCTCTCTACCTTTATATCTCCTTTCCCTCTTTGTAGCCACCCACTATCATTCTAGCCCAATTTCGAACCCCTTGTCTTCTTTCTAGCCTCCCACTCTTCTTTTCTAGCCCATCTCCTGCTCTCCACCCCCCCTCCCTCTTTCCAGTTCGAGTTCCATGTTTTTAGCCCCCTTCCCTCTTTCTAGCTCCAATCTCTTATCTATTTTGACCTCTCTACCACTCTCTTTCTTTGTAGCCCCTTTCCCTTTTTGTAGCGCCTCTCCCTCTTACTTTTGCATGTCATTGCCCTTTGTTGAAGCCTCTTTCCCTCTTTCTTGCCCCTCAACCCCTATATAACCCTTTGTTCTCTTTCTAGCCTGTCTCCCTCATTTTGTTGCCCCTCTCCCTCTCTCTGCTCTTTCTTTCCCCTCTCCCTCTCTCTATCTCTGCTCTTTCTTGCCCCTCTCCCTCTTTCTAGCCCATCTCCCTCTTTTTCCATCCCCTCTCTATCTTTATAGCCTAAGCAAGGCAGACCGCTGTTTTGTGAGATGGGAAGCAAGAGATCTTTTGTTCCTTGTGTTAAGCAGGAACACAGATCTCTGTCTTCCCCCAGTCAAAGCACCCCCCCCATAACCCGTTGATCGCCCCTGATGTTTACCCCTTCCCTACCAGTGTCATTAGTACAGTGACAGTGCATTTTTCTAGCACTGATCACTGTATTAGTGTCACTGGTCCACAAAAAGTGTCACTTAGTATCAGATTTGTCTGTCGCGATAATGCAGTCCCGCTAAAAATCGCTGATCGCCACCATTACTGGTAAAAAAAAAAAAAATTCATAAACCTATCCCATAGTTTGTAGACGAAACTACTTTCACACAAACCAATCAATATACTCTTATTGGGATATGTTTTTTTTAAATGTAGCAGAATACACATTGGCCTAAATTGATTAAGAAATTAGATTTTTTACATTTTTTATTGGATATTTTTTATAGCAAAAAGTAGAAAATATTGTTTTTTTTTTTTCAAAATCGTCAGCCTTTTTTATATAGTTCAAAAAATAAAAAAAACGCAGAGGTGATCAAATACCTCCAAAAGAAAGCTCTATTTGTGGGGAAAAAAGGATATCAATTTTTTGGGTACATCTTTGCAAGCCTGCACAATTGTCAGTTAAAGGAATACAGTGCTGCATCGCAAAAAATGGCCTGGACATGAAGGGGGGTAAACCTTCTTGGGCGGAAGTGGTTAAACTCAAACCTATAATTTAATATTTAATTCTCACCCTCTCCCCTTTGAAAGAAAATAAGGGGAGGAGGGAGGGACTAACAACAAAAAAGAAAGAAGATAAAGAAAAAAAGTCAAATTTCCATGTTTTTAGCCCTCTTCCGTCTTTCTAGCTCCAATCTCTCTTACCTATTTTAGCCTCTCTCCCACTCCCTTTTTTCCTATCCTACCCCCTCTTCTTTTTTTTTTAGCCCATTCCCCCTCTTTTTAGCTCTCATTTTTTTTAAGCCCCTCTTGCTCTCTTGATAGCCTCCTCTTTTTTATACCCCCCCTTTTTTTTTAGCCCCTCTCTCTCTCTTTTAAATACCTCTTCGCTCTTTTTATAGTCTCTCTTTCTAGCCCTTTCCCCTTGTCCACTTTGTAGCCACCCTCCTTACTTCTCTTATTTCCTAATATTATAAATGTAAAGCTCCCTACTCTCTTTCTCTCTCACTCTTTGTATACCCCCCCCCCCCTTTTTCTCTCTCTTTCTCTCTGTACTAGCACCTTGCCCTCCTCTTTTTATCCCTTCTCTCTATCCTTCTAGCTCACTCCCAATGTTTCAGACTCAAACTAATTTCTATAAAAATAAACTCTAAAAAAGTTAGCTGCACAAGCTAAAAATAAACTCTAAAAAAAGTTAGCTGCACAAGCTAAAAATAAACTCTAAAAAAGTTAGCTGCACAAGCTAAAAATAAACTCTAAGAAAGTTAGCGGCACAAGCTAAAAATAAACTCTAAAAAAGTTAGCTGCACAAGCTAAAAATAAACTCTAAAAAAGTTAGCTGCACAAGCTTTACAAACACACAGATAACACAATTTTGTGATGAGCTTTGGTTTTGTGGAATATCATTTTATATTTTTATTTTGTATCTTAAAAAGACAAAACATATGAAGATGTGTGCATTTTTCTGTTATCTGGGTAGGATCAGGCACCGTCCACTCTCGTTACCATGCTTCTAGTTATTATAAATAAAAGCATAATTGGTTTTACAAGGACAAAGCATCCAGGCATATTAATTCTTTCTTATGCAGCCTTTTCCTCACTAGACATTTTTTTACACCTTCCTTTAATCTCAGTTCTATAAAATTCAGACAGTCTAAGCCTTACATTTGCATTTGGCTGTTTCAGCTGCTGTCCTTGGTGCTGATCCTTTAATATCTTGCTGAAAACACTTTAAAGGGTTTCAAGTTATGCAGCCAATGGTACAATATGACTTTGAAACTGTGATAATGTTATATGAAATTCCCCTCCCCCCCACGCAATGTGTTCATGGGTTCAAGCATCTTAACCACTTTACCACCGGAGGATTTTCCTGCTAAAAGACCAGGGGTTATTTTGCGATTTTTTACTGCGTGACTTTAACGGACAATCGCGCGGTCGTGCGACGCTGTACATAAACGAATTTCACGTCCTTTTTTTCCCACAAACAGAGCTTTCTTTTGGTGGTATTTGATCACCTGTGCGATTTTTTGATCACGCGCTATAAACAAAAAAAGAGCGTAATTTTTGCAAAAACAACAATATTTTTCACTTTTTTTTATATGAAATTCCCCCAAAAAAAAATGTAAAAATCAAAATTTTTTAAAATTTTCGGCCAATTTGTTTTACGCTACCTATGTTTGGTAAAAAAAATCGCAAAAAGCGTATTTTGATTGGTTTGCGCAAAAGTTATCGCGTTTACTAACAAAGGGAAAGATTTTTGTCATTTTTGGTGTTTTTTTTTTTAACGAGTAATGGCGGCGATCTGCGATTTTTTTTGCGGTACTGCGACATTGCGGCGGACAGATCGGACCCTTGACTGACATTTTAGACACTTTTGGGGGTACCAGTGACATTACTGCAGTAATCAGTGCTATATATATGCACTGTTACTGCAAAAATGACACTGGCAGGGAAGGGGTTAACAGTATTGGACAGGGAGGGGTTAAGTGTGTCCTAGGGGCGTGATTCTAACTTTGTAGGGACAGGTCTACTAGTGTAAAAACAAAGATCAACAGTTCTACATAGTAGAACTGTTTGATCTTCACTTTTACACAGGGAGAACTGACAGGTGGCTTGTTTACACAAGCCGCTCTGTCTTTCTCCCGCTGTAGCGGCGATCGTAGTGTGACCGGCGGACATCGGGTCCGCCAGTCACACTCCCGCACTCCTCCGTGAACGAGCCTCGGCGGGCGCGCGCCTCGGCGGGCGCGCGCCCGCCCGCTATTGGCTCTGGAAGGAGTGACAGGCGAGCGACGTAGACCTACGTCACTCTGCCTGGCCGGGGCCGACTGCCGCAGTAAATATACTGTGCGCAGTCGGCAAGCGGTTAAAGAAGATTTGAGAGCTGAATTAATTAAAAAAACAAATGTGTTTTGCTGCCAAAAGCTTGTTTTTTTTTTTTTATTTTTAAGAAGAAAGCAACATACCTATTTGACAATTTAGAAATCACAGATAATTGACTATGATTTAAAAATAAAATTTATTGTAACCTGAATACTGAGCCTTCACGAAAATCGGAAAAAAAACTTTTATTTTTTTAATGTACTGAAATATCTAAAATACATTTCCAAACGAATGTGGACACTCCCCCAAATTATTAGGGGTTTCTAGTTAAGGGTACTGTTAATGCTAAATTATACCAAAACATTTTAGACAGTTGGGCATTTCTAAGTTTGTGGTAACAGTTTGGTTTGGTTTATTCCAATATGACTGTGCCCCTGTGCACAAAGCCAGCTCTATAAAGATATGCCCCTTATGATGTCAGTTGGTGACGAAATGCATAGGATGGGACCATTGACATATGGTGTCATCATGCTGGACGCCGTGGCCAAATTGTGGGCTTTTTTTCTGTACACTTATAGTATCTCACAAAAGTGAGTACGCCTCTCACATTTTTGTAAATATTTTATTTTATCTTTTCATGTGACAACACTGAAGAAATTACACTTTGCTACAATGTAAAGTAGTGAGTGCACAGCTTGTATAACAGTGTAACTTTGCTGTCCCCTCAAAATAATTCAACACACAGCCATTAATGTCTACACCGCTGGCCACAAAAGTGAGTACACCCCTAAGTGAAAATGTCCAAATTGGGCCCAACTAGCCATTTTTCCTCCCCGGTGTCATGTGACTCGTTAGTATTACAAGGTCTTGGCTGTGAATGGGGAGCAGGTGTGTTAAATTTGGTGTTATCACTCTCACTGTTACTAGTCACTGGAAGTTCAACATGGCACCTCATGGCAAAGAACTTGCTGAGGATCTGAAAAAAAGAATTGTTGCTCTACATAAAGATGGCCTAGGCTATAAGAAGATTGCCAAGACCCTGAAACTGAGCTGCAGCATGGTGGCCAAGACCATACAGCAGCTTAACAGGACAGGTCCCACTCAGAACAGGCCTCGCCATGGTCGACCAAAGAAGCTGAGTGTACGTGCTCAGCGTCATATCCAGAGGTTGTCTTTGGAAAATAGACGTATGAGGGCTGCCAGCATTGCTGCAGAGGTTGAAAGGGTGGGGGGTCAGCCTGTCAGTGCTCAGACTATACGCCCCACACTGCATCAAATTGGTCTGCATGGTTGTCGTCCCAGAAGGAAGCCTCTTCTAAAGATGATGCACAAGAAAGCCCGCAAACAGTTTGCTAAAGACAAGCAGACTAAGGACATGGATTATTGAAACCATGTCCCATGGTCTGATGAGACCAAGAACCTTATTTGGTTTAGATGGTGTCATGCGTGTGTGACGGAAACTAGGTGAGGAGTACAAAGACGAGTGTGTCTTGCCTACAGTCAAGCATGGTGGTGGAAGTGTCATGGTTTGGGGCTGCATGAATGCTGCCAGCACTGGGGAGCTACGGTTCATTGAGGGAACCATGAATGCCAACATGTACTGTGACATACTGAAGCAGAGCATGATCCCCTCCCTTCGGAGACTAGGCCACAGGGCAGCATTCCAACATGATAACGACCCTAAACACACCTCCAAGACGTTCACTGCCTTGCTAAAAAAAGCTGAGGGTAAAGGTGATGGACTGGCCAAGCATGTCTGTAGACCCTATTGAGTATCTGTGGGGCATCCTCAAATGGAAGGTGGAGGAGCGCAAGGTCTCTAACATCCACCAGCAACATGATATCATCATGGAGGAGTGGAAGAGGACGCCAGTGGCAACCTGTGAAGCTCTGGTGAACTCCATGCCCTAGAGGGGTAAGGCAGTGCTGGAAAATAATGGTGGCCACACAAAATATTGACACTTTGGGCAAAATTTGGACATTTTCACTTAGGGGTGTACTCACTTTTGTTGCCAGTGGTTTAGACATTAATGGCTGCATGTTGAGTTATTTTGAGGTGACAGCAAACTTACACTGTTATACACGTTGTACACTCACTACTTTACATTGTAGCAAAGTGTAATTTCTTTAGTGTTGTCACACAAAAAGGTATAATAAAATATTTACAAAAATTGTGAGGGGTGTACTCACTTTTGTGAGTTACTGTATGAGTTTAACAACTTTTTAATAAATAGTATTTTAGAGCTAATGCACTATGGAGACTGTCTGTTTTTATGAGGTCTGATCCAAATTCTACCGAGGCGAGCGATCCGAGTTTGTGTGGTGGGTATTGTGGACATCTTGGTGGATTAAAAGAACAGCCAACGATATTAGCATCTGAGTCTCTTCATTTGTGGAGATCTGGAGGATCACCCTGGTGTGCCTGAAAATGGATCTGGGAGACCCAGGATACTATCATCTTTAAAGTGCAATTGATCCACTCTACTAAGTGAGGGTCATTGTGGTCCAGTAAGCGGATTGGCCTTATCACTGTGGTGGTGTGTGGATCTCTATAATTTTAAAGATGGATTCCGGACTTCACTCTAACCCTCTCTTTGTGGACTTTCTGTGAACAGTATGGTATCCATATATTTTTAGCGCTGTAGATGTTTCTAGTAAAGACATGGTTTGACAAGTTTAGTGTGGAGGAACTTAAGTGACATGCAAAGAACCCTGACCTCAACCTTACTAAACACCTTTGGGATGAATTAGAAAGACAACTGTAAGCCAGGTCTTCTAATCCAACATCAGTACCTGACCCCCCCCCCCCCCACCTCTCCAAGCCCCCGCCCAATATTCTTTTCACAGAATGGGCACACATTCCCAAAGACACACTCCAAAATCTTGTGGAAAACCTTCCCAGAAAAGTGAAGGCTGTTGTACTCGCAAAGATGGGCCAACTCCATATGTTATGCCAGTAATTCTGGAAAAAGTTCTCCAACAAGCTCACATAGGTGTGAAGGTCAGGTGATGGTCTGCGGGTACTCAAGTGGCCTGCATACAGAATAGACCTAAACCCCTACAACTTTGTGATGAATTGGAATACTGATTGTGAGTCAGATCATCTCAT
Organism: Pelophylax lessonae; assembly: GCF_965119305.1. Lineage (NCBI taxonomy): Eukaryota > Metazoa > Chordata > Amphibia > Anura > Ranidae > Pelophylax > Pelophylax lessonae. The sequence continues at coordinate 41,262,102 of NC_138776.1, forward strand.
TCAACATCAGTACATGACCTCGAAATTGCACTCTCAGTGAAGCAGGACACATAGAGAGGGTGAATCTTCCTAATGGAGGCAAAGACAGCAATATTAGCCAGAAAGGTGTTTCCCCAACTGTATCCAAAACTAGAAAAAAAGAAGTTGGTTCTTAGTTATGTTTTAAAATCCAACTCTTGGCTTGGGATTCCCACCCTCTTCCATTTACAACCCACTCCCTTTGAAATACTCCTGCACCCTTAATAAAAAGAATATACATACCTGGTGTCTTTGCCCTGTTCCAGTGATGCCACAGATTCTCTCAGGTCCTCAGTGGTGCAGTCATGGGCCTTAAAGCCTAGCTCCAGACAAAAGTGTTTTATTATCTTATATAGAATGGTAAACGATTGGAGCCCCTGTAAGATTTATATGGCCATCTGTGACCCTACTGGGGAGAT